>NC_048316.1:7677917-7977917 GCF_013100865.1 Trachemys scripta elegans | reverse complement strand
TATTTAAAAACTAATTATATGAAATCATCAGCCATGTCTCAGAAAGGAAAGTAAGAATCTTTTATAACTTGTCAGTGACACCCTGAAATTCATTATTCTGAAGCTTCATACTTGTGTTTCATATGCATAGCTGCGTACGTGAAATGAGTGTGTTTAACACAGGGGCACTTGAATGATCTCTTGTCTCTGCTGTGTATTATGTGTTTCTCTGTTCTATTTTAAACTCAAGTTGACTGTATAACATGCATGAGAATTTTCTGACACTTGAGCAAATAATAGACTGTTGCTTTACTGAAAGTAACCATCATGAGCAAGGCTTTCTTAAATGACCATTAATGTTTCCTGGAATAATTCCATGTTATTTTCAATATGCTATGCAGCTTCTCTGTGTTTTTTCCACATTCTGGAGAAAACATCATGTTTAAAAATACAGGGAAATAAAGGATTGAATCTGAGGAGGGGGAACAATAAGACGAAATGCAAAAGCTCGCTGTTTAACCAGAACAAGTAGCAATGCACAACAGTGCTAATGCTGATTTCTTTCTAGAGTCTCGTCATGTGCAATGTTTTTTGTCTTGAAAAGCATTCAAGCGTAAACAGCAACATGTAATGATTAAGCCTTCTGCAACAATGTCCAGAGATAAAGCTTTGTAGCCACTAGCATTCTTTAGTGGACAATGCTGCACTTGGGTATGCTTGTATATCTCCAGAGATAACAGATATACTATACACACAGAATGAGGGATGTGTCAGTAGCAAACGTTGTTAAAGGTGAAATTCCAATTTTTGTGCTAATCCTTCCCCCACCCCCTTTTTTCAGATGCTCATACTTTTCTTTAATAAATTCCTTCTGGGCTGGAACATTCAGACTTTTGCTTGCCCTAGGTCCAAAGGTTAATTTGTTTAGGAAGTTTGAACAAAGTCATTTCAGTCATTTTTGAAAAAAATCGGGTTTCCCTTTCTGTACCAATTGAATGTTTTGCTTGTATACCTCAACAGCCAGAAATGTCAAACTTGGCTTGTGTTACAGGCTTTGTGGAGATAGGAAAAGTAATCCAAGTTGGAAAAAAAGAGACCTGGTATCTTTAAAGTTGTTTAATAATAGAGTGTTCAGACATGCCTCTTAGATCAATTTCTCTTTGTGTTTTCTTGCTGCCCTAAAACTAAGCCCGTTTAGATGGTGTGTGCGCTCTGAACTGCTTGAGGGTGTGTGTATGTGTACTCCTGTTCCTACTGAAATCAACTGAAGTACTTTGAGGCAGCAGTAACCCCTTCTGGCTTCTGGAGTGAAGGTCAATGTACTTAAGACCACCTCACTTGAAGCCTTCTGAGCAAAGGGTACCCCAGCTAAGGATGTGGTTCTAAATTTACTTTGTAGTGCTTTGGTTGTTTTAAAGAGACTTGGGAGAACTGATCAACATGAAAGTGCTTCCAATCGTCCTTTTTTAATAAATAAAACACCCCTCGTTTTTGTGTGCTTGGTGTGTCAGCTTCAAAATTGCTGTAATGTTTGTATTTGTAACCTCTGTTAAATAAAGTGACACTTGCAGTATCACCTCCAGCAACCTCCTATCTTACTAGCATAATAGATACTGATTCCAGGAGGGGATGTAACATTGGGAACGCTGGACTCCTACAGAAAGTGATGCTGATGTTGGTTCAGTAGATGGCACTCGTTCCTCTAGGTTGGTATTAGGCCAGTGCCCCAGCTTGGTGTTAAAGTGGTGGAGGGGTGTGATGAGGCTTAACCTCCAAGGCAGTGGAAAGCACCCAATTAATCATGCTCTGCACCTGGAGGGTGAGTAGCTAATTGTCTCCTGGCCAGAGGAGGAGGAGCTAAGCTGTATCAGTAGACTGAGGGGGAACTCAGTTGTAGACTGCAAAGGAGACAAGTCGCTGAGGGATGAAAGCCCTGAATTAGGGCTGAACAAGTAGACTCCAATAAGGGAGCTTTAGTGACGCCTGAAGGGATGGAAGGGCTTTTAATTGGAAGACCTGCGTGAATCTTTATTCGGACTTGGTCAGGCTACACCAGAAGGGGTTCGACTTTTACATGATCGGCAGGTTAGGCCACAGATTACCCCAAGGGGGAGTCAGGAGTGGTCACCGGAGCTGGAAAAGTCCAGAGGGGATCTGAGCAAAGTCCCCTGCAATGCCGTGTCTGTGCAGGAGGGGGCACCCTAGAGGGGAGGATGTGTGTCCATTAAGGGACTGTCTCTTGGAGGACACCTACAAGCAGAGATATTAGTGACGCACTCATGAGCATGAAGCCTGATGTCCATCTATGGACATTTCAAGATTCCAAGGCATTTTTGTTATGAGCAGGTTGTTAGCCTTAGTGTTGTAGCCAAACTCCAATTTGCATAATTGCATTTTAACAAGGGAAATTCCTTCTGTGGTGTTGTACAAGGTGCGGGTGGTTTTCTTCACTTCCTTTTCTAGACTGCTGGGTTCCGCTGCTGCATGCTGTGAAACAGTTGCCCTGTGCCGGAGCCCACCTTGTCCATTTTTTCTATTGCCAATCCTAAAAGGCACAGGGCTTCTTTTGGGGGAGAGGACTTAAAATAGATTTGGCAGAAAAGGCGTTATAGGCTATTGGCTGGCTTAGGGGATTGATAATGGGCTGCAAATCAATCCAATCCTTGGTACTAGGGATCAAAAGTTGCTTCCATTTTATGGTGATTTGGTGGCTTGCGTGGAATAAGTTCCCATTGAATGGTCAGAAGCTACTGTTACAGCTAGCCCTGACTGGGGCCCTGTGTTGGCAATCTCAGCAGCGAAACCTAGGACTGAATCAGCCCCAGAGACCGAACTTTCTCTCTTCCCACTGGGAGTGGTGCCTTCAGGTCTGGGGTGGAGCCACGCTGTCCCTGGCCTGTGTATAAATGGAGCATGTTGTTCTCCAGGGCCGTTCACCAGCATTCTAGTCACTTTAAAATGTACTTTAATAAAGAAACGGTTGCGGGGGGGAAAGAGTTCCAATGGGATACCACCCAGTCCTCTGTGAACACATCCAAAGTCGTTCCCTGGGGCAGGCTTCTTCCCACTGCCAATTCTTCAGGGGACCAGCTCAGCACCACTTCCAGAATAATACAAAGCATGAGAATTGAGCAAGATCAAGGTCATGTGTGACCCTAAATCACCCAATGCCTCAAAGTCTGTATTAATTATTATTCATTTATTTATGTCGCTCCATCGATGTGCATGGCACGTCAGGATTAACCCCGACCCTCTAATATGTATTGGGACAACGGGGATTCTCCCCACCCTTTAGTGTTAACATTGCTTTATGTATATCGGAGACTTGAGTTTTATTGAGAAAGAGGAAAAGTTCTCGTTTAGTTCGGTCTGCAGCACCAGATGTATTTGCACACACCCATCCTGAGAGCTTTGTAACAGTTCCCAATGTCCTCGCGGGAATGTCAGTATCCAGCTGAGGCCATCTGGGTTTTTATTCATCTGCGTGGCGCTCCCCAGAACACTTGACCTCTCAACTAAGTAGTTCCCAGTGTCCAAGTTCTGGGAACAAAGAGCACTTTGGGTGTTACCTGTGTGAGCGCCAAGCCCTTTCACCTATGTGGCGGTGGTGAAACCCATTTTCTGCATGGCATGGAGCGATGGGGAGCTAGCCTGCACCTGTTGGTTCTAATGGGCTGACAAGAGCCTTTTGTTTTCTTTTTGAATTGAAACAGACTTAGAGGATGGAGCAAGAGTGGGTGAATGAGGAGATGGGGGACGAAGGCCTCATTGAGTTCTACAGCTCCTTCAAGGACATGTTTGAGTTCTTCTGCAAGAACACTACCATCCACGGGACTGTCCGCCTAGTGTGTTCGAGCAGCAACCGGATGAAGACGGCTTTCTGGACCCTGCTCTTCCTTGCCAGCTTCGGGATGCTCTATTGGCAGTTTGCTCTTCTCTTCAGCCAATACTGGACCTATCCCGTCATCATGACCATGTCCATGCACTCAGAGCCCAAGATGTTTCCAGCCATCACTCTCTGCAACCTGGACCCATACAGGTAGAGCAGCATTTGGGGAGGGCTGCCATGGTTTCGTCACAGATTTGGGGTTGGACTTTGATTGAGTGAGGATGAGAAACTTTATCAGTGCAGATGTGGGTGGGGATTGAACCCCGGATTGAATTGGGGTGCAACAACTTTATTTTTGGTGTGGATTTGGAGTCAGACCTTAGTTTGTCATGAAGGATGGTGCATAGAAACTTACTTACTTTAAGTCCAGATTCAAGAGTAGAAGAGCTGGGTCCCTGGGGCTGCTTTGACTTCACTAATTGATTTTCTGTACCAGTAGAAGTACTTTTCCCCTGAAATATGTAGCTACTGTAAAGTCTTTCGTATCTAATCAACAGATCACGGCCGCTGGACACATAGTGATATCTAATTGCTAGTTAAAACCTGCTCCTGCAAGACTACTTATGTATGCGAGTAACTCTGTGTAGGGATAGTCCTATTGACATCCCTGGGACTGTTTGCATATGGTCTGGGGCCCAGACTTTCAGGGCCAAATATTCATTCAATTACATTCAAATTACGTAATGTGCGATTACCTAATTTGCCTGCAGCAGTTACCTAACTTGGTTGCATAAATAGGCATTTCTGCAAGCAAGAGCAGGATGGCTGCAAATCTGAACATTCAATCTGAGGGCTAAGATTTGGAACTTCAGCCACTGATAGCAACATCAGACTATTTCTGTCACCGTTCCATCTGTATTTCCCTCTCTGTGGTCCACTCAGAGCACCCACTCTAGGCTCACAGATCCTCAGCCATCACCTCTCTTGTGCAGAGACCTGGGACTCTTTCCCTCCAGACCAGGGTTTTTCCAGGCTGCACAGTTCCCAGCTTATGCTGTGATATTCCCAGCAAGCCAGACTGCCGAAACAGACCAGTGTCCAAGCTTTGCTTTCTCTTCGAAGGCTATGAACAGCTGTAATTACCAGCAGTTACAAATCCCCATCCAGCTCTTTATAAGCAAGCACCTTTATTCTTAAGGTGAAAGTATTACAGAGAAAACATATTAAAAACAATAAAAGAACACATGAATACACTCCGACGTCAGCTTCGGGCTCTGGAAGGTGTTAGCCCCAATCCACAGCTTGGTTTTCCCCATGGTTACAAGTTCACAACTGTTTCAGATTCAGAACCAGAACAGCCATGAATAACTCAGTCTTTTGTTTATAAGCCTGGGCCTTTGATCTTGCCCTCATGTGACAGGTGATCAGCTGACAAAGGCCCATTCTTCAGGGCATAGTTTCAAATGGCTGGGTTTTGCATAACCGGAGGTGGGGAATTTTGCATTCACCTCCCTGTGGATATTTCCCAGAAAATCCGCTTCACACGGATTATCCCAAAAGTCTATTTTTGTCTAGCACATTGTTCCATATAGTCCTTTGATCATCCAGGTCTTACATCACCTCTTCCCCCTAGAGAAGCTATATACAATCCTGGCCCAGAATAATACATAAACTTTACATTAGGATAATTAAACTTAATACCGTAAAGATTTGTAAAGATCTTGCAGGAAATTGCAATATCTGTCATAATGTCTGAACATTTTGGATGCCTTCTACTCACCACCATGATTGGCCTTTCCAACAGAGATGCCAAGAACTAAAGTGGACTAGAGGTTGAACTTTTACCAATGTTAAAAGAAACCACATGTGTGTACAAATAGACAATTATGCACTCCTATTATTTCTGTCCCCTATAGGTTTGACCTAGTCAGTGAGAGACTGGCCCAGTTGGACCAAATGGCAGAGGAAGCAATAGCTAATTTGTATGGCTACAAAACTTCCATCTTTTCCTCCCGTTATAAAAAGGATATCAGCGTGAAGGGAGGGTCAGCCAATCTGAGTAGCTCCAGCTTCCAACTGAACCGCCACATTTCACTGGTGATGCTGAAGGAACCTGATACCGGGTCCAGGAAGAAACATTTCAAAGTGGGCTTTAAATTGGTAAGTGTAACCAGGCAACTGCAGCTTGTTAGGTAATCCATCCAATCCATGCAACAAGTTTAACTGAACCTGTTCTGCGCGAAAGATTAAATAGAACATAGGTGCATTTAAACAATAGAGCCTAATGAAGGGTCTGAGGATCTCTGGGGAGATCCCAGCCCTACCATAATCCTTTACTTGTTATCCTATCTTCTGAGACTCTTGTAGAGAGAGGGGATAATAGGGGTTCCTCAACAACAACCCACATTCAAGGAATGTCAATAGATAGAGCTTGTATAATTAGCTAGCATCTAATTATACATTGTTACATCCTACATTGTTTTGCAGCCTTTCATAGTCCATGTTTTTGCAAGATCCTTCCAGCAATACCAGAAATGAGAGAACAAACAACTGTAAATGTGTGTGTGTGTAAAGGGAAGGAGAGAGAGAATGGGTGTGTTAAAAATGATCAACTTAACACATAGATAGAAAAGATCTGTGACCTTGGAAAAGTCAGTTAATTTCACTGTGCCTTGGTTTCTTCATCTATAACATGGGGATATAGTAGACATGGAATTCAAAACCAACGAGGAAGTGAAGCTGACAAGGCATGAGATGCCCAAACAATTTTATTTTGACTTATTTATTATCACCATGCCATATCTTGAGGTCCTTACTCAGGCTGATGTTCATTGCCGACAGTGGGTGTTCCCCCCGGCTAAGGACTCAGTAAGAAGTGAGAGCACTTCAGAGTTTGGCCCAAAATTCATTAGTTGTAAGAGTGCCTCCACCAACTTTACCCTTTCTTCTGGCAAGGTAATTAAAAACAATGCTTCTCTTCCTTCGCCTGTCCAAGGAGTGACCCCAGCAAGAGTCCTGGGGACACGTCTAACATGGTCTTGTGTGGCTGAGCTGTATTCTCACTCCCCACACATTAGACTGCCCCCACGGCTCATGTACTGCCAGGACAGAAATCCACCTCACCTCCGTTGCTCTTAACGACACCATCTTGCATCTTCTGTAGCCGGAGTCCCTTGGACTGCTCCTGTACGTGGGCTCTGATTCCCTCTCTCCTTTTCTTTTCTCCCCAGTGCAATGCCACAGGTGGGAATTGTTTCTACAAGGCCTACTCGTCTGGGGTAGACACCATTCAAGAGTGGTACAGGTTTCACTATATGAATATCATGTCCCAGCTACCCGTTATAATCAACATTTCTTCTCATGAAGAGCACATACAAAACTTGGTCTACTCTTGCCAGTATGACGGGGAGCCCTGCAGAGAGAGGTAAATACCTGCCAAGGGGGTAATTGTGGGTTAGCAAAGGACAAAGGGATCCGTTCCCATCCACCTTGGAATTATGCCAGAGCTTGCGAGGAGAAAGCTGAGTGGAGGAAGTTCAGCACCTCTCATGATGGGCAGACGGACGAAATGTGAGAGCCCTTGTTAAAGATCAAACTAAAGAGGACAGTTTCCTCTCTTCTCCCCACACCAGAAGCAGTAGCTGCTTGTTCTCTTTGAAGTTGATTTAATGTCTTGCTGACACTTCTGCCTGGCACACCTGCTGCAATTAACTGCAGGAATCAGTTGCTTTGATGCTTGTGTGATCAGCCAGCTCCTAGCATGAGTAAGAACCTCACTAGGGAGGAAGGATATGGAGGCTGATTTGACTAGAGAAGTTTCACATAATTATAATAAAAGGTGTAATCTTTTCTCAGGATGATAATGGGTCTCGTGGTTAGAGCAGTGGACTGGTCTCATCGTTTAACTGGCCTAGTGGCTGGAGCACAGGGTTGGGAGCCAGTTCCTGGCTTCTATTCCCAAGGTCCACCACCTTGCTATGTGATCTTTGGGCCAGTCGCTTAACTTCTCTGTAGCTCCATTTACAATGGGGATACCAATATACACCTGCCTCGCAGAGGGGGTTTGAGGCTAGGGGGAGTGAATGGCTAATAGACCCTGGTAAGCCGTGGGAGTTGCCTCTTTGCTCCTAAGAATGCACTGATCTTTGGAACAGATCTTCAGCTGGAGCAAACTGATGTAGCTTGACTTCAACGGAGCTATGACAGTTGACCCCAGCTGAGCATCTGACCCTCCGGATATAGTCCAGGGTTGGCTTTATTGATCATTCATAACAACCAAAATATCGACCTCGGCTTGAGTTTTCTCCCAAGTTTGGCACATCCTGGAGTTTTCCTGGCAGAACCTTCTCTGTCACAGTTCAGAGTTTCTTCTGCCCCGGGGAAAGGCTCCCACCCCCCTTGATCAACCCGGCAGGAGCTAGTGGAATTCCATTGCACCTTCATGCATGGCTAAGGGATGGGATACCTCAACAGAAGAACCCTGTGCAAGGGCCTCATGTCTGCCACCCTGTAGCAAGAGCTGCAGAAATGCCGCCTGTTGTTTCTGTTATTAAATATAGGAAATTCATCTTTTTGATTGGGAACTGCTTTGTATGCATGCTTGGGGGACTCTGATTTATCAATACACCCCCCTTCCCCCACCCCTTTGAATAGGACAGGTCTCAGATGAATAGTTATTTGTATTGCAGTCGCTGAACAGACTAATGGAGCAAGGGGGACAAGATAAAGGATCATATTTGATGTAGAAAACAGCAATTGTGGACTTTCCCCTTTTGTTAGTGTTGAGGGGATTCTCCAGACCTGTCCTTGTTCGGTGTCTGGCTTTGCGGTAGTTTCTCATGGCTTGTAGTAAAACAAGCTTAGACACAAGAATTTAAATGTCCTCCCACCGTGCATCTGAGGGACAACTGGGCTGACCTCAAAACAAAAACCACATACATCCCAAACAGCAGCAAATACCTGTGGTTTTGCAGCTTTTTATTAGAGACAAGTTTGGCTCCTGCCTTCAAAGGCAGTTGGAGTCAGAGAAGATCTGTTTTCTGCTGGAGGGAGGAAAATACCACACGTTCCAAAAGCTGGCACAACAAAGTTCAAAGCCTGACCGTCCCCAGGACTGAGATATAACAGGAGAGGCAAGAGAACAGCATAAAAAGCTCTGCTTCAGCAGAGCAGAAAGAGGGGGGCAGCATTTTGTTCAGCCAGACTGGTCCAGTGACAAGCATAAGCGCCAGGTGAAATCAACAGCGGGTGTCTGAAACTGTGCCCTTGTGCCTGAGGAAACCAGTCCACTGGGGCTTAAACAAGACGCGAAATCAAGGTGCTCAGGCATTAGTCTGAATTGAACCGTCCATGTCGGTATTTCCAGGAATTGCAGGAATTTTTGATGGAGATGGGTCAGAACATCTCTGAACAACATCACTGAGATGTGGTCTTTGGAAGGATGACCAACCAATTCAAAACTCTGCCCCCGCAGAGAGCAGGGGGTGGTCACCAGGCTGGGTGGTGGTTTTACCATTGGACTCATTGCAAAATGTCCCTTGTGTGACATATTGATCCCTGTGTCTGCAGGGGTAAAAGCTAAAGTAAACCAACCCACGGTGCCACCCAGAGGCTGCACCACAATGCAAGAACAGTCCAATAAACCCAAAGCAAACCTGCCCAAGTCCAGTAAATAACTTCATTGCGCTGCCCATGAGCTCTCCAGCATTGCCCTGTGCAGGAACGTACAGACCAGTGGAGTGGTAAATCCCAGAGCATGGAAAGCACCAACTCTCAAGTCTGAACTAGGGAAGCAAATCCCCTACCAGTCAGCTGCAAACAAGCACCCGAAACAAATGAGCCCCAGCACTTTCATGGAATCTTATGGTAAAGTGTTTATCCAGGGTTATTACTGTAAAGCAACAAACAGCTTTGAACAAAGGCCTCTGTGGCTCTGGCTGTTGTCTAGTAATAATACTTTGTGCTTTATATATAGTACCATTCATGCAAGGCTCTCAAAGTGCTTTCCAAAGGTGGGAAGGGACTATTGTCCCTGCTTTACAGAGGGGGAAAGTGAGCACAGAGAGGTGAACTGACTTGGCCAAGGTCGCCTAGCAAGGTGATGGCCATCATGAAAAGGACCCCAGTCTCTTGAATCTCAGTTCTGGGGTGTTACCAGCAGCCCGCACTGCCTCCCTGAGATACAGATGTCTGAATTGCAAACAGACAGCTCATTATGAATGATCTAACCTAACTCAACTTCTCCAGTGGCCAGGGGAGTATGAGGATAATTACCACAACGTCAAGCCTGCTGATTGTTGCTCTGTTGGCTTTGCTCTGGACAGTCCTGCCCTTCAGAAGCTGACACTTCTGCCACACCACCAAGCCAGCTCTTGGGTAGTTACCCAGACAGGGCAGCCTACTGTAACTGAATGAGATCAAATCGAGGAGGATATTGGTTACTGGAAACCCACCCACCAGCTCCCTGTTGACAAAGGGATGCCTCAGCAGAAGGCCTTCCACCCTTCATCTGCAGCGTGGGGTGGACTACGCCTGCTGGAATCATCTGGATGTATTGCCCCTAAGCAATTCCCTGCTAGGGCATTAATCAGGGCACCTTGGTCGCTCTTGTTCTTTGTCTTAGACCAAGACATTCGAGTCCTCAGGAGACTACAGTCATTTGGCTCAGTACGGGGCTATCGGAGTGAAATGTCATGGCCTGTGATAGACAGGAGGTCAGGACTGCATGATCTAATAGTCCGTTCTGGCCATAAACTCTGTGACACTGAAGAAGCTATGCAGGGTTATCACCATTCCCTTTGCAGCTGATTGCGGTCTCGGTAATTAAGTGCTACTGCACTGGCTGTTCCTGTTGCATAGCCAAGGCTGTCGATGCCAGCGTGTGCTTGGATCCAGTTGTGTCCTAACAAGAAAGCATATTAAATGCTCATACAAAAAAAAAAAAAAAAAAAAACAGCAAGGAAATGTTTGCCTAAGTGCTCTCAGAGAAAGTCTTGTGTACCCAATAGATCACCGGAGGGAAGTCTCAAGGGCTAAATTCAGTCTTGGAGTTAATACATTGCCCTGAATTAGGTCCCAGGCAATGAGAGAGATTAAATTAACAAAGGCAGTCCACCTCAAACTTCTTTGTGTATATGAAAAATATGTCTCGTAAGGTTACATGGTGTGAGAGCTGAGTCTGACTGGCACTGGTATTCAAGGCATTGTGTAGGGTCCCATCACCTGATGCACTATTATAGCACAAGAGAAATGAAGCAGGGAGGTTGGAGAAGCCAAATCTTTGCTTTAAATTTGAGCTAAAAATGCCTAGCCTGCACCCTGGACCTTGGAGACAGTGGTTACAGCAGGGAAAAGGCAGTCAGAACTCCTGGTTCTACTCCTGCCTTTAACGCTCACTTGCTATTCAATTAATCACTCCATGCCTTGGTTTTCCTGTCTGTATAATGGAGATAATGCTTTCCCAGCTTTGTGAAGACTCAGAGATCCTCAGATGGCAAGCATGATATAAGTACAAGTATATTTGATTAGTTGTGATTAGTGTAAACAACACTGAGCTAGTTAAGCATAAGAAGGGGATTGACATGTGCCTGTTACTTGGTAGCTATCTGTTGGCTGGCCGCTAATTAGTGTATTCTTTTGTTTTGGGTTGTATGAAAGTATCCTAGGAAGAGTTTGTTAGGAGACCGTAGCAAGTCTTAGATTGTAAACTCTTTGGGGCAGGGCCTGTCTTTTCATTCTATGTTTGTGCAGTATCTAGCACAGTGGGATCCCGTGGCCACATTACAATACTAACGTGGCGGGGAGGTTCAGCCATAACAAATAATATTTGAACTCTTTTGCTTCCAGCGACTACATTCACTTTCACCACCAGGTCTATGGAAGCTGCTACACTTTCAACAGCGAGGGGACAGACCTCTTCTGGAAAGCATCGAAACCTGGAATTTCCTATGGTACGTTATTTGGCCAGGACCAGGGGAAGGAGACAAAGCAAATACCACTCCACCCATCCAGTTTGTAAACACCTCTAACAATGCTTCCTTCCAACACCTACATACACACGGGGGATGGAAGAGATGACGCCCCACTTCCTAGGGCTTGCCCTGCTGAGTTGCAGTTTAAAGAGATGCTTTCCTTTCCTTGTGTCTCCAGGACTCTCCCTGATCCTGAAAGCGGAGCAGAACGATCGCCTCCCGCTGTTGTCTACGGTGGCAGGCGTGCAAGTGATGATCCACAACCACAATCAGACGCCATTCCTCGAGCATGAGTGGTTCGACATCAGACCGGGGATCGCGACTAACATCGGAATCAGACAGGTGGGCAGGCCAGGCACAGCGGCACTGTTTCTCCTCCGTGCGTTTTCCTTTTCGGCCGGTGCTGGGCGGGCCCGAGGGGAAGGATGGCCTTGTGGTGGGAGCACAGGACTGAACGCTAGGACTCCTGGGTTCTAGGCCTGACTCTTCCATTCATGTTTGTAAGGTGCTTTGAGAGTGTCAGGTGGAAGTTACTAAGGGAGGGCAAAGTATTGTAGCCAAACCTTCTGAATAAGGGTGTGCAGCCATTTGCTTCCCTTCAGCTTGTGGGATGGGAGGGTCCTCCACTTGATGACATAATAAATAAGAGCCCTATTAGAAATGCACATCACTGACACAAAATGTGCTAGAGGGCATGGGGGATGGGAAGAAGACACCGTTTTCATCCCCCCCCTCGGCTGTGATGTCCTGTCAGTGGAGCCGGGGCTGCCTCCGCTTTCCCTGCTGTGTCTCGGTCCGCGATCGAGCTATGAGCTGGCTCTGAGCCTGCCGCTGCTGGTAACCCACGGCATAGCGGCAAGGCTGAGAACTGTGATAAGCCCATGACATGCGCTGGCCCGGCAGAGAAAATCCCGTCACCTGCTGTCAGCGTGTAAGAGGGTAGCTCCCCACTTCACCTTGAATGTCAGTCGTGTCTCACCTACACCTCCAGTCTTATGCTCTCCTCCTCCTCTCCTCTCATGGCCTCTGCTCCACCCAGTCCTTTCTCCTTGCTGCCCCTTTGTCTTCTGCCCTTAGCTTCACACCTGCACTTGGAACATCCCTCTGCTCTCCTTCTTCAAACCCACTCCTCCCTGGAATCCCTGGTCTGCTGATCACTGATCCCTCCATGCCAGGGGTAGGCAGAAGGCAGACTGCGGCCCAAATCCGGACCACCAGATACGTTTGAATGGACTGTGGAATCTTTTTATTTATTATTTATTATTATTTTATTTATTGGTTTTGTAGTATTTTCTCTGGAGTCTGGACCTTGACCAAGAAATTTGGACCTTGACAAAAAATAATTGCTTACCACTGCTCCACGGTCTCCTTTACCTGAACGCTTGCTTTGCTGTCTGTCTTGTGTGTGTTACGTTTGAAGCTCATCAGGGCAGAGACAGGGCGCTATTCTGCACTATTCTGTGTAAAGTGGTAGCTGCGTTTGGAGCTCCGTATTAATGCTCCATAATTGTATACGCCTCTTTTCTGTGTCCACAGGACGAGGTGCATCGCTTGGGTGGGAATTATGGAAAATGCACAGTCGACGGAGAAGATGTGGATGTAAAACTCCTGTACAACAGTTCCTACACGCTGCAGGTACTGTCCGAGCAGATGGTTGGACTTGTCGCACCGTTCAAACCTTGCTTGACAAAGCAATGAGTTAGAGGCTGGCAGTGCAGTAGCTTGCACACTGTGGGACATGACAACGTCCAGAAGTAACTTGCATACTGTGGGACATGACAACTTCTTTTATTGAGTGGCGGAGGTGGTACCCAGAACACTGGAGTTGTCACCTCCTTGTAGCACTGCACCGGAGGCCGGATACTAAGTTAGATGGACTGCTGCTCCGTTCCGCTGTGGTTATTCTTGTGCCCTCCAATAGGTTGTGTGGTTATGATGTTTGTTAGACCCCCATCCGTTGGAAGTCTGCAATATTTATTATAGGCCCTGCAAAGTTCTCAAGAGCACCACCCACGGGGTGAATGTATTTGAAACCCTTTCACCCCATCCCGCCATGGCTATACGCTGTGTATTCTTGCAAGGCAAAGAGCTGCAGCTCTTCTCCAGCGATCACACGCTGCTCGTGGGCAAAGATCAGGACCCAAAGGAGCTCAGACTTACCCAGCGTTCTGTTTTTTCAGGCTTGTTTGCACTCCTGCTTCCAGGACAAAATGGTTGAAAGATGCGGCTGCGGCTACTATTACTACCCACTGCCTCCTGGCGCCGAATACTGTAACTACAACAAGCATCCTGCCTGGGGTAATGGCGCAAGGCGTGTAATCTCAGGCCGGGCCTGGTAGGAATAGTTCTTGCTAGAACAGGGGGCGTCTCCGATTATTGCTGGACTACCATGTAGTTGGACTGATGCTGCCGAGAGTCAGCTGGTAATTGGCAGCCCAATGAGATAATTCGCTGGCCTTTTGCCATAGAAAAATGTTGCTGCTTAAATTACAAATGGGGGCGGGGAAGAGTTTAGTTCTAGTCTGGCGCTTTACCTGGCATTTGTCTAGCTTTCAAAAGGTTCGGGGGGCTGGAGGGGTGTTTCCTTCCCAAAGAGACTTAAAGGGCTGTATCCTACCTCCTAGTCTTCTGCCGGGGGCAGCTCCAGCCGTACACGGATGGCAGGCTATTTAACTATCCTAATGCCAGTAAGCATCACCTTCCCCAGAGATTAGCAGCGCAAAACAAAAAAGGACATGCGTTGCCAAAGCCAACCCTGCAGCCGAGCTATTTTACCTACCGAGTCCAAGTAATACGGGTTGTCTGTGCAGTTTCCATTCATAGAAGGGCAATCGATCTCTTTCTCCTTTTTCTGGTTGATGTCTCACCAAGTAACTCATGCAGTAGTCCTCAACTTAAAGTCTAAGTCCTCAGTGGAGAAAGACCCTGGCACTCAGGTGGGAAATTAACCAAGCCATCTGCAGTTGTTCGTAAGGGGGAGGGATAGCTCAGTGGTTTGAGTATTGGCCTGCTAAACCCAGGGTTGTGAGTTCAATCCTTGAGGGAGCCATTTAGGGATCTGGGGCAAAAATCTGACTGGGGATTGGTCCTGCTTTGAGCAGGGGGTTGGACTAGATGACCTCCTGAGGTCCCTTCCAGCCCTGATATTCTATGATTCTATGAAGTGGGGGCAGGACAGAGCAGAGCACGAGAGAACATGGTGTGCCAGACCATCCCGGGGTTGGGATAGCATATTTCCTGGGGGAGCTCTGTCTGAGTCTGTTCCTTCCCATCTCCTCCTCCAGGGCACTGCTTCTATCAGCTGTACAACAGGCTGGCCGATCACCACCTCAGCTGTTTCGCCAAGTGTCCCAAACCGTGCTGGTGAGTCACTGGCCAGAGGGGAAGGATTCTGATAAGGGTGGAGCTAGTTGGCGGGCCCTGTGCACTCTGTGCTATCCCTAGAACCAGAGACTGTCACTCATGATCTGAGCAGAGTCCAGGCCTGTATTTCCTGTCACGTGGGGGCCCCCAGCTCTGACTGGCATCAGTTGGAGTTGAGAGCACTCGGCACTATGCAGGATCGAGCCTTAGTACAGTAAGATACAGGGGCCTGCCATGAGAGATGCTGCTGATGCCGCGGGGAAACACAATTCCCTGCATTATGGTGCACGTAGCAAACACTTGCTCATGCCCTGGGAGTGTCAAGGGCAAGCCACCAAAACCGCGTGTGGCGAAAGAGTTCACTGGGCTTGCACACATCCACGTTTCTGTCGCAGTGACTGTAATTTCCCTTGTGCTTTCCCAGGGAGTCGTGGTACAAGCTGTCTGCGGGGACTGCGAAATGGCCCTCGACAAAGTCTCAGGTAGAGTACAGAGCGAATATGGATACACCATGTTTGGAAACTATATAGCAGAGGTGGCCAACCTGAGCCTGAGAGGAGCCAGAATTTACCAATGGACATTGCCAAAGAGCCACAGTAATACGTCAGCAGCCCCCCATCAGCTCCCCCGTCCCCGCCGCTCCCAGCGCCTCCCACCCACCGGCAGCCCCACCAATCAGCACACCCCCCATCCCCGCACCTCCCAATCAGCTGTTTGGCGTGCAGGAGACTCTGGGGGGGAGGGGGGAGGAGCGAGGGCACTACAGGCTATGGGGAGGGGGCAGGAAGGGGGTGGAGTGGGGGCAGGGCCTGTGGCAGAGCCAGGGGTTGAGCCGTGAGCACCCCCTGGCACATTGAAAAGTTGGCGCCTGTAGCTCCAGCCCCAGAGTCATTGCCTATACAAGGAGCCGCATGTGGCTCCGGAGCTCCAGGTTGGCCACCCCTGCTATATAGGTAGTTGGAGTCAAGGATATAAGTGGGTTCTGTAGACCCATGCCTCAGGACCTGGGAGATATTGAGAGCTCTGGGGGAAAGACAAGACAGAACATGCCTCAGGACCTGGGAGATATTGAGAGCTCTGGGGGAAAGACAAGACAGAACATGCCTCAGGACCTGGGAGATATTGAGAGCTCTGGGGGAAAGGCAAGACAGAACGTTGGGATTGCAATAAACCAAAATGGCCAATGTGTTTGGGTAGATTGTCTTGTAGTTAAGGAACTCTACTGGGGCTCAAGAGGTCTAGATTCAATTCTAGTTCCACTCCAGACTCCTTGTGTGATCTTGGACTCATCACTAAACCTCTCTGGGCCTCAGTGCCCTATAAAATGGGGTTAATGATAGTCTAACTCACAGGGGTGTTGTGAGTTACTGTTTGTGAGATGCTCAGATTTCGTGATATATATAGATGACGTCTTCCTATTTCTCATGATCTAACGTCAACCGGCCACTAGAGACATATCTCCTAGTGATAAGTGTATGTGAAATGGAGGCATATGTAGGTACAAATGCATTACACAATAGCTGATATCCGTGTGTTTTCGAAAGACTCAATTAGTTGAGTGGTTGCCCTCTAAGAACGCTGTCCATACATATCTGAGCTACTACCATGTGACTATTTCCCCGTCCTTAGAGGGGGCAATGATCCGTGATACTCCTGTGCTGTTGGCTTGTTTTACTGGTGATCACTGTATTTAAATCCCATGCCTTCAAATGTCCTACTAGATCTTTTTTGGGATCTAACAATACTCATGTTATCAGAGGTGAAATGTACCTTATGTTCAATATGCCTCAGGAGGGAAGCACAGTGGCTCCCCCCACAAGGCAGAAGGAATATGGAAAATTACTGAACCTGAGGCATAAAAATGACAACGGTGGTTATCTGGTGCCTGTTCCAAGCAGCAACATGCCAGTAACATAGAAATACTGTGTTGCAGGACTGGGTCCGCCAGATTCTGAGTCGGCAGAAGGGATATAATTCTACCCACAACAGGTTAGTCACCAAGAGAAGGTATCGGAGCATGATTTTTCACCCAGAGGTACCTGAACTAGGAAAAGATCCTGAACTATTTGTACTCATGGAATCGTAGAAGTCAAAGATGGAAAAAGACCTGTGAGGACATCCCATCCCTTCTCCCCACTTCACTATGTCCCAGGTGGTGAAGTTTCCTTCACTTCCCTTGAGACAGTTCCAGAGCCTAACAGCATGCAAAGAAAACAACTATGTCAATGCAGAGCAAACCTTGTCCCCAGAACCCATGGGCCGCAGCCTGCCAGCCAGACCATTAGCACGATGACCTCAATGATATAGGGGTTCAATCTGACATCCCAGTTACACAGACAAATGGTTTAGCAACAAAACATTGCGTTGGTAGGCTTTCTGGACATGTTCCAGAGCCCATTGAAATTGATTGGAAAGACTCCCACTGATTTGACCGGGGTTTGAATCAGGCTTTTTATCCTCCTTTTGTTTAGCCATTTAAATCTGTTGCTAGACACCCTTTGGCCCAGTTTAAAGGCCTACTTGTAGGGTTTCTCTGTTTTAAAAAAATCAAACTCAGAAGCAAAACTTAGAGTTGGTGGAATGCCGTGCAGGGAACCTATCTCTGACTGTTCCCCATTTTCCATTGAAGGAGAGACATCGCCAAGGTGAATATCTTCTACCAGCAATTGAATTACCAGTCTGTGGATGAATCTCCAGTGTACACAGTAAGTAGTACTGGATCAGCTCATTGCTTTAGTCTTCATTCCTGACTCTCATAATGGCCAACATCTGACGCTTCTGAGGGAAGATGCAAATGGCTGGGGAGAATTTCCTTCCTGACCCTAACATGGGGATCAGATTATGCCCTGAAGCATGGAGTTAAATAAAATCACAAGATATTATCAAATACACAGTGCCACACTAACTTTGTCCCCTACCAACATCTACCCTGAGATTAATCTTTATAGGGAAAATCTTGTTTAATAAGGCTTTTGCTACCAAGGAATTGGTATGACACAGAGCAGATGTTGCCATGCACTCAGGCTGGGGTGGAAAAATCTGTCACACTCTGCTGTGCCTTGTGCATGGACTTTCAGGATCCAGGCGAAAGGGTTTACACTGAGGGCAGGCACAGGCATTGCAATAATTGTCTGGGGGAAAGAACCCTGCAGAGCGTTGGGTGTCACAATTCCCGCTGCGTTTGGAAAAGTTTTGGAAAACCATTAGGATTAAAAGCAAAGTACTGCAGCGAACCAAGGTGATCAGTAATCAGGGGCGGAGTCTTCTACCTCTAGCTCACTGGTCTGAAGCTGACCTGGGTTGGCAGAGACTGGAACCTCTTAGCGTCTGCTGGTGTTTCATCCCAGGGGAAATGGGTTGGTGTTCTCCGTCCAGCCCCATGTCCGGGGACTCCCTCCTGACAAAAAATGACAGTGCAGCTTGGGAAGCCTGCATCTCTGCTGCCAGTGCTGTATTTGCCCTTTGGATTTCATTCCCTGGGACTGTTGATTTGGTACCTATGTTATCGGCATGAACTGCACTAAGCAACTAAACTTCTAATAAAAGCAAAATCAAATAATCTCTTTCTCTCTCTTCCCCCAAATTAAAAAAAACTCTAAGGAGCCAAGATTTCGAGCTAGAGAACACATGAAGCGCTGAGTTGTCCCACCCCTAGCTAATTCACCTGCTGGGGAAATGCAATAAGTTCATATTTCATGAGTTGCACCATGTATCCTGTCAATATAACCATTCAATCCTTATATGTCCCATTCACAGGTGAATTTGCTCTTGTCCAACATGGGAAGTCAGTGGAGTCTGTGGTTTGGGTCCTCGGTGTTGTCCGTGGTTGAAATGTTTGAGTTGCTCTTGGATATAATGGTCTTGTCTCTCATATTCTGCTATCGACGGTTCAAGGCAAAGAAGACGCTGAAGATGGCCCAACCCCTTGCCATCTCCAGCGTAACTTTGACCCTAGAGAATTATAGAGCCGTGCATGAGGACCTCGCTGCCGATTGGAATTCCATCTGGACTAACCAGAATGTTGGGACCGTAGCCAAAACCAAGAACGGCGACTTACCTTTCCACTCAATTTGTAACAAGACCCCGACACCAGAGCTGAACCCAGACGTTGTGCTTAATGGATTCCGGCATATCAAGGATCACAGCATAGAGATAGACCTAAACAGCTAATACTGTGTGTGTGGAACTGAGAGACATATGTAAAGATTATGAGATCTATTCCACAGACATGGCTTTAGGAGCTCACCGACACACTGGATGCAGTCGGCATTTCTGTCTGCTACTTCTCTAGTGGCATCTAGGTATCTGACCTGTGCAGTGGTCTCAGGAATCGTGCAATGCCCTGATGTAATTCAGAAGTGTTTTTCTTTGGACTATATTCTGAGTATCCCTAGCAGTTGCCCAGTCCTCATAAAAGCTTATCATAACTTCTAGATTAAACGCTCCTGAGGAAACCAGATCTGACTGGACATCTCCTGGCTTCAGACAGGCCCATCTGCATTTCATAACTGTACTTGAGTTAAAAGTTAACCTATCCATAAATAAAAACGTCTCCAGTCAGCATTTTACAAGCATATGTTCTATCAGTTAACACCACTTTGGGACAGCAAAGGATGTGATAACACAAGACTGCTGTAATCCTAACATCATTTCCAAGGCAGCGCTTCTCTTCTTAGTAATCCTGCTGTTTCACTGTGAGCATGATACACGGGAATCCATGGTGGGGCCACAATTGTGCTGAACCTAGATTCTTTCACATGACGTTCAATTTTTTGGGGAGGGATTGGAACAAATGAGGGAATAACATTTTTTCTCATAACTGGTGTCTGAGTTGCTTAGAACTTTAAAACATGCTGCATTTTTGCTGCAGCATGTTTATATTATTAAGAGATATTTATACAATCTTAATGTTAATATTTGACAGTTATTTATGTGTCTATACAAAGGAATATAGAGACTTATTTTTAACGTTGATGTTTGGAAGAATATATTTCATTCAGCTCCAGTTGTTAGCCTTGATTTCTACTGAAAACGAGAATTAACAAGGAACTAATGAGTCTTGCACTGATGTGTTTTGTAACTTTTTAAATAAATAAAATGTTCTGAATTCAGACTGTGACCACCTTGTGCCTTCAAATCAATGTTTCATCTTCCCCTGCCTCTGAAGTAAAACTGAAAATGCCTTGTAAATTTTCCTGGTTTCACTGACGCTTCTGTAAGTGCATCTGTATCCTCCCCTGAAATGTTAGGGCCTGATCCAGGCAATTCAGACCATATTCATCAATGTATTTAAGCCCCTAGCGGTGCCTAGATACCATTTGAAAACCTTGGCGCTCACTCCCCGCAGCACCGCTCCCCAGACCTACCCCAGAAAATGGCAGGATGTTGTGTTTTTTCCATCAACAAGGAGCATCCACAGAGAGAGCACAGTGTATGCCTCTCCTCCGCAGCTGGTGGCATTAGGGCCCTGTCAAGGCTGATTCCCCCCTCTGGCACTTTGAGTGCAGAAGTGGGGGGGCCCACAAGGATTCTAAAAATTAATACTGGCCATTCCAGACTTGTATTAAACTCCCAAGGTTACAGCTTTTTTCTAACCTTGGATGGGTAGCTGCTGCCACCACCCAAGTGGAAAAACCGCTTTGAGAGTCCAGGAAGGCACACTTGAGAATTCCTTCCCATGGGGTACCCTCAAGCCCTTTCACCCCCCTCCGGGGAAGAACTGAGACAGAAAACAAAGGAAATCAACTGTTGCCACCAACTAATTGAACAACATGTGCACAACCTCTTAGGACACAAAATCCAATCCTGTTCTTTAAAAAAGGTAAATTTTATTAAAAACAAAAAGAAAGGAAATACATTTGAAAACTCAGGCTATTGCTAGATTTAAAAAAACCCACTTACAAAAATTAAGCATCAAGAATAACCTTCTTGAGGTCTAGCTTAAAAGTTACAAGCAAAACAAAAGCATTTGGGTTTAGCACAGAGGAGGCCACAAGCCATAAAGAAATAAACAGAAATAAACCTAATTGCGTCTTCCTAGACATTTCCTGAACTACCTACATATCTGGGGGTTTCAAGTGAGTAGTTTCTAGATATGATTCAGATGATTTTTCATACCTGGCCCCAAGCTTCTTACAGCATAGTTCCAGGCTTGTCTCTGCTTCTCCCCCGTGAACACAGACAGACAAAGGGGAAATTTTTTTCCCAATTTTAAAAAGTTCTAGCCTTTCCATTGGTTCTTTTGGTCAGGTGCCCACTCCCTTCCTTTTACCTATGCAGGGAGACTTTTTAACCCTTTACAGGTAAAGCAAGTAGAGAACAACTACTAAGAGGGTTTTAAAAGCTAACTGGCTGGCTGGGTGTCCGTAAAAGGGAGCAACCCTTCCCCCTTTCATTTATCACAGGCCCAAAATGGCGGCTGCCCTCTGCAGCAGGGCAGAGGAGTGCCTCCATTTGGAAGTGTGGTGACAGTTCATAATAGATACACACTGTATATACGAGCCGTAGGTATCTTCCTCTTCCTTTAGTGGCACAGATGACGGTGTTATTAATACCGGCAGGTCCCTTGCTCCAGGAGCAAGTCTAATGCGCCAAAGGAAAATCTAAGCACAAACACCGGACTCTCCTTCCTAATGACTATGACCCCAGATCTTTCTGATCCTCAGATTGATGTGCGCTGGTTTCTTTGTTAGTGCTGCAGCATACCTAGTGGAGTTATTTAATCCCGATGCTAGCGCTGTGCAAACAGTATCTAGTTAATCCTCCCAACACCCTGGAGAGAGGGCAGGGTAAAGTCATTATCTGTGTTTTATAGGTGGGGAAAGAGAGGCAGGGAGTTTAAGTGAATTGGCCGAGGATATACAGCAAATCAGTGTGAGATCTTGGCACAGGACCCCAGCTCCCAGCCCCTCTTAGTCCACTAGAGCACACCCCTCTCTCTGCTAACCAAACAGGCTGTGGATTTAGCAGTCTACAGGGTCTGCTGAGTTTACTTGCCAGGTTGCCAAGGGCAGAGAGTACTGCAGAGGCAGCGTGCTGAGCTGGGCCTGGAGAGATGCGACTTGCACTGTTCGCGTGCAACTGGCACTCTGAGCCAGAGAAGGGTTGCCGTGACGTAGCGCCTCGGGGACATGAGAGGAGAGGAAGAAAGGAGACTCCTAAGCAGAGCTACCCAATACATCCAGAGTACGGCAAACTGGAATGTGTGTCTGCATCATGTGCTTGCTACCACTGTGCTAGCATTATATAGCACCACGTGCGTATACACAGATACTCTTATATACCCTACCCGCAGTGGAAAACCCAGGCTGCTAAGCTCAGGCTTTGATGGACCATGAAGCAGAGCAGATGCTACAGTCCTTGGGAAGGCTCTGCAGTGAAGAAGAAAGCCCTGGCTGTGATCCCAGCTTCTGTGACGCGATCCTGGGGCTTTGAAATAACTAAAGATGGCCCCAAGCCACCAAGTCAAGGGTGTTCGGATCCCAGCCTTTAGTTGGGGGGCCCCCCTCTAGTAATTAACTAGAGCACTGAAGAGCAGCGTGAGCCCGTGACTCTGCTAGATCCGAACAATAACGTGAACAGAGGGCTGGCCATCGGCAGCTCCGGAGTTCTGACATTGCCTCATTGCGTGGCAAGTCGCTTAATCACGCTGCATCATCATTTCCCTCAGTCTGTAAGAATGGGGAAAATGAACCTCTAGTTGCCTCACCGGGATGCTGGGAGGATTAATTAGTTACTGTGTGTACAGAACATTGACATATAAAATGTTGTGTTAGTGCCAATATTATTTGCAATAGGTATGGCAGTGCATTGCTGTTCATTAATGTGAACTCCTAACCCTGTAGAGCAAGGTTTGGAAGGATTCAGGGTTTTTTTTATTGGTAAATGTCGATTTCACGCTACACCCACAAAGCAACAAAAATAGGCCTATTGATAATAATCAAAAGTTATAGACAGGCAAAGTAAGAAAAATGCTGCTTGAGAACTTCTTAGAATTTGAATTAAGGATATTGCCCTTGTATATTTTAATATGTGGACAATTTGTGTTTTAAGGGGGAGAAAACTTTGCCTCTGAATCTCAGCATCTGTTATCCTTGAGTTACTGTCTCATCCCCAATTGTCTGCCTCCCGCCATCGTTTCCCACAACTGAGAACATTTAAATAGGTAAAAGTTGAAGGAAAAAAAGCTTAAAATGCAGAATTTTGCACAACGGTTGAAATTTAACATGATAAAATTTGGGCAAAATTCTATAAAACAATTGAATTCTCCCAACCCTACGTATAGGGGTTGTATGGGACCAGTAGGTTCATGCCCTGGCTTTTCCCCTCTGGGGACCCTGATTGGGATACTGGATTAGATCAGAAGTGAAACTTAGTTGAGTGGTTTGGTCCTAGTCCCAGTGTAAAAAATGACTGCGGAGTTCTACAAATATACTAGGCAGGAATCGGCAGTCTCTGCTCAAGGAAGGGCCAGGAGTGCAATAGATAAATGCAGGTAAGGGTTGCAGTGCATTGTGGTCTGGCTCAAGCTGGAATAACAGGGAAGTTGCAAGTCGGGACAGAGACACATTAGCTGAACTCTTTGTTACACGTGTGTGTTCAAAACTGGAATAGCCAGGGGTGTTGCAGGTCAGCATGGAGGTGCCCTGGCAGAGCCGTATGTGAGTCTGAGTGGAGCAATGTATTGCAGATCAGGAGGGAGGTATATTGGCAGTGGTGAACTGGAGGATGCAGGAAAGGCGGGGTTGCCGCAGGCAGACTTGAGGGTCATTGGCAGCAGTGTGGTGTGCGTGGAGGCCCAGGACTGGAACAGGAGGGTGGTGTCGCAGGGCAGAGATATGGGGCAGTGTGGTGGAATTTTGCTTGGCTCTGGGCGGTGCTGTAAAGGTGGGAATTTTGACATCTGTTTTCACAAGCACCAAATTCACCCCACAACCTTGGAGAGAATTTTAAAAAATGTTTTAAAAACAGTGTAAACCCAAGGGTGACTGTTTGCGTAACCTGTATTCCAGCCAAAGAACAGCAGTTGTCTATGAGGCGCGGCCTACTGTTGGGCTAAGCACCTGCCACCTCATTACAGAATGTTCTCTTAATCAGCTGTAGTTGAGAAATCAGTCATGTTTACACGCCTCTGATATCATCATTAGACCATCCGCACCATGCCGAGTTCCTTTGTCCATTACATGGCCGCTGGAAACATGCTATGTGATTAATAGTGAATTTCAAGTGCAGGGGGCTTTTCACTGACTTCTCCTGAAGCATCAGGTGTTTGGCTACTCTTGGGGTATGTCTACACTGCACACTAAGCCCGGGCTCTGGTTCAGATCTGAGCCTGAACCCACCTTCTGTCCACACACAACTCTGTCCAACTCGAGTCAGCAAGTGTAACGCCGACAGACCCCAGTCATCGGCGGTCAGGATCAAACCTGGGAACCTCTGGTGCGAAATGCATGAGCCTCTACTGCATGAGCGAAAAGCCACATGGCCCTTAGCTAAGGCTGTAGCAGACTCATGCATCTCTAAGTGGTCTCGGTGCCACTAGAGGGGACAGAGCACCACGCCCAGGAGCTGGGTAGGTTACATAAGCACTTGGGGCCCAGGTTCTAGAGCCATGCTGTGAGGGGGTTGGTCAGAGCCCAGGTCTCCCTGTGACTGGGGCCCAAGCCCTGTCATTCTGCAGTGTGCACGCAGGGCAAGTCACAGGCCCAAGTCAGAAAGTCTTCATGGTGCACTATGGACCCATTAGTGTAGCTGTGAGACTTGGGTCCGGCAAATGTAAACCCAGGTTTACGATTCAGGTGGACGTTCTGTCACCTCCGGCTAGTGCTGCCAACATTGTGTTTAAAATACGGGACTGTTTTCTTAGCACCCCTAGGGGTGAGGAGCACCCTGTGCCACTGGGGGCCAAGGGTGGGGTGCCTAGTGTACTCCAGGGAGCAAGGGGTACTAACCCCGCCTGCTTTCCCCGCGCAGGCTCTGTCTGGCAGGGGGGTGCCCTGGAGCTGCACAGAAGGGCCAGGGTCAGGAAGGGGCTCTGTCTGGCAGGGGGGTCAGTACTCTCAGGGGGTCGCCTTCTATTCCCTGCTCGCAGAGTCTCTGCCAACGTCCCCAGCAGAGGAGAATCACTGCTGGCCGGTGGCTACTGCAGCTGCAGCAGTGGGGGAGCAAGGCAGGCAGGGAGCCTGTCCTGGCAGCCAAGACCACCTGCACAGAGCCCCGTCCACTTCCCCTGCCAGACAGAGCCCCCCCACGACTCCAGCAAGGCCCCATGAGGCCTTCGTGCCCCAGATAGTTTGGAAACCTCTGCGCTAGAGGTAAATGGATTCAGTAAATAATAGGGCTGATCCTGCAGTACTACATTTTCCAATTTTACAAACTTTCCATCATGGGACAGGAAGGGAATAATAAAACCGGTTTTGCATCATGATAATATTTTTAATCTGTTGAAATACGGGATAAAAGGCGTCCCGGGTTGATTTAGTACAGGGCAGGCAATTTCCTATTTAAATCAGAGGCGTCCCTGGTAGCATACTGGCAACCCTACCTCTAGCATGAGCCTGTGAAATAGGGTGTGCTGAGTCAGGATCTGATGCGGTGCCTTGGCACGCCCATCCCCACCAGGATACACTAATTGGGACCAGGGCGAAAGACAGAGGGGGTCAATTAACTGAGTGGGGCCCACAGTTGCCAACTTTCACGTGGTAAATAAGCCCCCCGACTTTCACAGTAAGCCAAAAATCAAGCTGATCCCATTTCAAAACAAGGCCAAAATAAGCCAGTCCCTAAGAACCCCAACACTCTATGTGACTAGATCCCCCCGGCGTGCATCTGGGACTGGGGTGGGCCCGCTGAGCACCCTGACTCTCCCCCCCTCCTTGCTCCTGCTTGCCAGCAGCCGATCAAAAAAAAGAAGCAACAAGCTACAAGCCAAACAAGCAACAAGCTGCAAGCCAAAAACTAGCCAACAAGCAACTCACAAACCAATTCAGCCAAAACCAAGCCCAATTTCTGCGGTTTTGGCATGTCTGGTGGGGATACAGCTGAGGGGCTAACTGCGTGGCGGTAGTCCCAGCAGCTGGGACTATATAAACAGACAGGAAGGCAGTGGGAGGGAGGGCAGTGGGAGCCTGAGGAAGCCAGGCGTAGGCTGGACAGGGTGCTGTTAGGGAGTGAAAATAGGAGGCAGGTTATTTCCTTGCTGCCCGGAGGTGGAATGGCTGGGAGGGAAACACATTTTTCATGCTGCCCCAAAACAACAGACGGGGTTAGATCGTCGTTGCTCCTAACAGAGGGGTTCGCAAACGTCATTGCACCAGGACCCCCTTCTGACACCAAAATTACTACACGACGCCAGGACGGGGGACCGAAGCCTGAGTCCGCCTGATTCCCACTGCCCCAGGTCGAGGAGCCCAAGGCTCACTGCCCTGGGCAGGGAAGGGGTCAAAGCTGAAGCCCAAGAGCTTCGGGCCCAGCCAGGGGGCTTGTTATCTGAGCCCTGCCGCCTCGGGCTGAATCCCTCAGGCTTTGGCTCAGGGGGGTGGGGCTTGAGCTTCAGCCCTGAGCCCCAGTAAGTCTAAGCCAGCCCTGGCGACCCCGTTAAAATGGGGTCATGAGCCACAGTTTGAGAACTGCTGTACCTAACACCACCTCTGCGAGGAGCAGCCGCTCCCGGAGCGTCTGCGCTGCGTGGTGGTGGCTGCGCTTTGCTTCTGCCTATCAGCCACAAGGGCACGGTCACCCCAGGCCTTGCCGTCTCGCATCCCAGCTGCGCCGGTGCCAATGGTTAGCTCAGAACTCCCGAGGGAGCCAGTTGGGAATGTCCCAGATGCCTCCTCCTCCCACTGGAGCTGCTGCAAGTGATAGCAAGAAGCATCCAACAAGTTACCCAATCATTAAAACGCTCTTTTGTCAGAGCCTTGGCAGCCCGGCCTCTTTTGTTCCCTCAGGTGCTGTCAAACCCACGCACGTTGCTTCAAAGGGCTGGTGGCCCAGGGCTGCTCCCTGTGAAGTTTAGCTTCAGTAGAGGCTCCATTAATTGCATGAAATAGTCATTAGAGATCTCTTTAAAGCATAACTTCACTGACTTGGAATCCAGCGCACCGCTGGAGCATGGGGGCCTCTTTCCCCTTCAGGAGTTGTCTGTCATGCTTCTCCTTGTAATAGGAAAGTTCATTCCTTTAATCACTGGATTCCTAAATCAGGCTCCTTTGCGTCCATAATGGCCCGTGTGGGCTAAAAATCTGCAGAAGAAAAGCACGTGATTGCACAACTTCCAAGCCTTAAAGTGCTGACTGGCTGGAGGCTGAATGTAGGCGATTAAGCACTATGGAGCAAGACTCCCTGAAGCAAACCGGGTTCATCTTCTCTTGTCAGTTGCAGTGACCAACTATAATCACCGTAGTTGGTCAGGAGCCTTCGACTGACGTCTCATCTGAAAAGCTGCACGTCCCACAGCACAGATCCCCCTAGCAGCATGCTGGGGAGTGACACAATAATGAGCCGGGGGCAAGGAGGAGGATCTGATTGCTGACTTAGCAGCGTAAGGACTGGAGCTCCCAGACCACAAATACCGTATTCTTCCCTGGTGTGGTCTTTGGTGAAATTCCCTCTAAGGACATGTTCCAATAATAATAACCATACTTCTACAGCACATTGCGTTGTCATAGCACTCATACTGAATCTTCACAATGTCCCTGGCAGGAACGGTAGTAAAGATTCTCCTCAGCTTTGACCCCTTCCCTGCCCAGGGCAGTGAGGCTCGGGCTCCCCGACCCGGGGCAGTGGGAATCAGGCAGACTCAGACTTCGGTCCCCCCGCCTGGGGTCGTGTAGTAATTTTTGTTGGCAGAAGGGGGGGCTCAGTGCAATGACCTTTGAGAACCCCTGTGTTAGGAGCAACAGCGATCTAACCCCTTCTCCTCCTCCTTTTGCAGAGATGGAAACTGACTTGCTTAGAGCCGCCCACAGCAACTCAGAGCTGGGATCAGATCTCAGACTTCAGAGCTGGACACCAGGCAGGGCTGCCTGTCATTACTGCTGAAGGTTATCGGTAATCACACAGGGTAGGCCCTAATGTAATTACCTCGTAACCTGCACTTTAGATTAGGAGACAAAAATGACCGTACATTGACCCTGCAGGTACGCTGCATGTTTAGTGACTCTGCTTTGCATTTCTACACTACCTTCCATCTCACAGTCTTAAAGTCGTTTACAAAAACAAATGAATTAAACCTCACCCGCCCCCCCCCCCCGCTCCAGATATTAGTGTTTTTCTGATGGAAACAGGAGGTGAAATGGCTTGCAAAGGACATATAGCCCTGTGAGAGGCAAGCAGCATGAGAGCATACAGAGGATGGCTTGACACCAAGATGGTGGGCACAGTAGAAATGATACCTAGAAATGTGTCTAGTATCTATCAGGAGTACACCACATGGCCCAATCAGAATCTCAGATCCAAACAGCCGGAACTTCAGCAGTGTTCAGAATCCAGATGTGTATCTGAATGCGGTGACTAGGACCCGGTCTCTGCTTATAGGGGTTTTCCCCTGTTTCCAAATCTCAGTTATAATTGATCTCTGTAATTGACTAGGGAAGATGAACCCATTTGCTTAAGGGACTCTTGCTCCATAGTGCTTGATTACCTACATTCACCCTCCAGCCTGTCAGGACTTTACAGCTTGGAATTTGTGTCCTCGTGGGTGCTTTTTCTTTAGGTCTCAAGCCCACAAAGGCTAATGATCGCATCAGATAAATACATGGCAAGTTGCTCATTTTCCATTGTCATTTATTTACCTTCCAGACTGTGGTCACCAATCAGACAAAATGGAATAAGAGGCACGTAGAAGCAGCCCTATCATCAGCCTATGTATAATAATTGTCCCACTACCCCCTCAAAACCAAAGTCACTGGTAGTGTGACCTGTCGTGGGGGAGAGAGAGGGAGATCCATTTGATGCAGGAGTTAAAAGCCTACAGTGGCCTTTTCTTTAGAAGGAATTTGTGCCTTTATGCAATTCTGCTAAAACAATAGAAGGAGTGCAGGAAAAAAACTCATTAGAAATAGTCCTGGAGAAATGGAGAGGTCCAGTAGCCAGGATCTAGATAGCCCCAAATTTTACACCTCAGGCCTCCCTTCACTTTTGACACACTGACTGAGATTTAAGGCCAGAAAAGAGTAAGATGTATATATGGGGTGGGATGGAGCGGGGTGTTATTATGGGGGAATTGTTTATATTGCTGAGTGTGTATCTAATAAACAACTACATTGCTAGTGTCTTCTGGTTGCTTTAGTGCTGCTTAAATGCCACATTTGTTTCTTGCAGTGTTGTTGTAACTGTGTTGGTCTCCATATATGAGGTGAGACAACGTCTTGATTGGACCAACTTGTGTTGGAGGAAGGGACCAGCTTTCGAGCCGAGGTCTGGAGGAACCAGAGTGTCCACGCTAAATCTGAGGTGGGGCAGATTGCTAAACAGAAAGGGCTCACACATGGAGTAGGAGACCACTTAAAATGAAAATACCCCTTATGATTAACAATCTCTTTCATCTCATATTTAGCCGGGACACTCTGGTGACTTTCTCCAGACCTGAGGAAGAGCTCTGTCAAACTCAAAAAAGTGTCTCTTCCACCAACAGAAGTTGTTCCGCTCACAGATATTGCCTCACCCACCTTGCCTCTCTCACCCTTGTTTCTGTCATTACACTAGATAAGAGAAAATGGTACTGAATAGTTCAGCAATAGCCCAGGTCAGGAGGCACATAAAGTTGTTACCCATTTGTTCTCTGTTTGGTAACCTACATTAAATGAGCTTGTGGTCTTTGTCCAGTCATTGATGTTATTGCAACAGCACTGAGTAACCTCAACCATGGCCCAGGACCACATTGTGCTAGACATTGAACAAACTCAGAGCAAACGGACAGTCCCAAGAGAGCTTATAGTCTCAGTTCTTAGTAGACATCTATCTATCTAGGTTTTGCCTGAATCTGAATCAAATGCGCCAGCTACCCGAAACAGTTGGGTGCCCCGCATCTCCTCGGAGGAAAATTCATTTGGCCCCCTGACTTCCAGCCATAAACGAGTGCCTAATAAACCTCAAGTTATATAAACCGTCTCCAACTGAAATGCTCCGTTGGTTTGCAGAGGCCTAGACTGGAAAGAATGAGGAAATGCACATGGTTTTCAAAACAAAAAATCTCATATTTTACTTTCAATTAATAGGCATCACTTGCATGTGACACTTTTCCATTCCCCCTTATTTAAAAAATACATTTCTTCTGCAATATGATATATTACATTTCAGCATGTAAACATGGTTTATATACATCATTCGGACAATACACTTTAATATGTCATGGTGCCTATACCTGTATAGTCCACACATAACCCTTTTTATAGCTATGAAATAATATTACAGGTAAAAAAATAGGAACGAAAGCCATGCCTTACAGAAAGAGTTCTGCTCTCCTAGCGTTAAGCCGCACAGTAAGCATGAGTTACAAAACTCTTCAAGGGGGAAAGGGCCAGGTTCTGGTTTCAGATCTGCATGCATAGCTCCCATGGTATAATTATAATAATAGTACATAGGATTTTTCACCCAAGAGTCTCAAGGCACTTAACATATGAGGCACACACAGAACTGAAGTGATTTGCCACTGGCCACCCCGCAGGCCAGGAACAGAATCCAGGTCTGTTAAATCCGAGTCTGGGTCTCTATCCCTTGAACCACATAACCACTAAAGGCCTGGGAAGCTGCATGTGGGTGGCATTCAGCCTAAAGTGAATTATAGTTTGTGGGTGTGATGGAAAACCAGCCCTTGTGAAGTAGTGCCACAGGCCATTGGTGCTGTGCGATTCTTAGCCTAGCGGAGCTGACCAAACTCACTTCATTTGCAAATCTGGTTCAGCAGCATAATACATCAGCGTCTTCGGCAGTGTGTTGGCCCAGGAACGTTCAAGCTCAGTTGGAAAAGTTGTGGTTTTTTCCAGTGAGGTCCCTGCTTGCTGAAGTTTTTACTCCAGACAGGCCGGTACTGACAACCCGGATCCAAACACCTCACACACCCCTCAATATTCAAGTGTTTGAAACCAAACGCACAGCTGAATAATCCATCATGAACCCCTCTTTGGTTTCTCCTGTGCCCTAGGTTACCCCTCTATAATGGAGGGTGGAATATGCCACAACAACACACTGCCCGTGGAGTTCACAAATGTTTATCTTCTGATTTGGGTTTGGTACCATGACAAACGAACCCCTTAGCCACACATGGCTACACGTCAGTCAGCTGATAATATTACCCAGCATCCTTTGCCGGTTGTACTTGTTACTGCCTCTCCGATAACTTGTGTTGCTGGCCAGAAACGTTCACGCCAAGGGTAGCAATTTAAGTCAAACCCTTACAGTTTTCATAGAGTCTAACACGAACTGTTCCCAAGGGGGAAGGGATCAGAAGCTACATTCACTCCTACATTTGGCAGGAAGGAGCTCAGAGGATCTTCACACCCTATTCTCCAAGGGTAAGTCCCCAAATCCCTCTGTGCAGAAACCAAATACACAAGCAGCACAGGTGAGACACTCCAGATCCCCAGAACAGGCACAACCTCAACAGAAAGTCGCCTGGCGTGGCTTTAAACTCTTCGCGGCTGGGGTCTGCTGCGGCCTCACAGCCGATATGCCATGTTTCCGAGGTGGCTGCCAGACTCTATCAACTTTGGGATGTTTAGACTTTTGTCCTCGATGGGTTATTCTGCGTCCTTTGGGTTTCTAAACCAAAAAGCATAAAATCTGAGAATGAACCTGTTCAAATACTAACCACAAATCAGCAGGAATATCATCCCTGGAATGCGTCCCTTTGTAACGCAGAAAGTCACTTCTCTTCGTCTGGCGTTTGCCCCGGATTGATGTAAAAGATGAACCATTATGCTGCTGCCCCGGGCAAACCATTTTGCTGGTGTCTGTCGAAACGTTTTTCCATTCCTGCCCCATACACCTGTACCATACAGCTGGTGCAGCAAAAATCAGCATTGCAGGGATTAACATAATCTGCAGAAACAGTGCTTGGTTCCCCCTTTGCTACCCCATATTTTTAGTGATGGGATGTGTGGCCCCTACCTTTTAGTAATTAACGCATCGAAGGTCAAATCTCATTGATTTAAGCAGGCGTTTGGCCCGAGGGAGGCCCGGGGGCTGAGGGAATGAATTGCAAAGAAGCAGGGATTTCTTTTCGCAGTTGGTTCAGCCCTGTGTGGATACACTGGCTGGTTAGTCATGTCACCACGGGTCATTGGTCTGGGATGTGGATACGAAAGCAGGCTCTGGAATAAACACGGTGTGTTCCGTAAGTGTGTGTTTGGTCAGGGAACAGATCGCTGGGTCTTCCTCCAGCAGATGAGCCCAGCGGATCCATTCCGCCTTGCCAAGCCGCTCCCCCTTTCTGCTCTCACAGAGTGACTCTCCAGCAGAAGGTCTCAGAAGAGGCAGGACGGGGCTATCTGCAGGAGTGGCTGAAGTGTAGGCTCCGCCGGTTGAGTTTTTCAGGGTTGTTCGACGCCATGTGGGAAAACTCCCGGAAGATGTCGAGGTATGTCGCATCTCCTGCAGAAATACAGGGCAAGACAAGTTAATCCCAACAGTCTCCTTCCGTGGAACAGGTGCTCAGCATCTCTGAAAACCCAGCCCTATGCACCCCCTCCCAAAAAAGGCCCCCAGGATTAGACGACACTTGAAAGTTTTGGCCTGAGTGACTTGCTCAAAGCCACACAGGAAAGTCCCTGACAGAGACATGAATAGAGCCCAGGAGCTCTGCACTGTTATTTAGCCACGAGATCATGTTCTGACTTTGGACTCCTTGTACATGTGAATTGGTTTGTTTCTAAACTTTGATAGACCTACCCTTTATCACGACTCTTGCTTTGGGATCCCGATTTGGGATCATTCTCCCCCCGCCCCCCATCCATCTCTGATCGTTGCTTTCTCATTACGTATCCAGGCACACGAGCCAGCAAGGTTTGTTAAGGAGCCAACCTGGCAAGCCTGTACCCCTATACTTCTCCCCAGCCCAGCACAGCCAGCCATGAAAGCTTCCCCCAATGGGCCCTGTCACTGCACCTCCCTGTGACCTGCAAGGACCACGGATAAGATGGTAGTTGGCTTTTAGTCCCCGACCTCTCTGTTGGCTGCCAGGCCGGATGATGGGTAGTGACGGAGGATCAGGAGGGGGACACCTGTCCACCCATGCTGGAGGGCAACAACGTCTCATTGCACATAGACCACAGAACAGCCTTCAAACAGCAACAACTTTCTGCTACCGTCACGCTGGGGCTGGCTTGAAATGTTTGACCTAGACACGAAAGGCCTGGTGTCCCGGCACCAATGCCCAGACCCATCACACCTCCTTTGGCATGTGCAAGACTTCAGTGCAGAGCCCCGCAGAGATCACTAGACACCTGCATCCCATAATCCCAGTGCTTGCATAGCTGTCACTGCGGGAGGGTGGGGGCGGGACTATTTCAATTTAGGATGAGGCCTCTAAGCTAAATTCCTCTTGTGACCACATCAGAATGTGAACACTCAAGAGCAGGGGGCCCCACCTCGCCGTCTCCTTCCCGGGGTGGTGGTGCCAGAGACAGAGTCAAGGGGGCTTGGTGCGACCTGCCTGACCGGAAGCCTACTCTCACCAAGACAGCGAGATGGAAGCATCCAGTGCGTCTTCATTTCCTCCTCCCCAGGCCCCTGGTGAGACCACCAGACACGGTCACCATGCCAGGGAGCTGTGTGCACTCGGTCTGGTTTGTCACGAGCAACGTTCTCCCTGCAAGGTGTGTTTAATTGTATTTATTTAATGCACGGCTCACTTGTGACTTCCAGCCACAGGGCTGCATTGGGCAGCGGTGCCATGCTGCACTCTGCTCCCTGCCAGGCCAGTCCACTGGCCAGTGGGTGGGTCATCAGCTCCTCTCGGCCCCCTGAGGGGCGCATGCACCATTGCCTGCACGAGCACTTGGGAGAGCACACAGACAGCCATTGTCCAGGAGGTAAATGGAGGCAGGAGGTGTCCTGCTTCCAGGCTGCTCCCTTGTGCACCTGCGCAGTCTCTTGGGGGACAGTCTCTTGGCTTGTATTTAGGTAAAGCCCAAACTGAAGGTGCCCTTTTCATCTGAGTAGGCACTCCAGTTCTAGGCAGGATTTAAAACCAGCGCATATTACCGAAGCTCTGAGGTGTCAAGGACCCGGGTCTGTTCCCCTCCCAATCCGTGCAAGGAGCAGCCATCTGCTGACCTGTTCCCACTGAGTGCTGATAGGTCGGGAGTGACACCATCTGATAGCTCAATATAGCCTTGGTCCCGGGTCGTGTCTTTCTCCCATGGAGCTTTGTTCCCTGTGGCAAGGTTTCTGGCCTTTTTCAATGTAATCTGAATTGCTCTCCCAGAGATGGCTGGAGATACGGGCATGAGCATATGCCACGGCCAGCAGTGAGTAAACTGAATCCTTACGTGAACATGAAGTCCCCACTCATTACTCCACAAATGGAGTTTCTTCTTTTAACGTTCTGGACTTAGATCGTAAGCTCTCTGGGGTAGGGGGTTACATCATGCGTCCGTACATCCCCTAGCGCAATGGACTCCTGCTGCTCCTGCCATACAAATCTAATAACAATATGGAGCTTGTTCCAACCAAGCCTTCGCTGAGCTTGCGCTCACACTGATTGACAGGTGCAAGTGGGAATGCTGTATTCTTGTGCCTGGTTCCCAACCAGCCGCGTGGGTTGCACTAAATCTCAAAACAATCTAGAGGCCAGATCCATCGCTGGTGTAACTCGGCATAGCCCCCTTGAAGTCACTCCAGTGCTGCCCTAAATGTCCAGGTAACAGAGTGGGCTGCATTCTCTTTTACCCTCAATTCTCCAGGGCTACTGTCCCCAGACCTAGCTGCAGTTGCTCCACTGTCTGCACTGGCTTGAACAGCTGGGTGAGCACCAATTGTGGCTAGGACGACCCCCAAACCAATAGCCTTTTATGTCTATCCCACCCTTGGAGAAGAGTTTGCTTTTGTGCCTGCCTGCTCCCTCTCTGAATGAAAGATGTCACCCTCCTTTCTTATAGACTCATAGACTCATAGACTCATAGACATTAAGGTCAGAAGGGACCATTATGATCATCTGGTCTGACCCCCTGCATGCCGCAGGCCGCTAGACCCTTCCCTGTACTCTACCGTTGAAGTCCCCAGTCCTGTGTTTTAGTGACTTCAATCGGCTGAGACCCTCCTGCTAGTGATCCCTGCCCCATGCTGCGGAGGAAGGCGAAAAACCTCCAGAGGCTCGGCCAATCTACCCTGGAGGAAAATTCCTTCCCGACCCCAAATATGGCGATCAGTAATACCCCGAGCATATAGGCAAGAGTCTCTAGCCTGACCCTTGTTGGCCATTATGTTGTTCATGTACCATTGCTTGGTTTTCCTTGACTACTATGTTTTATCATTAAACCATTCCCTCCATAAACTTATCCAACTTAATCTTAAAACCAGACAGGTCCGTCGCCCCCACCGTTTCCCTCGGAAGGCCGTTCCAATATTTTACCCCTCTGACGGTCAGAAACCTTCGTCTAATTTCTAGCCTAAACTTCCCCCCGGCCAGTTTGTATCCATTCGTTCTCGTGTCCACATTAGTACTAAACTGGAATAATTCCTCTCCCTCCCTTGTATTAACCCCTCTGATATATTTAAAGATAGCAATCATATCCGCCCTCAGCCTTCGCTTTGTCAGACTAAACAACCCAAGCTCCTCTAATCTCTTTTCATACGACAGGTTTTCCATTCCTCTGATCATCTTAGTCGCCCTTCTCTGCACCCGTTCCAGTTTGAGTTCATCTTTTTTAAACATTGGAGACCAGAACTGCACACAGTACTCCAAATGAGGTCTCACCAGCGCCTTATACAACGGAAGCAGGACCTCCCTATCTCTACTAGATATACCTCGCCTAATACATCCCAAGACCGCATTGGCTTTTTTCACCGCCACGTCACATTGCCGACTCATAGTCATCCTGCGGTCCACAAGGACCCCTAGGTCCTTCTCCTCTTCCGTTACTTCTAACCAATGCGTCCCCATCTTGTAACTAAAATTGTTATTATTCGTCCCCAAGTGCATAACCTTACACTTTTTACTATTAAATTTCATCCTATTTCTAATACTCCAATTCACAAGCTCATTCAAGTCTCCCTGCAGAGTATCCCTATCCTCCTCCGAGTTTGCAACTCCTCCCACCTTCGTATCATCCGCAAACTTTATCAGCCCACTCTTGCAATCTGTCCCGAGGTCAGTTATAAATAGATTAAATAAGATGGGTCCCAAAACCGAACCTTGAGGCACTCCACTAGTAACCTCCCTCCAACCCGACAATTCACCCTTTAATACGACCCGCTGCATTCTCCCCATTAACCAATTCCCTATCCACCTCTGGATTTTCATATCGATCCCCATGTTTTTCATTTTAACCAATAGTTCCTCATGGGGTACTGTATCAAACGCTTTACTGAAATCCAGGTAAATTAGGTCCACCGCATTTCCCTTATCTAATAAGTCCGTTACTTTCTCAAAGAAGGAGATCAGATTCGTTTGGCACGATCTGCCCTTCGTAAAACCATGCTGTAATTTATCGCATTTGCCATTAACCTCAAGGTCCTCAACTAGTTTCTCTTTCAGAATCTTCTCCAGCACCTTGCACACTACTGATGTTAAACTAACAGGCCTATAGTTACCCGGGTCACTTTTTTTCCCTTTCTTGAAAATAGGAACCACATTGGCTATTCTCCAGTCTAACGGGACTACCCCCGAGTTTACAGATTCATTAAATATAGTCGCTAATGGGCCTGCTATTTCCCGCGCCAATTCCTTCAATATTCTCGGATGAAGATCGTCTGGTCCACCCGACTTAGTCCCATTAAGGCGTTCTAGTTTTGTTTCTACCTCGGATGCGGTAATCCCCCATCCCGTATGCCCCTCTGTAACGGTGCTAGTATCCCTAATACCTTCATTGGCCTCATTAAACACCGATGCAAAATATTCATTGAGATATTGCGCCATGCCTAGATTATCTTTAATCTCCTCTCCGGCTATAGTCTTCAGCGGTCCCACTTCTTCTTTCTTTGCTTTCTTCCTATTTATATGGCTGTAAAACCTCTTACTATTACTTTTAATTCCCCTCGCTAAGTCCAACTCTTCCCGGCCTTTGGCCTTTCTCACTCTATCTCTACATTCTCTGACTTCGCTAAGGTAAGTTTCCTTACTGATCCCTCCCCTCTTCCACTCTTTGTACGCTTTCTGTTTTTTCCTAATCGCCCCTTTCAGCCGGTCGCTCATCCAGCTCGGTCTAAGTCTCTTGCTTAGTAATCTTTTTCCCTTTTTGGGGATACAGGCCTCTGACAGCTCTTGCATCTTTAACTTAAAGTAATCCCAGGCTTCTTCTGCCTTTAGGTCCCTTAATACGTTTGCCCAATCCACTTCCCTTACCAGTCCCCTTAATTTGTTAAAATTGGCCTTTTTAAAATTATAAACCCTAGTCTTTGACTTAATTCTGGTACTCTTTCCATTTAGTTTAAAGCGAATTAGCTCATGATCACTGGAGCCCAAGTTGTCCCCCACTACCACTTCCTCAACAAGGTCCTCACTTATAGAGTACATAGAAGAGCGAGCTATTTTCCTACGAAGAAAAGAAAAGATTAACTCTTTAGAGGCTGGAGTCACGGTGTTCAGAACGGACGTGCTAATGCACTGTGCACAGGTGACCACAATCCGGGAGGCTTTGGATTGATTGAGCCCTTGCAGCTAAAATGGACGGCAGCAACTTCAGGGGAATCATAACGCTCACGGACAAATCCACTTGCATTCAGAATATCCATCAGTTACTCGGAAGGGCCCAGAGCCTCAATATTATGGTGATGGTTGCGATGATAGATAGATAGATCGATAGATAGATAGATAGATATGGGGGTAGAGACATCTGGCCAGATGTAATGCCTCAGGATCAGGGTATTGCCAGGGATGGGATGGGTTGCAGAGTATCACCCCTTTGGCAGGACTGTATGAAGAGTTCATTCCAGAAAAGCACCGGAATCCGATTCAGGCTCCTCTATCTGTCTCTGTCTCTTTCTAGCATTCACATTTATTCTTTATTTGTTAGGTTAAGAAAAGGGCAGCACTGCAGCAAATGCACAGAGACACTGAACACAAGAGATTCGAACAAGTTAGTAGCTGATGCAATGAGCCAGTTTCCCAGGTCCCTTCCAGCTCCTTTGCACACCACCTGAGCAGCACTAGATCTGACTAACACTAGTACCTGAGCAGCCCGATTTCACGTGCTGAGAGTCCCCTAGCGTGGGGAGTTCTCAGCTGACCCAGAGCCATTGTAACTGGCTCCTTCACCACCTCGCCAAGCCCCACTCTGCACTGGCATGGGGAGAAGATATGGCTGGAGTACACACTTCTCAGGCTACGCTCAGCTGGCCTATGGTCCCTGAGAGACCATAGCCAGCTGGTGTAAGTTAGAACAGCTCCCAGGCTGTCCTTACCTCTGCCAGGGCTCAGAAGAGTGCAGGCCCTCCCTGGGAATCATAACTATCTCACTGAAAGGCCCCTTTCTTTGCAATGTCCAGGGGTAACTGAATATGAGCAAGTAATCCTACAACCCACGTGGATCCCAAAATAATCAGACCGAAATCCCCCCAAAGCAACAGTTCATTCACTCTCGCAAATCCTGAGTTGGCTGAGGAGCGTCCGGTCTCCTTAACTCACTTAGGGTGAGTTTCACTAGCTGACGCTGCCTATTTTTGGCGCTCACAAGTGTAGTGTTGGGCCAGATTTTCTTCTGCCGTGCACCTTTGTGTCGCACCATTTACACTTGTGCAAAGTGTGTGTAAAAATGCTGCCAGCTGACGAGGGTAGCTTTTCAAACCCATTTTGCACAGCTGTAAACGGCAACGCGAGCTGCAAGGCTAGGAGGGTGACTTCACATCAGAGCACCCTCTGGTACATATCTTAGAAAGAGAACGTGCTGTGATTTCTAACCTAGGGGTTGCTGGAGGGGCTGGGATCCTGTCTCTGACAGTAGCCCAAACTGGATTCATCTGCAGGAGGCATGGGACTGCCATAATGCCCTTGAGTTTGCAGGTTTTTACATCATCGTTGCACATTTCTTCTAGATCCTGGCAAGTGAATCACGCAGTGGAGATTTCCAGCACATTTAGGTCTATGTCAAGACATCCTGTCACTAAGCTCACAGGGGCTGCCACATTGGAAAAGACCCCGCCCCAGTGGTCCATCTATTCCAGTATCCTGTCTCCGACAGCTAATGATGAAATGATCAGAAGAAGGTGTGAAGCTGCCATAATGCAATTTGATATACCATGGTAGGAAATTGCACTCCGTTGGTGATCAACTCATATAATCAAACAAGAAGCTCGAAAACTCATAGGCTTTGTTATTGTTCACATAAAGCCCCATTCAACTCCCAGTGAAGTCACTAGAAACACTCCTATTGACCCCAGTAGTAGCTGAATCATGCCCACAAGCCCTGATGTAATCTTATTCAGATAGATAGCTAATACTTTTGAAAATTGCTCAGTTATCTGTTTCAGTAATATCCTGCGGCATCCAGTTCCACAGATTAATTTTATCTCAGCTACCTGGCCCCCATTATTGTAGAAATGTCTTAGTCATTACCTGAGTATCTCACAATCTTTAATGTATTTATCCTCACAATACCCCTTTGAGGGCAGCGCTGTGCTGTTATCCCCATTGCACAGATGGGCAACTGAGGCCTAGAGAGAGCAAGTGATTTGACCAAGGTCACAAAAGAAATCTGTGGCAGAGCAGGGATTTGACTGCAGGTCTCCAAAGTCCTAGGCTAGTTCCCCTAATCTTTCCTTTCTATATGCAATGGCCTTGCCATTTTTTCAGGGGGATGGGGGGGACACAACCAGGGATGAGGATAGGGGAGATAACTGTAATGATCTTTCCCATATTAAACTGTTCTGACTGTCCAATCCCTCCTCATAACTCCACAAACCCAACCTGATTTACAAAATAGAAAAGTGGAGCTAATAATTCAACTTAGTTTCTGCATTTCTCTGCCGCTCTGAGAGTGATGGAAACCTTGAGGTAGGAGACATCTTCCAAAAAGCACCTGCGGTTAGAAAGGCACTTGCACTTAGATTATCTCATGGTAAGCAAAGGACAGCTACCTTGCAACTGAAGTGGTTTTAAAGTGCTCAGCCTGAGGGTGGGAATGTAGGATTTTAGCTGTGTTGCAAGGCCTCCTTTTCCAAGACTGATCGTATGCTGGATAAGTTAAATAAGTATTTTTAAAAGACACCGTAGGGGATATTTTGAACCTGCCACCTTTGACCCGGTGTCCCTTTCAAGCTGTTTGAAATCATGATGTTATCACAGGATAGTGCGATGGACGCCTAACCAGCCACTCAAAAAATGCAGAATATTTATGTGCCATTCCACTCTGTTTGCGGACACAGTTCAGCACGTGGGTTGCAGTGGAAGAATAACAGGTCAAAAGGGGATAATATCTTAGCTACAGTTAATACAGAAAACAAGGCAAGAGACCCTCCGTAAATAAAACAAGCCAAAGCAGAAGGAGGTAAGGAGTTTATCTAGATTTTTATTAACAGTGTTTCAAGAGACAATAGAGGGTGGAAGGGGGGAGGGAAAAGCTGACACCATGGCAACTGCTGTAAAATTGTACAAAGATACTAACATATAGAATAGTCAGTTCCATAGTTATACTCAGTACAGATTGTAGAGGCAAAGGGGAAATAAAAAAAAAGTGTCACAAAGTTGTACTGAAAGCAGGCAAGTGAAGGAGGTTAATATGCGCTAGCGTATTTACAGCAAGTCCCTTGTACCCAGCCATTAGTGCGTCCAGAGCCTATTCAACAAACCACACTTGGCAGCTTTGACTTGGCTGAAAGATCCTCTTTCTTTCCGTGCTGTCTAGGTAGGAAGTGATGGAGTCTCAGGTCAGGCAAGAAGCCAGGTGGGCTTTGCTCCCCAATGGCTCGAAGGCCTTCATTCAGGAAGGCCAGTTAACATAACCTTGCACTGAGCCAAGCTTATCCCCCGGGGATCTATCCTTCCTCGGCTCCAGCCGTGGGTCTGACCCTGAGGGGTCACATGTCACAGGACTGACCCACCCTGACATTCATGTGCTGCTTGATGGACGCTGAGATGGTTTTATACAAATGGGGGTCGGTGCAGCGGAAGGGAGCTGCCTGGTTCTTCCGAAAATGCACCTTACTGGAGCACACGGATGTACAAACTAAACAATTCCTGAGCTATTGGGGAGGTGCTAAGAGCTGAGACCACATCTAGGGAGCCCCGTGCTCCTTGCCTGGCTGACCCTTCTCTGCCATCTTACTCCTGCACTAGAAACCGATGGGCTCTATTAGCGCCCTGCAAACTGACATTCATGACTCTGCTACATTTAGGAACCGTGTGACTGCCCCCCACCCTTTCCCCTCCCACACATATCTGGCTGCCTGAAAGCCCCATCTTCCCACTGACTCCTTGTCTTTCAGCTTGAGAGCCTTATTCCCATACTCAGCGACTGCAGACTTCAGGGCTTGGACTGTTACACATCACATTCTTATGGAAACAGCACTCGGTATTTGGTATCTTTATTATTTTTTCTCTTGTCCTTTCAAAGGCCCATTCCCCCCTCCCTTCTCACCCAGTGCCCTTCCCCTCACACCCCTTCATCATCACATCACTCCGCGCGCGCACACACACACACACACACACGCACAAGTTTGTCATCAGCTGATCAGTTGTTTAATATAACATTTAGTCTGTTCATGCTTTTTTGCCTTTGGATGAAAGCAGTGACAGGACCGCAGCAGAATGGCACCACACAGCATTCCTGGCAGTCTGGAAGGAGACAGCAATAGCTGTGTCCATTAATCTGAGGCTACTGGAGGCCTCTCAGTGCATTTCTTTAGGAGTATCCATTTTTCATCGTGTGTAAATAACACTCAAATTTGCCAGTCTGAGATGTTGCAAATGTCAGAGAAATTCATGCTCAGCGCAGTCTCAGTTTGTCGAATCTCAGGCTTTACAAGCATCAATATTTCTCCCCTTGACAGAATTATTGGAAGGAACGGCAAGGCACACAGACTCAGATTATCATGATTAATAATATTAAAATAATGTGTGTGCGTGCGGAGGGGGGGTAGTTTAGATGGCAATTTGCTAGTTTGTACACACGTTGAACAGGGAGTATAATCTCAATCTGCAAGTCTTTTGTACCAATCCAATCTAGAATTGAAGATGTGCTTAAAATGCAAAATTCGGATCCTCCAATTCAAGTATTTGGATCCAGGATGGTGGGTTGGCTCATAATATAGTTGGAACAAATATTCAAAGCTTGGCCCAGATCTCAATCACCCCAAAAGCATGAGAATCTTCAATTTGGAGATCATCTTTTGGGCCCATCTATGTTGAGGTAATACCCAGGGTGTTGCTTTCTAGACAAAGGCAAATCTGTTAATGTTAATCGCAGCTGCAACCAAGTTACTGTCATGTATGTAATGTACAAACTCTTTGAAAAGAAGAGCTATAAAGGAGGAATGACAGCAATTTTGGCATTAGGATTGTACAACACTCAGCGAAATGTAACCATATTTAAAGAGAAAAAAAATAACCCAGCGACTTTATGTCTAGACTCCCCTGTAGCCGTACTGGCTCTTTGCTTTGCCGAAAACAAACTTTATGTACAATTTCCCCAATATCCCTCCCTCCCAAGCCCCAAAACACGCGCGCACACACATTTCTCATTCCAAAAAAAAAAAAAAAAACATAGAAAACATTGATAAATGCCTCTTAGGCATAGTTTTTTCCCGGAGAAAAACATTTTGTTTTAGAAACTGCAGGATTTGTTAAGTGTTCTACCCTATCTCAAGCTGTGAGGCATCAGATGCCTTGCATTCTCTTTACACGCAAAAAGAAGAGGAAAAGAAGAAAAGAAAGGGAAGCGGGGAGACGGGGGGAAAAAAGTCAAGTTTAAAAAAATAGGCCCTAGTAATGTTACAAAAAAATCCTGACATTAAATACAGCCAAACTGTATTGAATGAAAATTGCACTAGTCCTCTGGGCGTCTCAATAATAAATTAAATACTTAACAACTTCACCGATTAAAAAAGACAGCACAAAATCCATAACAAAAGAACATAAAAAACCCAATACTGTAAGTAGGAAAAGTGCACAAAGTTGCTTTATACATTGACTCTAAATAAAGTACCGATACATTTTAAATAGATAAATTGTCTTGCCAGACATACTGCTTTTTGTGTCAGTATTTACATATTCTTTAACCACGTTTACTGGGGCAGTGAGTGATTCCAAGCTTGTATGTGCCAAGCCGCACACTGTTGTTTTGTATTGTTCTCGTGAGTCACTAATGTCGACTGTGAAATAAAGTGGCCTGGAGTGGACAAGCTACGCCTTCAGATCTCACTGGTTTATAGAAAAGATCAGTCAAATTTCTAACTCCTCTTCAGAGTCAGAAAACTGATTGGAGCCGATTAGCAGGCAACGCCTGAGGAAAAACGTTTCCAGTAACCACCAGGCTGGGTTTCGTTAATGCAGAGTGAGAGCAGGATGTTTAATGATCAACATGTTGCTTTTTTCTCTTTGGAGTGTCCTGAAATTTTCTAGTTTTAATTCAATCTTGTCTTTTTCTAGAGGAGGACATGGCTTGAAGGGAACCACGTGCGGGAGAGCAACTGTTTTGCGCAGATTAGCCTTTCTATATAAAATGGGACAGGCTGGGATAATCAACGAGTCTTAATTACAGAGAAGCCGTCTCGTTCCTAAGCCAAGATAAGCAGCAGATATTCAGCTGCACGTTGGTTGGTTCCTGCGTAGTTCTGAGCCGTCTGAGCCCAATCTAGCAAAGCACAGAAGTACAGGCTGAAGTTTAAGCAGGTGAGTATTCCTGTGTCGCTGGACTGAAGGCAGAGTGCTCAGTAAATTGAGGAGGGCAAGGGAGTTTCACTGTCAGGCAGCTTCGTAAACCATCCCAGATCGGCAGAGATGGCAATACCATCAAGCAGAAAATTTCACACCAAGGAGTTGTGAGTCCAGGGTTTTGCTCAACAGGGTTCTGATCTTACTCACACGGACATCAACAGCAAAATTCCCATTGACCTCAGTGGGAGCACGCTCAGGCTGTAACCCAATCGGAGGTGTCAAGGGAAAAGGTGATGCAATAGAAGAGGCCAGTCAGTTTTCAGGAGGAAGCTGCACCTAACGTGATTTGGACAGGTGAGAAGGCAGCAGTGTGGAGTGCAGCGAAATGAAAGGTTACGAGGTCAGGCACCAAGAGAACCATAGACCGTTAGTGGTTCTATGCTGAAAGCGCCGAAGCTGAAGTGGATGAGGGAAGTGGAGAAGTGCTGGATCAAACCCGATAGCCTTCAGCACCCCGCTTAACAGAAAACAAGAACCTTAATGGAGGGCACTGTACGTGCAAATCAAAGGGAAACATTCCAACTCCACAGGAGGCCACCTCTGCAATGCTGTGTGCACTTCTAGCTACAGAAGACATGATTGATACTGGTGTAAATCAAATGAAGGGACTCCAGATTTACACTAAGATCAGAATCTAGTCACCAGGAAGTTGTCCCCTGAATAACAGGGACGAAATATCAATGTCTATTCTCTGTACTTAAAAGGTAACAAGTGACCATTTCACTACAAAGGGCACAATTCTGCAGGCTTTACTCATGAAGTCTATGGGCATTTTGCCTGAGTATGGCATGAGCAAAGACTGCGGTGTTTAGCCTCTAGTAAGTACCACCACAGGCATCCTAAAGCCTTTTCTCACCACTCACTCAGAGGAGGGAGGACTGCCTGAGTCTGGATTGCATAACGGTGTCAGAATCAGGCGCTGTGTGCTTAAAGGGGATAGTGCAGGTGGCCTGAGGTTTACTGTGGGCCCCACCAAGTGTACAGGGCAGGAAGACAGCACGACTATGTAAATGCTGAAGACTCACATAATCCAGCTTTGGCAATGGCATGTTATGTAAAGAGCACTGGCGTGATCTCTGTGCTCAATAGGAGGGAGTGTAGATGGAGAAGGGACAGTGAAGGGCTGGAGAGAATAGGTTTTTATACTGGGGGGTGGAGCGGGGAGGCCATCCAGAGTCTGCTCCAGTGGTAATCTGGAGCAACTCCAGCAAACTCAGTAGGGTTATTCCAGATTTACAGCACATGGGTGTAACTGAGATGGGATCTTGGCGTTCCGGGAGTGACCGTCCCACAGTTTCGAAGGGAGCAGACAGGAAAGAAGCCATGAGGGAAGACAGGAACTGGGTGGCACACCTTCAGGACATAGTCTGCCCCACTGACGTCAGTGGCAATGCTTTCCTTGACTTCCAAAAGAGCAGGATCCGGCCCTTTAGCTGAGAAAGGAACTAAAGGAATTGGGTGGCGTTTCTTTACTGCTCTAGCCCTGGATGAGTGCACAGATTTGAGTGGAACCTGCTTGCTCGTGCTGCACCTGAGGACAGAAATATGCCCACAGAGCGCAACCAGCAGATGTATAACTTACCAAGGGCAGCAGCTGGTATGCGGAGCAGAACTTTTATTAAAGGAATCGGACAAGTATTTGATGGAAAGAAATATTACGGTGTATCACTGCTAGCTTAACAGAGGGGATAGGGCACGGGGAAGTCTTCCTGGTCTCTTGTGTTCCTGATTAATAATTTCATCCTTTAAGATCCTGAGCTTCTCCTGTTAGGCACCGAGCCCCCAAATCCCATTGACTAGAATGGCATTTGGGGGGCTCAGCACTGAGTGGGACTGGACTCTTAAAGGAGCCCAGTGAGGCTTTCCATGGTCATGCACAGTCACAGGTTGGGCTTCCAATTTTATACATGATCTCCAAGCCCTCTGCAGAAATGACAGCGTGGTGATGGTATCTCTCCCGAGATACCGGGAGCACGTCAGAAACACAAACCATAAAATCCAAAGTGGCTCTGAGTAAAAACAGGTCCCCCCACACTCCCGCAAAAAAAGAAAAACCAAAATAGTCTTGCCAGTAAATGGAAATGGAGCAATCCGGATTCCCTGGACCTGCTGCAGAAACGCCCTGCTCGCATGCATCAGCATGAGGGACGATAGCATTTAGGGACACGCATACAAATAGAAATCCCCTTCCCAGAAAGGGGCGAAGGAGGAAATCTGACCAGGGAAAAAACCCAGCTGCTTGAGTTAGCCACTCAGGCTGTGGGCGTCTGATTTTAGTTTTCTTCCCTGGCACAAAGCCCATCGCCGGCGACGAGCCTCTCCTGGCCACAAAAAATTAGCCTCACTGCTTCAGTAACACTAAACACATCGCACTCTAGTCCGGGACGCAGCTAAGCTATGGCTTTGACCAGCTAGCTACTGTTGGTTTAAAAAAGGGAGCTTTGCTGGTTTAAACCTGAGAGCATGTAAGGTGGGCGGCCATGTCTCTCCTTCCTACCCCGTCCCGGGTGCCTTTTGCAGCAGAGGATCTCTACCTGCAGCTTGCCTCCTCCAGACTTAAGAGGCCCCCGCGTTAGCATTTGAAACCAGCTCTGACAACTTCCAAACCTTGCAGTCACCCCATTTGCTAATGAGTACTTCAAGTTGCTGAGCACCGTTGATAAGAGAGGGCTCCAGCAACAGCACGCTGTCCAACCAAACTTTGTTCATACGATAATTCGGTGTAGGGCCGACCTATAGCTCTACAAATACACAGCAGGTTCCAAGCATATCATCCAGCCGTATCGTTGGTGATGTTCTTCTGCCGATAAAGGGTTTTCTTTTCTTTTTTACACTAAACTCGTGCGCTCCCCGCACACTGAAACCCACGAGCCACGGTCTGTGGTGTGCCCTGAATCGCCTCCTGTGTGAAATTGACCGTCTCTAGTCAAGCATGAGAATTACACACTAACAGGAAAGTCCCTCTCCTTCCTCTGTGGCTCTTGGCCTATCTGCCGTAGGCATCAGAATCAGGCCAATCTGCAAGAAACACCAATATACACCAAAGGTGGGGCTCAGGCGGCATTCTTGAATTCAGCCCACTTAAGACAGCAAAGGAGAGGCAGGTGGGGAGTTGTCACTAACACTCATCTATATTAAGGCTGATGAACTCCTGTATACACTTCCTGTACTGGAGCTCAGTGGGGCTGTTGCTGGGATATTGACCTGGTTGTCCGAAGGGGCCCTCGGCTTCTCGCATCTCCTCGTTCATTCGAGCCAGACGCAGCCTAGAGGGAGAAAGAGGGAAAAATAGAGAAGAGGTTTTATTATCCTTTCCTGACTAGCCTGGAGATTGCTCGCAAAGCAAGGCCTAGCTCCAACCGCAATATCCCCGAAGGTAGACAACACTTACAAGGTGACTATGTCTGCATTGGCTGCCTGGACTGCAATGCTGAGGGGGTCTTGGCCATCCTCGTCCACTGCGTGCTGGTTGGCGCCTCGCTTTAGGAACAAGCAGACCTGGCTGAAAACGGGAAATGAAAGACGTCAGAGCAGAAATACAGGCTCCTGGGCTGAGGTCCGAACAGCAACAGCGGCACGGTGGGGCGCTGTGCTTCTCATGGCTAGCCTGCTCTCCTGACGGGGAAGAGCTCCCGCTCAGGCCAGTGCACAGGAGCAAAGGGTGTCAGAGCGGCAGCCCATGTGGGTCTCTGCACGAGTGACAGTGAGTGAATGGGGGACCCAAACTCCATCGCCCACTCAGATGGCTCTAGTGGCTAGTGACACCAGATCATATGCAGTATGGCCGTTATGCCCCGTGCTGGCCCTCGGCACAGGGGTGAATTTCACCCCAAAGGGATGCGTCCTCAGAAGCAGGGGTGATCACACTATTTACCTAACTTCAAACCCACCCAATCACTGCATGACCGAACCGAACGTTCAACTCGAACTTTAACATTAGAGGATTCGTCCAGGACACGCTCATAGAGCACTCGGGGGAGCAGGGAAATGGGAGCAGAGAAGGGGGAAGAGGACAATCCATAGGGTGAAAAACAGCTGAGACTGGAGAGAATTTGGGGCAGGGACTGTCTCTATTTGTACAGCACCTTGCACAATGGGGGTCCATGACTAGGGCTCCTACACGAACAATAATAATAATAAATGCACCGAGCAGCTATTAATCAAGAGCAGAAAGAGGAGAAAGAAATAGTCTAATAAAAATAAATCTATGTTGGGCCTGGCTCTCCTTTCATTTATACTGGTGTAAATCAGAAGTAACTCCACTGAAGTCAATGGAGAGAGACAGATCAGAGTCAGACCTACAGCATATAAGGCTCCATTTATGCCAGCCTGGCTTTATACAGGGGAATTGGGTTCTTCTATCCTCAACCCACCAAACAGGTTGTTGTCCAGTAGCTAGAAAAACGTGTGATTTTCAAATAGCTGATTGACCAAAACCCACCAGCCCACCGGGACTCTTGGGTCGACCCAACCTGTGGGCTCAGGGGTGTGTTTGGAGAGGGAGGGAGGGACTTACCCAGTGTGTCCCAGGTACGTGGCGTGGTGCAGAGGAGCTCGGCCCCGGATATCTCTTTGGTTAACATCTGCTCCGTTCTGGAGTAAGAATTCGCAGGCTATCAAGGAGCCCTGTTTAGAAGAGGGAGAGAGTTTTGTTGGGTCCCGTTGCACTGCTGGAGTGCTGATAAAAGCCCAGGCTGCTCCGGGGAAGAGTCAATCCCATCCCAGGGCTGCCCCACCAATGTCAGGCATAGCAAGAAAGGGAAAACCCCAGAATAATCCATTACAATCGGAGAGAGAGACATACAAGAATCAATGTCCCCAAAGCAGCTCCAGAAGGGTCTCCCTCCTTGTCTAAGCAGGCCAGACTCTCTGAATCCTCATCTGATCCCTTCCCCGAGAAGGAAAAGCTTCATTTCAGAGAGGGAGTTTCTAATTAGAAACAGCCAGCACTGGGGTGGGTACCAGGGGACGTGCACACGGGTGATGTGCAGGCCTCCCTCTGCCAATGCACCTTGATCTGGACTTCTGCACCCCCCTGCTATCCCAGTGCTGGCCCTCACCTGCCACTCTGCCAATGCACCTGAGTCCTGGGCTGCAGCACCCGCTTTGATTCCAGTCCCAGCACTAGCCGCTTTGCAGTGTGAACAGACAGCCTCTAATGCCACCAAACGAGGCACTTGGCATCTGAGACCGATTTAAACAGAGGACTCTAGGGCATTAACCAGCTGTATTATCAGTTTTGCTGAACCAGTCCCTCAGCCTCCCCCAGCGTCTGCGTAGTCAGTGCTGCCAATCCTACCTACCCCCATCACAGCTTGAATCAGAGGAGTTTTGTTTTCATCTTCGTCATTCACCCAGTTGACCTCAGCCCCATGTGCCAGAGCCTCTGCCATGACAGGCAAGTTCCTGGCCTGTGCTGCCTTGTAAATCAGCAGGCCGGGGTGCAGCTCCCGCAGGTCCTCCAGGTCCGAGGCCTCCTGCTCTATCTCCGCCTCGCCGCTGGACTCCTCCGACACTTCGCACTCTGGTGGGGGGCAGGGAGGGGACGGAGAGAGAGGAGGGATGAGCCAGCGGCACAGACACCATGTTGAGCTTTGCCAAGGGGGCTCCCACTTTCCCATTTCTTATGCTCCCTCCTGGCCTTAGTGCCATATTTACTGATGGGGCTCATGCCCCAAGTGCACTGGGTGAAGGGATGATCTCTTCCCCTCCTGGGGACCCCTGGCAGGAATGGAGCAACTGCCCCCACCAGGGAAGAACCTGGGCAAGGCGTGAGCAACTCTTTGGAGAACCTCTGGGAGGACTAGAGGGTGACATCTTCCCTCTCTAGAGAGCCTGGGCATAAAGGGTGGGAACTGCTCCTTGCTCTGGGGCTCAGGGCACGACACACGGGGCCACTCCCCTTAGCCACGCTGTGGGGAGATTACCACGCCCCCTGGAGAGCTGACAGCCCCTCGGGGATTGTTATGGAGGTGTGTTGCTTGGTGAACCCGTTCACGCTAGTGCCCACACCCCAATGTTCTGGTCAGGCGTCCCTTAGCACGAAGCAATGCGGCGTGTGCCGACGAGGCGACGCTGAGGCCTGTCTGCCATGGCGCCGGGCCTGCTGCGTCACTATCGCTGGTTGCGTGTCACACTCACCTTCCTCCGTGACGCTGTCCACCACCGAGCCGAACACCAGGACGTCGGTGCTTCCGTCCGTGCTGCCGCCCAGCCCACTGTCGCTACTCAGACCTGCGGGGCCAACAGAAGACAAACCAAGATCGTTTTAATATGAGGGCAAACTGCAAAGCCTGCTCATGGTGTAGCAGGGCACCCATCTCCCCGGGCTGCCCCGCGTTCACGGAACGCTCCAGCCTTCTCCGTTGCATCTCCTTCAGGCAGGAGCCCCAGGAGGGGGGCCTGGAGGCTGTGAGGAGAATGGCAGGCAAGGAGCAGCAGCAGAGAGCGCTTTACAGCAGGACCTGCGGTGTCAGAAGCCAATAATGACAATGCTCTGCTTTTACCCTTAGCTGCCCCAGCGTCGCCCTCCTGCTTGCTTTCCCACCACCCTGCAGGAGTCACTGGCATGTGCTGACCCGTCACTGCCTGTGGTGGGTTCATTGGCCAGCTCCCCGGGCCGTTAGTTTATATTGTGCTTCACATCTGCCAGGAGCCGCCCCTCCACTAATGAACCCCTGGGGCTGCTAAATATCCCAGGGTGGGCAAACACGTCACAGAAACTGAGGTGCAACGAGATGAAGCGACTTGACCAAGGACACACAGCACCTCCATGGAAGAGCCCTTTTGCACCCTGCCCTCACTTCTGCGGAGATGGCAGCTGAGAAAATGCCAAGGGGGCAACCACCGTAGGCGGGAAGAAAGGTCTCCAAAGGGATGCTGCCCCCACCAGGGTGGGACTGAGCAAACATTGGCATGTTGCACTTGTTCTGTAGCGCGCCGCACCCCGTCAGGAACCCACACCGGGTTCCAGCCGAATTTCATTATCATATCATTACAACGATTCAATATTACAATGAATGGTTTCTGCCTGTTGCTTTGCTGGGGGTGGGGGTGGGGGTCTGAACTAGCACCCCCTGCTGGTCAGAGAGAGGGGAATCTACCTCTGCAAAAGCTGTACATCCCCCTCCAGCCCTGGGAGGAAGAGCAGCAGCAGGGGCTGGAACTGAGGTGCAGGTCCCCGAGAAAGACTCCCCTCATCCCCATCCACACCTCGGAACCCATCATGACCCTTGCAAGGCTCCCTTCACCCTCCAAACCCCATCCCCCTTCACTCGCCCATTGCTGGCTCCAGGCGGGTACAGTGGTAAAGAAGAATCGCCTCCCCGAGTTTGTAATGAAACTCGCAGCTCAGGGGCCTAACCCCGCTGGCGGGGGCACTGCTGCAGCCCCCGAAGGGTCACATGCCAGTCAGCCTGACCCTCCCCACTAAGCCAAGCCCAATCCCTTGTGTTTAGACAGGATTCAATCAGACAGTCTCCGACCCTTTGCCCCTTACACACAGCCCCCAAAACAATATCCAGCGAACCCCGCAAGGACCATGGCTAATGTACGAAGGAGACACCAACTAGCCTGGAATGCCAGGGCAGAGCGAGGCGCTCGACTGTTAAGGAGAAGAACCCCTGTCTTCGAGCGCACTGAAGTCTAGGTTTGTAGTGCCTCGTATAATGACTGGTTTCAGAGTAGCGGCCGTGTTAGTCTGTAGCCGCAAAAAGAACAGGAGGACTTGTGGCACCTCAGAGACTAACCAACTGATTTGAGCAGAAGCTTTCGTGGGCTACAGCCCACTTCATCAGGTGAATAGAGTGGAACATACAGTAAGAAGATATAGATACACACAGAGACCATGAAAAGGTGGAAGTTGCCCTACCAACTGTAAGAGGCTAATTCATGAAGATGAGCTATTATCAGCAGGGGAAAAAACCCCAAAACTTTTGTAGTGATAATCAAGATGGCACATTTCAGACAACTGACAAGAAGGTGTGAGGATACTTAACATGGGGAAATAGATTCAATATGTGTAATGACCCAGCCACTCCCAGTCTCTATTCAAACCCAAGTTAATGGTATCTAGTTTGCATATTAATTCAAGCTCAGCAGTTTCTCGGTGGAGTCGGTTTTTGAAGCTTTTCTGTTGCAAAATTGCCACCTTTAAGTCTGTCACTGAGTGACCAGACAGGTTGAAGTGTTCTCCTCCTGGTTTTTGAATGTTATGATTACTGATGTCAGATTCGCTGATAATAGCTCATCTTAATTAATTAGCCTCTTACAGTTGGTCTGGCTACTTCCACCTTTTCATGTTCTCTGTGTGTATCTATATCTTCTTACTATATGTTCCATTCTATGCATCTGATGAAGTGGGCTGTAGCCCACGAAAGCTTACACTCAAATAAATTTGTTAGTCTCTAAGGTGCCACCAGTCCTCCTGTTCTTTTTATGTTTGTAGTAAGTGCTCTCCTTCCCTCCTGGAAAGGGTAGAACCTTCCGCTCCAGGTCTCACTGGAGTTACAGCTGCAGCCAAACTAAAGGAGAACCTTCCAGCAACATAGGAACCCGCCAGACTGGATCAGATCTGAGGCCCATCTAATCCAGCGGCCAGCACCAGAGGCAGCAGAGGGAGGTGTAAAACAGATGTGGGATAATCTGCCCCTCACATTCGGTCTCATCCTCATTGCAAATAATCCCTGAAATATGAGGTTTAATATCCTGTCCAAAAATTTGTTGTCATTAATTATAACTCTGGATAGTCTTGATAGACACAAAACCATCCCATCCCTTTGCGAATGGCTAGCAGAATGGGATGGTCCCGTGGAGATATGGGCCCAAACCAAAATCTCCAGGGCTTGGATATACCTGTATTTAGGATCCAGATTCAAATCAAGATGCAAACTGGGCAACATGGGCCCATCGTGACTCCCGATGATAGAAGTCAGTTACTTCCACTGAGTTAACCCACAACCTCTCACTTCAGGATTTGGTGGTTGGAACAGCTGTTTAAAGATGCAAACAGGACACAGAGACCTCTCAGTGATGTCCTGTTGCTGGCTTGGCTTCCCTTTAAATGCAACTGCATAAGCAATTTTTCATTCTGAATAAAGAATTGGCCAGTTTAAAAGCAGGCTTCTGATCTTGCAATTCCCTTTCAATAGAAAATTATACTAAGCCTTGGCCGTGTAACCAATAAAAAACAAGTGCAAGAAAAATAAAGAAAAAAATCAACCACCGTTAATTTATAAATGCAGTCATTTTGTGTTAAACATTTTGTGCCAGCTGTTGACCTGTTACATCAGTGTAAAACCAATGATGTAAGTGGAATCACTCCAAACTTAAACTGGGGTAACGGAACAGAATCTAGTCCAAATCCGTAGACATCAGGCACTTTATTCTTCGTCAGTGCTCTTGATATGCCACTGGGAAATTAGTAATAAATCGCTTTTAAGAGTGACACATATATTTTTCATGGAGAGATGAACAATTTTGTCAAGCGTTTCTGTTTAGTATGCACAGCAGAAGAGTAAGGTTTGATTTTGTACTTGTTTAACATAAAGAACAAGTATTTACAGGGGTGGCTGATTGATTGTCAATCCACTGTCACTTTCTTGTACACTAACGGTGGAAGGCTGTAAGAGCTGCTAAGCGCTTCCCACAGGGCACTTTGCATCTTGCAGGATCAAGTCCCAAGTCCTTTTCCTGTATAAAAAATGACGTACTCATAAAAGTGATGGTGTAATAGCATCATCCAGAACCAGGAACGACAGGGGCAAGATCTTGCCATGACACACACAAATATTCCAGTGCTGGCGCTCCCCTGAGCACAAGGTGCCAGTTAGGTTGAATAGTGCTGCATGGCAGATTTGTTATAGGGACAATGCACCCTTAGACACAAGAGCGAGAACATCAGATTCATTTCACTTGTGACCTTGAAGCAGGATTTGAGTCCTAGTTGTCAGAGATGCCCAAAGGCCTGGGAACTCCTGGGCCATAACTACAGCAGGGAGGGAAATTCTTAGCATATAGTTTATTTGGTGAATTTTGCTTCTTTTCCTTTTTTTTCCAAACTGTCCCTGAATAGGCCCCAAGTTTCTCAAATTTCTTCATTATTCAAAATAATTTCTTGAAAAATGTCAGTGACTAATCCTTGGTCCCTGGATTGCTTTGGATTAGTTCCCTGCAGGTAATGGATATCCAAAAGGCAAGCTGTTTGGATTGAATTCGGTCCCAGAGGTTGTTTCTGTCTCTTTACTCTTTGGATCAGGTCTCCAGTGTAAGAATTAAAATGTCACTTTGTGTGAATATTCTGTAATGTGTCATTTTCAATGTGCTGCTTTGACAAATGTTCCTGCCAGCAAACTCCTCGCCGTGTTTTGTAGAAAGCGAACGCAAAAGAGAAGCGAATGCAGCCATCCTAGGCTAGTTTGTTAAAAATGTGAACCAATATTTGAGGGAAACTGTTTACAGTATTCGCCAGCTCTGGCTAATAAAAGCCCAGGTTCTGCAATCGGATACACACCTGTGCCCGTGTGCAATCTCTTTGGCTTCAGCAGGATTCTGGATATGTGCCGGGGCAGAGGTCTGCCTCCATAGATATGAGTGGGGGATTAGGACCATGGGCACTAAGGGGTGGACTTCGTTCTCAATAACATCAGTGCAAATAAAGTGCAACTCCAACGAGGACAATGGAATTACTCCAGATTTACCCCAACGGAGTGAGCGGCCTATGGCATGTCCACAGACTCTGCCAAAGCACGCACCTGACTCGGCTCCCCCGGAAGCCAGTGGTAAAACTCCCATTGCCTTCAACGGGAGCAATGTTAGGACAACGCTGAGTGCTTTGGAAGAGACCAGCGCTAATCATGCTGGTAAAAGGATCGTTTCAGTTTAGCTAAAAATTCTGAATCCAGGAGTTCTCTGAAAAGTAGCTTTTCCTGCTCGTTGCTCTGGCATCTTTAAAGCCCGGACTCAGCAAAGCACTAAAGCTGGTGCTTAACTGATGTCAGTGAGACTTAACATGTACTTTAAATTAAGCGTGTGCTTTGCTGAATCAGAGCCTAAAAAACTTCAGCTTTTTGTCTTAGTAGAATGTCTACCTATCTATCTCTGATCTTCCTAAGGTATCTATCACAGTGCTATCTGAGTTCCAGTGATGTGATTGCGAAAAATACATCTAAGTTTTGGTTGGAACAAGTCATATCTTTGGGGCTCTTTTGCTGCTAGCTGCTATGGTGTCACCTTACCTCCGTCCAGGAGGAACGGCATACCGCTCCCACCGGGACCAATGCCACTCCAGGGGCCAGCTGCCAGCGGGTGCTGCATAGAGATGTAGCTGGCACCTAAGAGGAAGGTGGACGGAATGTGAGGGGAGTTAATCGTCACAAACACACACAAAAAAGTTAGCAGTAAGACTTGCTAAAAAAAAAAAAAAAAAGAAAAAGAAACAGCTGGTGAAATGCACAGGTTGGGGGTAAAGAGCGCGAAAAAAATCCCCTTCACCAAAATACAAACGCCTGGGATTGACTGGAAAGAGATTAAAAAAAACCACCAGTGGAATAAAAAGGGCAGTGGGTCGGGGTTTGTGCAAGTAACTCCCCATCACTCTCTTGAAACATTTCCCCCAGTGTGTGTGTGATTTGGTCATTTCTCCGGTGAGACAGATACCTTGCCGTTGGTCGGGTGCAATGCACATGCCCTAGAAGAGGTGGGAGGCAAAGACGTGCCAAGAGGAGAGCTGTGTTATTTGTACTTACTGCGGGGTCCTGAGCCGGCGCCAGTGTCAAAGTATGAGAAGAGGGAATCCAGCTCGTCGGGGCAGAAGAGAGAGTCCCGCCGGAATTTCCTCTCCAGAGTGGCAGCTGTTTGCAAGGAGGGATTTTTAAATATGGCGGAGGAAAAATACAATCCCATGGTCACATTTGTACAATCTGAGCCTGCACGTCGAGCGTGCTTCAGAAGTGTGCAAATCTATACAGATAATAAACAGGGAGCATGGAAGAGGTGGTAAAATCACCACCATCCCATGACATTTTGGGCAGTTGGTAACCCTAGGACTGTATTCTGGGCCAGCTGAGTAAAAACAATAAAGGAGGCTTGAACCTAATGAATGAACAGAAAGTTGTGGTATAAAGGAAGCAGAATAAGGGGCCTGCTGGTCACCTCAGTGCAATGGTCCATCCTCTACTATTAAGAAGGTATGTTAGGAAGATACAGCTTGTTAGGAAATTCCATGGGTAACCTGTGCAAAGGACATGCTTGTGCAGTAGCATTAGGTCTTATAGCCTCTGCAGGCTGCAGCCACTAGGGGGAGACAGGAGCACAGATACTTTATCAGATCTACCTACAGTAGAGGAATAAATCTGTTAGTCTTTAAGGTGCCACCAGACTCCTTATTGTTTTTACAGTAGAGGATGGCGTTGTGCCCACACACACACACACACACACACACACACACACACAGGTGGGGGTGGAAAGGCAGCTGCAGCACAGTATATAGGAAAGAAAGGAGGGGAATGGGTTCCCACCTGATGAGAGCGGGGCCGGCGATGCATTTCCTGCCTCATGCCGGTACTTCCGACGAGCCGTGGGTGCTTTTGTGGCGCTGTTGTGCCGCTGGCATTTCTTCACGCTCCAGCGCCGGGGTTTCCTCTCGTTCTCCGCCAGGGCCTCCCCAGTAGGCAACTTCTTGAGGAACTTCTTCTCCACGTACTTGACCTTGATCCAGGCTTCCTTGTCTTGCCTGAGGGCAGTGCAGGAAAAGGCATTTACTGTGCCACAGGTGGCTCATATAAACCTACCAACGAGAGAGCCTGGCAACTGCAGGCTCTTCTCACACCGCGAACCCTGAGAGCACATGGGGAGGGGCTGGCCTCCCACGGCGCTGGGACAGTTCATGCCCCTGATGTTCAGGCCAGCAAAAAATGTAACACCAGGCTTGTTTCCTAGGGTGGGGCACAGCAGGGATGCTGCTAAGCTCGGGTGATCAGGGCAGAGCATCCTGGGCCCAGCTTCCCAGTGCCTTGGACCTTGTGAGGCTGGATTTTACACCCACTTTGTAAATGACTACGGGAGAGGCGAGGCCAGGAAGAACCAGGCGCGAAGAGTCAGGATACCGGGGGTCTGTTGCTAGCTCTGCCACTGACTCACTCTGTGGTCTTGGGCATGTCACTAAAGGCAGGTTTCAAAGTAGCAGCCGTGTTAGTCTGTAGCCGCAAAAAGAACAGGAGTACTTGTGGCACCTTAGAGACTCACAAATTTATTTCAGCATAAGCTTTCGTGGGCTACAGCCCACTTCTTCGGATGCATAGGGTGGAACAAACAAACAGAAGATATTTATACATACAGAGAACATGAAAAGGTGGAAGTATGCATACCAACTGTAAGAGGCCAATCTACAATTGGTATGCGTACTTCCACCTTTTCATGTTCTCTGTATGTATAAATATCTTCTGTCTGTGTGTTCCACTCTATGCATCTGAAGAAGTGAGCTGCAGCCCATGAAAGCTTATGCTGAAATAAATTTGTTAGTCTCTAAGATGCCACAAGTCCTCCTGTTCTTTTCACTAAAGGCAGAATCCTCCAATGTCGGGATGAAAGTCAGGCTTCTAAACAAATGGCCTGGTTTTCAGAGACGCTGAGCAGCCGCGGCTCCCAGTGACTTGCAGGTCTAGGCTGGAGGACATGCTCTGGAGCGGCAGAGCTCTGAAAGGGGCTGAAGGCAGAGGCCAGGGCATGGCTGGGCCAACGGGAGTGCCTTCAAGGAGGCCAGAACTGTGAAGGGAGCAAAAGCTGAGGGGGATGGGAGAACAGGATCTGTCATAAAGACCTAAAAATAGTCCTTCTTTCCAAGAAGCAAAACTAAAAGGCGGTGAGAACGGATCAGAGCCGCTCGTTTTCTGGGGCAGTCAGCAGCAGGCCATGCTGTGTAGCTGGCCGGGGTAAGGCAAAGCTGATCTCCCTTTCCATTTGCTACAACACTTCCATACAGATCTACTGACTCCCTGCTGGCCTGCACCTCAAAGACAGATCTGGGGGGAGTCATTCCGAAACCGGACTGAGGGCTGGGTGGGCTCCGACTTACCTGGAGCTCCCCGGAGTGGGCTTCTTAAGTCCCAGCGCTTCGCACTGTGCCTCGTAAATCTGGTTCATGGTGCTGTTCCCCAGCTCGCACATTAGCTGCGATACACCAAGTGAGGGACAAAGCAGTCAGGAGAGCAGCCGCCTTCCGGCTCCCCCTCAGCCCCCCACCAAGGACTCCCTCCCCACTTCCTCAGCCTGAAAATCAGCACTCACTTTCAGTAACTCCGGCTCCCAGGAATCCAGCGTGAGAGAGCGGACTTTGGAACAGTGAACGCCCAGACTCCTAGAGAACCAAAGGGGAGACAGAGACGGGTTATAGGCTGCCAAACAAAGGGGAGACAGAGATGGGTTATAGGCTGCCAAACAGACTCTATACAACAAAGCAGAAGGGCGAGCGGATCACAGGGTGAATGAGGACAAACCCAGGTCTTACGTATGCAGCAAAAGGAATCGATTTAGAGAGGGAGAGAATTCCACACACACAGAACTGCCCCCTCTCCTGGAGGGGTTCCCAGTGAATTCCTCAAACGAAAAAGGCGCCCGGTTGAGTTATTTGGCACTGAATTATTTTTATTTTTATTCTCCTTACTTACAGTCCGTCCTAGGAAACCTTGAATGGAACGAGGTTTCCCTACTTGACACTTGCATTCCAATACTGCACATGAGTGCTGGCTTGTTATTGTAGGGTTGTTTGTGAGAGCTGGGTTGCACAACGCACACAGGGTTTGTTATCACAGAGGATGCTAATACTACTAATAATAATTTACACGTGTATAGCACCTTTCCCCCCACGGATCTCAACGCACTTTACAAAAGTGTGCAGGAATTATTCCCATTTTAGAAATGTAGACAGTAAGGCACAGACCGGGTAAGTGACTTCCCCAGGGTCACAGAGTAAGTCAGTAGCAGTTGGGAATAGAGTCTAGATCGCCTGACTCCCAGTTTTAACCACTAAGTTCTTCATACATTCCAGGACAGGGTAGCTGGCAGTAGAGATCATAATAGCTTCTATAACTGCTGAAGATTTTATTAGTTAGTGTCTGTAAAATGCTCTGTAGGTGAAATATGGTAAGTATTTTACCACAGCTAAGAGATTACATTTATTGCTATGTGGTTGTAGGCCATGTAGGCTGGATCCTCTATATATAGGGTGACCAGATATCCCATTTTTAAAGGAACAGTCCCATTTTTGGGGACTTTTTCTTATATAGGCGCCTTTCACCCCGCCCCCCCCCCCAATCTCATTTTTTCACAGTTGCTATCTGGTTGCCCTATCTATATATATCAATGCTGCATATGATGTAGATAGAGACTCAGGCCTTGGCTACACTTGGGACTTCACAGCGCTGCCGCGACAGCTCTGTGACGCGCGAGTGTAGTCGCACCACCAGCGCTGTGAGAGCTCTCGCAGCGCTGTATGTACTCCACCTCTCCGAGGGGAGTAGCTTGCAGTGCTGTGAGGGAGCGTGCAGCGCTGCAGGCTCTGATTACACTGGCGCTTTACAGCGCTGCACTCGCTGTGCTCGGGGAGGGGGGGGGCGTTTTCACACCCCTGAGCGCAGCAAGTTGCAGCGCTGTACAGCGCCAGTGTAGCCAAGGCCTAATACGTGTGTAGGTACACAGCAGTATATAGTACCCGTAGAGTGAGTGTATCACACACATACATCCTGTTCTGTGTCCCTCACTCTTTCTCCCTCCCTCCCTCACACACACACACACACACACACACACACTCAGGAGTGTTCTATGACCTTTGAACCTGACTGTATACACATGATAGACCAGCTCCAACCAGAGATCCCTCAGCGGCAGGCAGGCAAAGCCCCCAGCGCTCAGGCTGGGCGAGCAGCGCACGCACAGTACCTGTGGATCCCAGAGCACTCGATGCACAGCAGAATGCCCAGGTTGATACTGGCCCAGCGGGGATCTGCCTGGCCACAGTCACAACACTGGTCATTTCCAGGGATGCTCTGGACCCTCTGCAGGATGCTCTCCCCCTTCAGACTCCGCTCCCGGGAGTCAGTGGCAGAGTCGATGCTGCTGGTGGAAGGGGAGGCGGTCCGGTCTAGTCTCTGCAGAGAGAGAAGGGGAGTCGCTGTGTGCTCTGCCAGCGGACAGATGCGGAGGAGTTCCATGTGGTGCAGGCAGAGGGGGGGGCCGATGGGTTCGTTAGGACTTGCTCTGCCATTCCAGGGAGACATTACAAAATCATACTGGGAAGCCCTGAGGCGGGGGGGGCATTAAAATCCCAGTGTGGGCTTTTTATGTAACCGTCACAGGTGAAAAAAGTCAGCTAGACAAACCTGAGCTGGTGTCAGCCAAGGGAAGGGAGGGTTGAGGATACCCCGATCTGTTCACTCCCTTTGAATCGGAGTTTGGGGATGTGAATGAAGGGAAGCGTGAATCTTCCACCTGAACTAGTGACTTCTGTCACCAGATGGCGCTACATAGCACACCCCTCTCTTCCCCCCATTAATACACACCAAGGCTGGCAGCACACAAATGATTGCATGGTGTGTAACAGACCGCTGCCTTGTGTTGTCTCATCTTACCAGAGAGTGAATTCCCCTCAGTGTTCCCCAGAGGAGTACATCCTGCTCTGCAGGGACTCTCTGGAGGACAGGAGGAAGGTGGGGGCTTCAGGACTGCACTCCATCACACACCCCCCCCGCCCGCTGCTTTGTAAGCTTGCCTTTCGTTTGCTAAACTACAGTTGCCTTTGGGCCGGCGCTGTCATCATTTGCACACCCAGACGTGCTAACAAGAGCCCATGCCCGGGAGTGGCGCTGCGACAGCTTGCGAGCGCCTGTCCCTGCCCCCGGACTCACTTCGATGGAGTAGCTGTCTGGGCTCTCTCTGTAAGCGGAGGCGATGCTGGCTTGAACTGCTTGGATCCAGGCCTGGCGCAGCTTCTCCGAGTCAGCCTGCAGCATGCAGCTCCTGGGTAGGGGAGAGGCATAAGAGACGCTGGTTGGCATGAGAAAAAGGGTTTGGGGTATGGGACCTGGGAAGCCGCAACATGGCGAGGTGCCTGAGTTTATAACCAGCCTCACAGCCTCGCTTCACCAAGGGTGACAATGGTATGGTTTGGAGATGCATGGTAAGGACGTGAAGTTACCAGGCGTGGCTTAGGCAAAATTAACCTCAGAGAAGCCCTCACTCCTCACCCCGCCCCAGTTCATTAAAGCAGCCCTGCTTTCACCCCCACCACTCCCAGATACATAGAGGGTCGGTGGAAAACAGGAATGTGACCGTTCCTCTCCTCAGTGGGTGCCTCTGTTTCCCTCACACCAGCTGTTCACTGCCCACAGTGCTGCTCTCATTAGGTTTCAGAGTAAACAGCGGAATGAATCCCCCTCTCCAGCCCCAGCAGAGCAGTGAGGCTCGAGTGCTCCTTGCATCCCCACGCAGCCTGAGCAATGCCCCCACTCCTGGGGCTCAGCCCGCCCATTAAGGGGTGACAGCACCACGGCCTCCTGATAGGACACTCACAGCTGGGGGGAAATGCATTATGGATGTCGCCAACCACACACACCTCTCGGCTTCCCCTCACCACACACTTGCAACCCTCCCCTCACAAGTTCCCTCCCTCATCAGCCCCCTACTCCCTCCCCCTTGCACCACGTACTCCGTCTTCCTCCTCCTCCACCCACTCAAAAAATCCCTGCTTTCCTCCCAACACACACACTCTCCCCCCCACCACCAGCATCCTCCCACTTATACGCTCCTTCCCCTCACACACCTGCTCCCTCCACTCTGATGCTTTTAATGCCACCAGCAGCCGGCTGCTTCTTGGGGAGCCATGCTGGTGACTCGGCACTTTGTGAGGCAGGCCCAGACCCTTCTCCCTTCCCTTCATGCATTATTCAACAGCTTTGGCAGCTCCCCATCCCGACAGGCTGTCTCCAAACACCGCTCAGCGTCTGGTTGAAAAAAATCGCCCACTGATAGGACTGCAACTCTGAGTGCAGGTAAGGAGGTCCCCAGGTCAGACTCTACTTGCTGGGTATCTTACAACCCCATATACGGTCCCAGCATTGCATTCTGCAGTTTAGAAGAACCGCAAAACTTACTTGCTAGGTGAGACGACCTCAAAGCAAAATCTTCTCTCTATGTCTTCGCAGGGCTTGACGCTACAGAGCCGCAGATCTTCCACCACCACCGTGAGGACATCCTGAAAGGAGGAGAGCGGGTGACTTTACACTCCTCTCTGAATCCCCATCCTATTCAGACCTTCCACAGATCTCTTCCCCTCTTCACCAGTTCCCTTGTCCAGAGCGCTCATTCCTCTGATTGAACCTCAGAAGGCTCAGCACTTTTGCTGACCCAGCCAACCTTCTTTGGTCTGCAAGACTGGGCAGGCAAATCTCATGAAGATTCTCTCCTGACGTTTCTGGTGCTTCCAGCTTAGGGTCAGGCTGGAAATACTTTGAGGACCGGCGATCTCATGGTATGTTAGCACATGCCAAACCAGCAGGAACCCCGAAGAGCAGGGACCTGATAACTAACAGGAGGAACAAGCTTTTCAAAACTCAGCTACAATTTGTCTTGAGTTGTGGACAAAGGGTCTTCGGGCGGGGGGGGGAGAGGAGGGAGATTGTGTGTGTGTGTATGTGTGTGTTGATGGGGAGATCATTGTGTATCCAAGCCAGAGTGCCCATCCCTGGAGCTCATTCCCTACCAAATCCAGGAGAACACAATCAACACAACTGCAGATTGATCTTCAGTAGGTGTCAGGCGACCACGGACTACCATGCTGATCAATGCTGTCTCATTGTTTCCCAGTACTCCCCCCGTCTGTCTGTCTGAATCCATTTGTTGCCTCCTGTCTTATAGTGAGATTGCAAACTCTTTGGGGCAAAGGCTGTCTTTGTGTTCTGTGTGTGTACAGTGCCTAGCACTATGGAGTGTGGTCCATGACTGGGGCTCCAGGTGCTACAGTTATACAAATTAATAACAATAATACCACAGCCTGGGAGTTACCAGCTCAGAGGGAAGCCCCACAGACCGTGCCACTGTGCTGGATTTCAGTGTACAACAGTGCTGTCTCCTGCCCCTTTTCCTCTCAAACAGACAAAGGAGTAACCAAGCCCACTTTCTGAGCCTTGCCGATTGAGCACACTACCTCCTGACGGGAACGGAGATTGCCCCATGGAGCACCCACAGTCCAAACGTGGCATATCAAACCCGGGCAGGGACGGAGTTACTCAGCACATCACCTCTCCGTTACTCTGTCGGGCAGCAAGACTGGGGTCATTATAAACACCAGCCGCTGTCCTTTGGTTGTCAGAGCAGCTTGGGTTCTGAGTGTAATATTATCTGACTGGAAATTTCAGACCGGGTTTGCTGTCAGATCTTCATCTGATCCAATTCTTCTTTCCCCCATGGTGCCCAAGTCCCCAGAACAGCAGGACATCAGACAAGTTGGCTAATCTGCTCATGTCATCTGAGATATGCTCACTGACCTTTAGCTTCTTCTGGTAGACCAGCTGGCTGTTCTGTATGGAGAACCACCTCCTGAGGAGAGAGAGGGAAGAAAGAGGCATCAGAGCAAGTAAACAGTGCCAAAGCTAGGAGGCGGGGGGAGATACAAGCTCCTTTTCCCTGCAGAACAGGACATCGCCTCTGCACTTACAACATGTGCCATTGATTTTAGGGACTGTGGGAAAGACCAGGGTGGGAATAAGACTTACCTTCCTTCTGAGACTAAAGAAGTGCTTTGCAATGTTAATGGATTATTGTATTTGGCATCGAGACACTGGGGCGACAAGTGTCCTCGATACTTCTATAGAAACATTGACATACGGGAAGAAAGACAGAAAGATGGGGAGGGATAACATCAGAGTTGTACACTTTGTTTCTTAGGTAGGCCAGACCTCTTACTCCCCACCTTGGGAGTTTGGGGGCAGGAGGGAGAAGCCTGGCTGAGAGAAGTGGGGATGACAGGGCCGCCTTGGGGAGAAGGGGCAGGTCAGGGAGCAGAGGGGAGGGCAAAAGGCTTCCAGCAGCCTGATTTTGACTAAAATCAGGACCACGGTGGACCCATTTGCTGCTGCAGGCAGAGGATGCTCTGTGATGCCTGAGCCCTAAGCCCAACCTTTAACCCCTAACCCTAAGATCACTGGCTTTCCCCTGTATCCACAGTGACTCTGCTCCCCAGCCACAGGCATCTGTGAGGTCACTGCCTCAACCATGTATCCAGAGCGACTTTGCTTGCCAGCCACTGTCCTATGTGAGAGCCCTGCCCCACCCCTGTATCTAGAGCCTTTCGAATCCTAACAATTCGATTCGTGGAAATCCGGCCTTTCCGGTTTTCTGACTTTCACCAAAATCCGAAGGGGCGTTGTGAGGCCTATCCATCCGTCGCCTACTCCACGGTTCTCCTATAGCACGTATCACCATAGCACTGAAGAGCACTTTACAGCTGAAGAAACGAAGGCACGTGCACACCCAGATTAAGTGCTTTGCCCAAGGCCACAAAGAGTCAGTGTCAGAGTTGGGATTATAACCCGGGTGTTCTCACTTCATTCCTGTGATTTAGCCACAAAGAGCCTCTTTTGTCACGGGGGAGCTGAGGGAATTGACAACAATCCATATTGTTACATCCCATGAAGGCTGTGTTGAAATATCTGGGCGCACACCAGGGCGAGGGAAGCGCTCAAAGGCCTTGAATCTGGATGTTTTGGCTGGCGTGAGAATAAGTCAAACTCTCCCATTCTTTTGGGTCGCTGGTGTTTAATATGAACTATACGGGCCCGATTTTCAAAGAAGCCTCCTAAATCGTGTCTACAAAATGTGTGGCCCTTCTGTTTGAGCAAACAAAAACCCTGCATTTATCGCAAACTCTCTGCATAACGTTTCTAGGGTTACTCGTTAAGTAAGGGCACTCAAGTCAGTCTGAAACTCCTACAGGGCTTGGACAGTTTGGGGGAAGAAGCCATGCTGCAGCTATGCTATAGACAGTGGATTATTTAAAGCATCTACCACACGCTCGACACGCAAAGGAATTCGGTACCCTGGGAAAATGAGGCAAGAGAGGATTCTGTTTTCGCTCCTTGCCTAGGCCTAGGGCGGAAAATTTGCAGGGGCAGAAGCTCCCCTCCGCGCCCCGCCCCCCTGCTCCAGCTCACCTCCACCTCCTCTGCAAGTGCGCCGCCACGTCCGGTTTCTCTCCCCTCCCAGCGCTTGAGCCACGAAACAGCTGTTTCGCGGGGCGGGGGAGGAGGGGGAACACCACGTCTGGGGGAAGAGGCGGGGCCGGGGGCGGGGATTTGAGGAAGGGATCCAATAGGGGAAGGGAGGGGGCGGAGTTGGGGCGGGGACTTTGGGGAGGGGGTTGGAATAGGGGCGGGAAAAAGCTGGAGTCGGGGCGGGGCCAGGGCGACAATTATTTCCCGGCCTAGGGGCGGCAAAATTATTAATCCGCCACTGCTTGATGCATCTGTCAGAAAACAGAGCAACGCAGGAGACCTGAGGCCATTCTGCCTGCTTGAAAGCTCCTTTTGATCAGCTCCTGAGTGTGTTTGGAGCTGCAGCACTTTGAGCTCCACCTGGTGACAGCCATTCTCTCTGGCCGTGGCAACGACATATTCTCAAGCAGCTTTGCTGTCACATGAAGCCAAGTGGAAAGCTCCCTTCCCAGCTGTTTGATCCTGGATGCTGCTCCTCACAGCGCTGTATCTCCTCCTGTTTGGTTTCTTTGCTGGGGCATTAGCATCCAGGAATGCTCTGGACTATGGTGCTGGATCTCATTCTGACCTCAGGGGTCTTCTTCGTCCAGTATCCTTCTGTGTATGTTTCCAACAGGGACTTCCTCCCAGGGCCCTTAAAATCACCATAGTATCCTCCCACCCACGGTGAGGGGGATATGCATGGCTGTGAATAGCTGGGCTGTGGGGGTAAATGGATGACTGTGAATAGTTGGGCTGTGGGGAGATATGGATGGCTGTGAATAGCTGGGCTGTGGGGAGATATGGATGGCTGTGAATAGCTGGGCTGTGGGGAGATATGGATGGCTGTGAATAGCTGGGCTGTGGGGAGATATGGATGGCTGTGAATAGTTGGGCTGTATGGGAATATGTACAGCTGTGAATAGCTGCCTTGAGGGGAATGGGGTACCTTGCTCAGAACTCCCATGGATCGTCTGCAGGGGTGAGATGGGGACTCACTTATCCTGCAGTGTAGGAGCTCATCATTAATCTGACACATACTGAAATGGGGTGGTGGCCTTTTGCATCAGGAAGCTTGGCTCTGCTGAGTGAAAGGCTGAGAATGGAGGCAAAGCTCTGCATTGGAAATACTGCGGGGAAAACCGTAAATGGTTCATAAATTCAGCTCAGAGGAATGCCCTGTAGTTCACAGGTTAACAATCACCAAATCCAAACCTCTGTAGCCGGGGGCTGGAAATCTCACAAGAACAGATGTTCTCTTCACAATCTGGCACTTGGGCTTCTGGTGCCTCAGGAAACCTTGAAGTGCAGAGAATGCACTTGAATGCCATGCAGATGGCAACACTGGGGCTAAGAACATCAGACAAACTGGTTTGGAACGGCAAGAAAGGCCCAGCTTGAGTTGGGGGTGAAGGTTTCGGGAGGGTGGGGCTTACCCCAGCTTACCGGTCTCTAGGCATAAAACCAACAGTTTCTGCACAAAAATACAGGGACATGGTGAACTGCTTGTTTGTTTCAAACTTCTACCTAGCTGCAGAAATTACCCTGAACTTGGACAGACAGGTGACCTCTAGGTATTATATCACTGCACTGCCAGGTGAGAGGGGAAAGCAGGAGTGGGTCAAGGGGGGCATTGATCTGAGGTAGTAATAATAGAATCCGATGGTTTGAATTCTGCTCTTAACTGCACCAGCGTAAATCCGGCCCATTGACTATCACAAGGGTTCCTAGACACACACAAATATTGATTGAGGAGAGAACCTAAAACCCGCTTTGCTTGCAATTCACCTGGGAGCTGGGGAATTTAACTGCATCCCCAATGACCCGTCATCTGAAATATTTATAAGTGACCGAGAGAAGGGGCAGTGCCCAGAGGACATTTCCAGGCTCCCACCTCCCAGGGAGGTTGGATACTAGCAGCTCTTGAAAGCCAGGCTTGCCCTGCTGTGTTAGATGTTTCTCTTGATGGTTACAAGCATACAGCTTTCCTGGGGCAAGGCTCCAGCTGCTTTGTGTCCTACGCTCCCTGCATGAAGCCTGGTGGTTGTCTTAAGATGGAAGGTTTTCGCTGTCACGTTTGCTGGCATGTACCAAGAGGCGGCAAACTGCAGGCAGGCTGACTGCACTGGTTCCCCCTTTAGGACGATACCAGTTCTTAGCAAAGAAAGAACTAGGCTAATGCCAATACATGCAAGGTCTCCCACTGCAGTATTTCCATGGTGACCTTGGGCCCTGATGGACCAGACTGCCGGTAGCTGGTAAAATAAAGAAGTGATAACAAAAGAAAGATTCACTGACTTTCCGTGGGAGAGCTGAATGGTCCCACAAACATTTGCAGGGCCAGGAGAAGCCAGTTTATTTTGCAGACGATCTTCACTACCTATAAAATACATCACATCCAGCTCCTTTTACTGAGCCTAAACCTTTCTGTTTAGAACATGCCAGCATCACAGGACCCTTCTTATATTAAGTGACTTCACCAGTTCAGCACACAAAGAGTTAAGGGATGCTGCACTGACAGACAACTCTGCATCAACCCAACATCGCTTCTCTGGGTGGGCCTGGAGCTGATGAAGCCACTTAAACAAAGGAAAACACCTGCTGAGTTGTAGCCAAGTGTGCGCTGCCAGGCTGGAGATGCATTCAGAGCCCTCATCCAGTTATCAGTGGGGATACACGTTACTTACCGATTCCATGTTTTGAAAGCATTGCTTGCTCTCTTGAAGAGGTACCCTTCCATCACCACTCCATTGGGGGCATCGACATTAAATTCCACCTTGGAGTCATCGTAGGAGAAGTCCTGCAGGTCGAAACATGTTGAGAAAACACATCAGGGGATGCTGGTGCTGCAGCCTCAGCGCCACAAGAACTAGGGTGAGGGGCACGGTAAAAACACCCAGATAAATGGGAAACGGTGACACCAAACAGCACATCAGTGTTGGGACCATGAGGATATCCAACCGGGAAACATGTGAACACGTGTAAGAAGGTTCTGTGGCTGCAGGGGTTATTTAAAGCAGCCTTTCCCTCAATGGAGGCCTATGCGCCAATCCTTGATTAGGTTGCAAGAGAGAATAAGTTTGCTGTTCTCAGCCTGTGTTTTCAGTGGAGGCTGGTTTGCATCGTGAGAGTACTTCCTTTTTCGGAAGTAATCCTCATGATGGCCAGACTCCGGCCCAGAGGTTTGGTCAGGACTCAGGTGTGGTGGCAGAGCAGAGTGGTGTTCCAGGACTGGCATAGCTGAGGTGTTACTCATCAGGCTGGAGGAATACCAGCAGATTCAGAACAGGTGAAAGGATCGTAGCAGAAAGAGCTGGAGCTCAGGAGTGGGGTGCATGGGTGGAGCTGGGTTAAGAATTAGCGCTGAAATAGCTGAGGTGGTGCAGGACAGCTATCGAGGCAGATCTCTGCCCATGAGAAGCTTGCTCTATCTGGTTGCATTTAGTGCTCCCTGTCTCTCACTGTCATGGCTATTCACATTCTTCTCCACAATTTTGGGGGTTGTCTTATGGCCTGAGAAAGTGTTCACAAATTCAGTTAGTTCGAGTATTTCCCACCCTAATGATTTTTTTTTGTGGGGGGAGGTGTGGTGCTTAAATCAGAGGGATTGTTCACTGCAGTGCCAAATTACTCCAGTTTCCTGGCTCAGGGTTTTATCAGCCAGGTTTAGACAAAATAAGCCCTTTTTTGAAGACAGTTTTAAGTCATTATTTTTTGTATTAAAAGTTCACCCACAAACCCCTGCCTCCTGCTGGGCATATTTTCACACAGCACCCCTGAAATACAATGCCAGCAGACTCCTCTCACTCACATTACTGCAATAACTGGGAGCATTAATTAGTCTCACTCCAGTATCCTTAGCTGTTTCTATTGTTAGGTGTTAGTAATGCGCATGCAGTTAACCACTGCTCCTCCTCCAGTGAAAGCCGTGGCTACCCTAGCAGCTAAGAAGAGAAAGTGTGGGTGGCTTGGTATCTTGATGGTTGAAAATGTTCAACCTCAAGTGCAATCTGCAACTGGCAGTGAACAGACAGAGAAGTGCTGTTCAGAGGTTAAGTTATTCTGTGTAACTGGGTATTGCCTGCCCTTGATGAGCCCATGATCAGAGCAAACATGAGCTCGTCACCATGTAGCTGGGGACAGGGTCAATGGATGGTGTTTCCAGGAGGGAGGAAGGAAATCACCAATCCTGTTTCCAGTTAGTGCATTCCACACACCAGCCCCGATCTTTACATATTCACCTGGCAAACAGACTGCCAGTCACATCTTTACTTATCTATCACCCTGATAGCTGACGTACTGAGTTTGGCATTGCTGTGCCCGATAGATTCCATGGATTGTGGTGGCACGTGAGCAGGGCAAAGGGCTCCAGTAATTGTTCCCAGAAAATCCTCATGGAATTCTGCTACCAGTGGAGGGCAGTATCTCCTGCCCTATGGAAACCAGGTCACGGAGCCTGAATTACTTTCCAACCTAACCTGCAGTACTAGGAAGTCTGTTCTTTCCGCAAGCTGCTTCACCATTATATAGTACTCTGCAGCCAGCTCCTGCTGGTATAACATGATCCCGAGAAAGGTAAAACACAATCCAATGGCTGGAAGTTAAAGCTAGACAAATTCAGAGTAGGCATAAGGCATACATTTTTAATGGTGAGAGTAATTAACCATTTGAACAATTTGCCAAGGGCCATGGTGAATTCTCCATCACTGGCTATTTTTAAATCAAGATGGGATTTTTTTCTAAAAGCTCTGCTCTAGGAATTATTTGGGGGAAGCTCTCTGGCCTGTGTTATACAGGGGGCCAGACTAGATGATCACAATGGTCCCTTCTAGCCTTGAGATCTGTGAATTTATGCACTTGAGCATAAATATTTCTCTCCACTCTGCTAGATTCAGAGGCCCAGCCGCACCACAGTAAAAAGCATCATCATTAACTTAAGTGCCTTTACCAGCCCAGCGCATGGCGACTCTAGTGATGCTGTGTTGCTAGGCAACACGCACTTCAGTCTCATTAGGATGAGTTATTTCCATGTTCGGAGATGCCAGCTTGCCAGGGAGATATCATAATAAGAATAATACTAGTAGAGAAGGAGGAGATATAATGGGAGAAGACTGAGTCATTTCTTGAAAAGGCAGCGTGACGCCCAATTAGCCAGGAGAGGCTATGCTGTAAGGCTCCCACTTAAAGGGGGTCCACTGGGCCCCAAATTTACTTGACATAAAGGGGGGGTGAAGCCCATGTGGTCCCCTTTGTGGATGCTTTTGATGTAGCATTACAAAAAAAGACAGAAGGGATTCTGATCCCACTTCCATCCACAGCCAAATCTATTGGCTGCAGTGGAATTACTCCGGAAAGACACTTGTGTAAATGAAGTCAGAATCTGGCCTGTTGTTTTAGTGTAAACACGGTGATCCACCAAACAATGTCTTCTTTCAAAAATGCATGACAAGGCTAGGGCATGAGATTTCCAGTGGTCAACATTCAAAGTCAACATTTGCCAACTGATACCATACACCTACCACAGGTATTTCCTGTTTTAGTTAAAGGGGGATCGGGGGCTCTCAGGTTCCACAGAGTGGAAACTACTAATAAATACGCTTTAACTTTGACAACTGTGTTGTACCCGACTTTAGGGAAGAGGTATAATTTGGGATCTAAATATGTTAATCAGGCTTCTTCAGCTGTCCCAAAACAAAAACACGTTTATTACAGCAAGGAGAGAATTTTGCTGACAAATGCAAGAAGGACAGATGGGCCATATGCATCCACTAAAAATCAAGGGAGTGACATCAATGGAGTGAATGCAGCCCTGCATGTTTGTATTTTATTACACTTTTCCCAATTTTGATTGGCTAAACATGGTTCATGTGATTCCCCTTCTCCCCGTTATAATTTCACAGGATTGTCTGGAAAAAAATCAGGTGACAAGTGAACTGTATTGAGACTTCAAAAACAAGGGCGACAGCACCTGGAGAACTTCCTGGCCTTTCAAAAACCTCTATTTGGCCAATCTCATCTTTAAAAAGAGAGAGCGTGTGCAGATAGAGAGATAGATAGTGCCTAGCACAATGGGGTTCTGGTCCATGGTAGGGGGTTCCTAGGTGCTACCACAGTACAAATAAATACTATTACTATATACACACCCAACCTACATATATTACTAATAGGAAATTGAGATCCACCTTGATTGGTGTTGGAAGCTGGCTCCTCTAAAAAGCACACAGCTGGAAAAAAATGATATTTGGGTGCATTATTTGAACAATACTTTCTCTTTTCTAATCCACCACCTTTTGGGGGGGGGGCGGGGTGAGGGGTCAGAAAAAGTCCCTGGACCAAACTGTGGTCTCAGTTACTCCGGTGTAATTCCCAAGTAACTCCTTTGACGTCAAAAGAATTATGCTCGGGTAACAGAGAGCAAAATGTGGGCCCTAGAGCTCTAAGCTGGATTTGTGAAGTAGGTCCAAGTATAGGAAGATCCCGTGTGTGTCTTATCCTTGGGAACGTACCCATGCAGATACTTAGAGGGGGAATGCATTTTGTTCAATCACAGTGGACTAGAGGGAGGTGGTTGGGGCTGTTACTACAGAATACTGCAGTATCTAAAAACAAATGAAATCAGAGAAAGGGGAGCTAAGGGAAAAATCCAGCATTCCCCCTCCCTGCACCGAAAAATGAGATTTGTTTCCCCTTTCCCACTGAGACCAAATAAGAAATGTATGGAGATGGCTTGAGGCGGAACAGCAAATAAGTCAGGATTCAAGTCAGTTTCATGTCCCTGCCATTCACAGCTTGCATCCTAGAGGATTGACTGCTATGGGCCTGAGGAGATTAGATGCTCAGGTCCATTCAGAGAGATGCACAGAGGCAGCATTACCCTTTGTCTTAAGGAGAGATTTAACTCTTCTGGTTCCAGACTGCGAAGCGTGGCCTGGGCAATGCCGCAGTGTCTAAGCCCTGTGTAAATCTACAGGGCCAGGTCTCTGCTCCGCACTCCTTTCTTAATAAATACTAATCACAGCATAGTTAATTAAAATTAAAAACCCTACAGTTAAAATCAGCCAGGATGCTGTGGCTTACAAAACTGATTCCTGTGCACGTATCTCCACATTCCCAGCCCACATAAAGATGTGTCCTCCCCTGGCATGTTGGCCACTGAAAAGAGAGGGAGCAAAGAAGGGTGTTCTGGAGGGGGAGCTGCTGGAATACCAGCCATCTGGCGAAATGTCATTCCCAGACCCCTGCTCTCTGATTCTTGATTCATTATAGTCGCTGGCATTGGAAGCTCTTCCAAGCATCTGAAGAAATAGTGCTACAACCTATGTTCAAATAACATCAGGGTGCGGCCACTGATAGATACAGCGAATGTGCGAAAACAGTACTGTCTCACCCGACATACCTGCCCCCTTTCTGCATGTGTCTGGCTGACATCTGCTCACTTCACGGACTCAAGGAAGCTCTTAATCCTGTTAGCCCTGCAGAGCGGTCCATAGAGCCCAGGGAGCCCGAGCACAATTCTGTGCCTGCCCCACACACATCCCCATCATCAGCCGAGCCTCAGTCAAGTCCCTGCGGCTGACCCTTTATTAGAAAGGATGCCGTGAACCCAGCTGGACTCTCCAACCGCAGGTGGCGTGAGAAAAAAAATCACCCTTCTGCCTTGTAAGCCAAGTAACTGTCCTGGGTCCACTCCCACTCGTCAAGGCTTGAGGGAACAAGACAAGGGGCTCCCGCTCTCGCTCAGGCTCCTGCTGTTGTGTCATCTCTTACACGTAGCTGCACGTTATGGTCGGAGACTCGGCCTCGATTTGAATAAACTGCCTTTTGCCAGACCCTTAGCATCACTGCAGTGTAAGAGCGCAGGGTAAGGCTGGTTTCGGTTTTAGTTCCGTTTAGCTCTATCAATCTATCTCGGGGCCTTGTGGCGCGAACACTGGCCTAGGGCTCAGGACAGCTGGACTCTCGTCCTGGCTCTGCCATAGGCCAGCTGGGGGACCTTAGGCAAATCGCTTTGCCGCTTTGTGCCTCAGTTTCTCCCTATGTGAAAGGAGAATAATGATTCTGAGCTCCTTTGTAAATGCTTTGAGATCTACGGATTAAGAGCTCGCTGCTATTATTAATCTAGCCATCCGTGTGTTTTAGACCATATTCATCACTGGAGAATGGGTGCCTACCACCATTATGAAATGACAAATGCATGCTGGGATTGTGTTCTGAATGGCATCTGGCTACAACTGTCCACGCAACAGTGAGCTAGCCACAGCGGTGACGCGTTGGCACACACAATGTTAAAATAAACGAGCCACCCTCTGAAACAAGAAATAAGATCTGCCAAAAGTCCGGCAATCCCTCCATCATCTGTTCTCTTTTCTTTCATGCAGTTTCAATAAATCACATCGATCCTACCCCTTTGTGCCCCTTCTTCCTGCCCCATGGCTTTGAATTTACACCCAAGGCTGCCTGGGAACGGAGAGCCTTTTAGAAATGACATCACAATGGTTTCCATGGGAACGCATTGAATGCCACTGAAGCCACGACAATGAGGTAACAAATTCCAAGAGAGGGATGTGAAAAAGGCCTAGACATGGATACTTTCAAACGGGCGAATGGAAAGGAGGAAAAAACCAACACAGACACTATCTCGTACAAAGGGGCACTGGAAAAAAAATCTCAAAGGTTCTTTCGAGGACTGGCCCTTTAAGAAGCCGCTTGTCTATCTCCACGAGACAGACACGGCGATTTCTTATGCAGAGCCAGCCATGCATGCAGGGAAGGAGACTGATCAAATTAAATAAACTTCCCGATAAAGTGAACAGCTGTAACAGGAAAAGTGGAGACGCGCCCCAGTCCCCAGGACCATTGGAAGGTTTTCTTCAAAGGACAGAGCCCTGCCCACTAGCCTTTGGAAACTCCGTGCCCTGTGCAGTTGGGGACTCTTGTGTCTATCCCCTTAACATAGGTCTAGCACTGTCCTGAAAGGGGCGACACATGCCAGAGTGGAGATGTGTAGGCTGGAATCTTCATTAAAGTACTGCACTCTGCTGCAACTACATTCCCCACTAAGGCCATGGTATCCAATCTGCTACGTATGGCCCTTCTCAGATCAATTCTAATAACCAATATGCTTTCCTGCTTTGTATTGCACAGCCGGCAATATACTGCTATGGTTTCGTATACATCCTGTTTATTAGCAAATCCCTTTGCTTATGCTATTTCTGATGAATAGCAATTAGAATAATAGAAAATGCATGCAGGTATATGTACAGTCTGCGCATGGATTGCCTCAGAAGGGACAAAATGGTTTTATGCAAAATTGCTTTCTCAATTAGCAAAGCATTCAGTTATTCTCTTATATCAATCATCACTATTTAACAATTATATAGACTGTAATGCACACACAAAAACGTATGTATATAATATATACCGTATTAAAATAAATACTACATGAGACCAGTTTGTCTATGTACTTTGTGTGTGTGTGTGTGTGTGTGTGTGTGTGTGTGTGTGTGTGCGCGCGTGTGTCTATCTATCTATCTATCTAGCTATCATGTGTGTGTGGATATATGCATATGGACTGTTCAGATACATATAGTTTGCATATAAATGCACTCACATTTTATATATGAACAGAAGAATATAAGTACATACTCTACTAGTGCATGTGAATATTAAAGCACTTTCTACACATGATGACTTACACATCTCTGTGTGTATATTGTGTATACACTGTGACTCCATGTGCACACACAGGTTCTAAGGGGGAACCCCTACACACACATTCCCATACATTGTGCACAAACACACATTTGATGGCTAGATCCGGAAGAATCCTATTTACAGCCCTTTTGTTTCTCTCATTGTCTTACGATAACTGATGGCCCTGCTCTCGACTTGCCAGGGAGAAGATGCTCAGGGACCGTTCTCCGCTTTTATGTCACAGCAACAGAACTCAACAAATCCGCCCTATCAAATAATAAACCAGAACGAACTTGTCCGTCACATCAGCAAGGAGGGAGACCTGGTCCTGCATGACCCTCTAAGTTCTCCTGCACCCAAATGGAGCATGCCCCCTAAACTTCCTACCCCAGCCAAGCACCCCCATAAGAAAAGCTCCTTACCAGAAGGTACTCAAGTCTGCCGAAAATCTTCATGCTGCCCGTTGCGGGAAGGAGTTCTGCTGATCTAGTCAAGCGAGCAGGGAGCTTCTGTGCACGCCTCTCCTCTCAATTGCTCTCTAGAGCAGCATCTCTGCGAGGCACCGTGGGATGGGAGGGAAGGCAAGATCTTTCCCCCCCTACTCCTCCTCACTCCTCCCACTCCTTTTTGGGTAGCTGCGATCACCGCCGTTTGCTCCTGTCAAAGCAGGGACGCTGTGCGAAGGAAGCGTGCCAGGCTCTAGGGACCACCTGCCTGCCCTCTCCTCCTGCCTCCCATTCACCATCAATCAGCTTAGATCAAGGGCTAATTATCATACAGCTGTCACCATAGGACAGAGGGGCGTGGGGGCAGCGAGCAAAGCCAGAGCAAAGTTGACAGGAGGATGCTCCGCTGAAGCCCCTTGACCTCAGCCGAGTGGATCTTCAAGGGATTGGCATGCTTTTGGCAGGAGCTACTTCCTATTGAGACCGTCTCATCCCTGGGACCCCCGCCTAAGGAAAACGGAGCCCCCCATTGGCTGACAAAGCCACACATGCTCCGTTGGGGCTGCTGCGTGTCGGCGTGATTTAAGAGCCATATGGCCGACTGGTTTATTAGTTACCGTTGCTACTAAATCAGGCAGACGGCGCTGCCCTAACACTCACCGCTCTCTTCCCACACACGTGCACAAAGCCGTGCGCCAGGCCTGGAGAAGAATCAATGGGCTCCAAAGGAACAACTCCTTTTCTTCAATTGGCTGGTAAATTTGGGTACAATGGAAGGGCTCGGTAAGGCCAGGAAGTGGGAGAGAGGATGAACTCCCAGTTAAAGCACATAACGAGTCAAGAGTCCTGGGATCTATTCATCACTCAGCCTCAGACTCACTGTACTTCAGGCAGGTCAATCTGTGCCTCAGTTTCCCCGGCGGTAAATTGGAGATGGCAATAACTCTTCCCTGCTACACAGGGGGGTGGCAAGGCTGCAGGGTGGTTTGAGATCCCCTGGAGGGCACTAGAGAAGGGCCAGGTATTACTTAATCATTATTATTATTATTTATTTAACTCCAGCTGTGGCCAGATATGACTTGCAGCCTCCCCTCAATCAGCTCACCCTAGGCCTCTCCTGCGTATAGACTGCTCATCACGTCAAAGCAAGGGCCAGTGTGCCAAGCTTTCCTATTTAGCAGGGGCAGTCCCTGATTATTAGCTTAAATGTTACCCCTTTTCTCCTCTGTCCTCCAGAAAGCTGTCACAGGCCCATGCATTTCAATGGCGTTTCAAGAGGCATCCCTTTATTTTTCTCCCCTAACTGTCCCTTTCTGCACCTTTCAAATGTCAGCCAGTGTGTGTGCCCATTCTGCGTTGTTGGGGCTAGCAGGAAACCCACAAACTCATTTCACTTGTGGCTTAAGACAAATTTGAACTCACATCTCCAGAGCAGCCATGCCATAGCAGGAACACAATGTGTCTCTGCAGTCCCCTTTTAAATACTGCGTAACTTTCCCCCACACGTACATGGCTGTGCACACAGTAAATGCAGATTGATCCAGCAGCTTCATGTTAAAATCGTGTCCTCTCGCTTTTCCCAGCTGGCAGGAGAGTTTAGAAAGGTTTGCTTCAAACCATAACAATTCAGCCCCCCCCCCCACCCCGCTCCAATTTTATTGGCGTGCCCTCTGTTTAAACACTACTTGTTTTCATGTAGAGTGTGAAACAGCAAATGGAACTCCTCCGAGTTGTAGGGCTAGCGGGCAAGGAGGACAAAGGGGGCAGTGGTTAAGATAACAAAGGTAGCTTGAAATGATTGCTGCACTGGGAATACGCACAAAAGGTGACAGATGCCCCTAAGACAGCAGGGGCCGAGGGAGGGATGAGAAAAGGACACTTGAATAACAGTGTGAAGGAAAATAATCCAGCTACACTTCAAGTTTTTCTCCCTTGCAGAATTTTTTCTGCTTTATTTAAAAAACAAAAACAAGCAACCAACCAACCCTCAATCCAAATCGCAGCTTCTCCTAGCTAACGGGTTCCGAAGGACCTGTCTGCGTTCCACCCCTCGCAAACCTGACAAGGGGTAATTCAATTAGCAAGACACCATCATAAGAGTCATCATCAGGGCAGGACCCACAAAGCATTATTTCAAATTGGAGTCAGTGCCATGTTGTTTGGGGAGACACTGTGATGGGGCAAAATATATTCCTGCCTATCTTCTCCCAGGGAAAAGGCAGTTGTGGGTCCCTGTAACTCAGCAGGAGAGTGGGGATGAAGTGGGGTGAAATCTTTATCTTACAATGACTATGGTCCAGTGGCATTGCTGCAGTATCAGAGGCTGTTATGTATGCGATCGTATTTCCCCTTGATTCCATGCCTAACCCGCAAATGCAGTGTCCAGTAGGATATGCTGAGACACAAAGAAGTAACAATCGCCTCTAATGATACCAGTTTTCATCCAGCGATATCAGAGCTCTCTACAAACGTGGGTATCATCGTCTCCATTTCACAGACAGAGAAACTGAGGCACCGATCTGGCCAAGTGATTTGCCCAAGATACAGCAATGAGCGGCAGAACTGGGAGTCAAACCCCTTTCTCTTGAAGTCCTGGTCCCACGCTCTATTTGCTGGACCATGCTGTTTCCTGCTCTACTCCACAGAGATCACAGAGCACATAATATGGAGCAGGCTAATCTCACCCGACCCTGTCATCTGGACATCCCCTATTCCCCACCCCCCCACAAAGCCAATTCAACCTGCTTATCTGCAACCTCCCTGCTGCCTCCAGAGAGACACTGGCTCCTTTAGCCAGCCAGGGCACACGCTCTCCAGGCACTGCTGACTTTGAAAACAAAATTCCTGTCTGGCTCTAACAAGCAATGGTCTGGGGGTCACTGGATCCAGGGCTTTGATTTGACCTTACTGCAGCTGAAAGCGAAATGCTTCCCGCCCTGCACTCGACTATGGCTGTCTAACGTTCACAAGGCCATTGGTCATATACATGGGGAGCCAAGGCCATGGGGCGCTCTGTTCATAAGGATCCCCGTCTGGTATAGTGCCTCCTTTGCTTTCTCCGCGTCTGATCCCGAGTCATTCCTCAGCTCTTCCCGGCCAGTCTGGTTCATAGAGCAGCTTTGTGTGAAATGGCTGGTTTTAAATGCATTGCATTAGAGAGACCTTTCCCTGCTCTCTCCGATGAAGTCATCACTCCCCTTTAATCCCTCCAGGGGCCAGGAGGCTCACAAATGGATTTCTTTCCCTCCCCGCAGGGCAATCAGGCTAAGAGAGCATCTGCACACACAGGAAACGCTTGTCAGTAGCCTTCCAATTCGGCTACACTTTCATTTCATGAGGCATGACATTCCCCTGAGAGAGCATTAAAAAAAGAAAGTGCCTTGAAAGCACTGCTCAATTTTTCCCTGCAGAGGAACGTTGATCTGCATGAGAGCCTAGATACATGTGAACTTATCAATGAATTCTGTGCCCAGGACAGCTGCTTTCTCTCTGCCTCCTGTGTTTCTTCACTTAGCTCCTGAACGTCTGTTTTCATAGAATCATAGAATATCAGGAGTGGAAGGGACCTCAGGAGGTCATCTAGTCCAACCCTCTGCTCAAAGCAGGACCAATCCCCAGACAGATTTTTACCCCAGTTCCCAAAATGGCCCCCTCAAGGATTGAACTCACAACCCTGGGTTTAGCAGACCAATGCTCAAACCACTGAGCTATTTATCCATGGCTCTTGCATCTCGCCTCTTATTTCGCCACAGCGCATGGGATGCTAAGTGGATTGTCAGCGATTCTGAGGAGTGGCCCAGATAGGACGAATATCCCTGGAGTGTTTTTCTCATGTCGCGTTTTTTAAAAAGAAAAATAAAGCAGGGCTGGACTAAGGTTATAATCCTCAGGCCTGGCATTCCAACACCCCAGCCTTCAGGAGTGCTGCTGAGAATCAGTCTGGCTCTTTATAAAGAAAGCAAAATTGGCATCTGGATCCAGACTGGAATTTTGAAACCTCCTAACAACTGGGGGAGTTCAGGATCTGGAGTTGTAGATTGGACCAATCACAATTAAAAGGCAGGCACAGCTGGATTTCATCACACAACAACATGGAATTAAACATATTTCACCCAAGCAAATCCATCTCTCTGGTGTGGATTTGGGTGGGAGTTTCACACCTTTGCAGGTCTAATTTCAGAGTCAGGTTTCAGCAACCCCCCCAAATCTGGGCTTTGCCTGGTTTCAGGTTGAAATGAGACAGAAGCTGGAGCTGCACATTTTAAATCCAGTCCCCAACTTTCCTGGGAGTCGGGACATGTTTGGATCTGGGGTTTTGGTTCAGCCCATTAGAGCAAAGGGCTCAGCTGAGTGCCTGGATCTGAGGGTTCTAATTTGGATGCTTCTACATTTTATCGGTGCATGACCTGGTTTTTCTCCTAGTGGTTTGTGTTACCTGTTGTCCTATCTTCTGCTGGTGCTAAAGGACTCCTGGTGGGGTGTAGCTTCTGGGGTTCTTAGCTATCGGCCTAGAGAGAATGACAAGCTCTCATAGGCCATCAGCCAACAAGCGTCCCAGTGAAAGCCTACCCAAGTTGGAAACCGCACAGTGGATTAAATCGAGTTCTCAGACTCTCTCCCTCTCTCAGGATTTTGCCTTTGCTTTGCTATTCAGCAGTTCAATTGGAGATTATCTCGCTTTGAAGCCATTTACCTAATCTCATCAGAAAAGGGTCCTAATTCCATGGCCTCACTGTTGTCATCTCCTGCGGGGAAGGACCTAAATGGATCAGAATAGAAAAGCCTCAACAGCTCATGTGTCTACACCCAGGAGATAGAATGAGCGGCTGTCAATGGACTGGACACCTCCGACTGCAGACAGCAGGACACGCTCTCTGCCATGAGTGAAGCCTGAGCAACAGGAGACGCAGCGTCTAGGACTGAGCAGCCTCCGCACAGCAGTGGACTTTCACTCTCAGCTCCGTACAGCAGAGGTAGGGCTCCCACGGCTTAGCTTACGCGGATCTGATTGAGATGTAGGGCTTGTGCCTTCATGTCCTTCCTGGCTAACAAGCCGAGCTGCGCCCTGGCAGTGCATAATTAAACCCCTATAACATATTGGTAACAAACCAAAGAGGAGCCCATCAGACATCCTCCCCAAGTACCTTACTGCTTGGCTGAAGGGAAAGGGAGCAGGCATTGAAGAACTGCTGAGCTCCAAGAAGACAGACAGCAGATTAACTAGCTCCTGTCTCCCAGGCTGTCCCATCTGGCGGTTTGCAGAACAGTTCCTGACCCGTGTCAATAAAGCTAAAGTAAACAGGTTTCTGCAGTGGCGCTACGGTGCAGCAGCTGTGGCTAAGTGATCAGTGGAGCAGGGAGAAGGGGGAAAGACTCTGTTTATCATTCTGTCAGTTCACAGTCGATTCAGCAATCTGTTGAATTCCACGCCTGAGAGTGTTCTGCTCGGTGGGAATAACAAATATAGCCATGGCTGCACTTCCGCTGACAAATCCAGCGCCTGCTTAGCCTCTGGTTTGCCACCCAGAAACACATGGCAAGGTGAAATGCACAGGAGGAAGTGTCCATGGTGCTAAGAACCAGCAACCCAAGCCAGCGTTAGCAGCGCATGGCCCCGTCTACTTGCTCCTTTATTCCGTGCGCCTAACATTCCATGCTCCCCGAAGCCAGGGACAGAGGAGCGTTGGTTGGACCCAAGAAGAGCATGGGTATGCACTGGGCAAGCGTTGCCCACGCAGCTCCACCCCAGTCCTCAGACCCACCACCCACCATTCCAGTCCTAAGGTGCCTTGCAGCTCTGGCAATGCACCTCATTGCTCAGTTATAAAAGCCCCTGTTATTCCAGACCCACAGCTCTGCCAATGCAGCTTATTCCTGACCTGCGGCACTCCCCTTCTGCTGTCCTGGGCCCTTTCATGGCTCTGCCCATGCACCTTTTGCCAGAATTTTGTAAAGTACTTAGGTGCCTGCAGATGCAGATGGGGACAGGCACCTAGAGAGGTTTTCAAAAGCATGTAGGATTTCAGTGGGAGTTAGGCACTAAGGACCTATTGAAAACCCGACTAGGTGCCTACTTGCATCTTCAGGCACATGGATACTTTCAAAAATTTGGCCCATTCATCTTCAATTGCAGAATTTCTTGCTATTCTACTTCCACTGCTCTGTCAACACACTTCAGTCCCAATCCACGGAACCCCGGCAGTTCCAGAACTGGGCCTCTCTTGAGTCAAGACTGCCAGTCATCTAGGATATTGCATGGCAGTTTTGTTATGTGAAGGAAAATCTACTAGGGATTAGGATGAAACCACCAAACTTACTTGCAATTGTGTTTGGGAATTAGTTCTCCAGAGAGGACAGGCTAATGCACTAAAGGATCCGGCCAGGATCTAATCCCATTGCCAGTGTAGATCTAAAAGCAGGGCTCACTGGAGTTCAAGTGTAGTCAAGTGCAACTCCTTCGAAGAAAGTTAGCTCACAAAAGGGAAGAACCAATCTCTCAAAAGACACCACACAGCACTGTGGCTGTACTCACCTGCAGGAGAGTCTGGAGAGGGCACGTCAGCGATGGGTGATGAGAGAGAAAAGAAGGAAAAAAGGCACATTACTTAACATTCCCCTAATGATCAAATGCAAAATCAATCCCCAGCGAAGCTTCGCAAGGCTTAGCAACCATGTTTTTCAGATCCATCGGCAGGCTCAGAATTATCCATGCAATTTCTGTGCCCCTCCAAATCTTGTATTTTTGCATGCAAGCAGTAGCTTCATACCAGAGTCAGCTAGCCAAACATCTCAATGCCAGATGTGCATGGCAAATCTGACACTGCGGGCTCATGGGAATGTGTGTGTGTAGTTCTAGGTTTTCAAACTGAGAAGACAGCACTGTGGCTGCTTTCTAAACTTGTTCCTGAATGTCCAGCAATAGGACAAGGGAACAGCATTTTATTTGGTCTTCCACAGCTGTACAGAGTGACGAGTTAGATGCTGTCAGTGCGGCAACTGGTATATACTCTGCAACAGGCCATGTTAGAATCTGTGTCAGCAAAGGAGGGGACGTCGGGGCCGGACACCTGGGTTATCCCTTACCATTTACAAGCATTGCAATGGGATCTTTAATTTCTGCCAAAGAAGACCTCAGTTTAGCATCTCATCCCTGATCATGCAGACCTACACCCTTCCCCTATTACTGCACTGGGAGTTCGTTAGCCAGCTCTGGGGGTTAGCTTTGAATCAGTTTGTGGGCCCAGAGTCAAGAACTCATTCAACTGCAACACCCAGAGCCCCACCCTCAGCTGCTGGACAGCTCCCCTGAAGCAAATAGAGGTATGTCAATTTAACCAGCAGAGGGTTTGCCCCCTATCCCCAAGACTCCAGTTGTGAAACTCTGGATTTGGTGTCAACGGAAGCAGAATGTGGCACACCTTTGTCACTAGGTGTCATGCCAAGGCAGGGTAGTGACATACTGGCTTCACTGGCCGAATGCATTGACTCCAGTGGAGCAGATTTGGGCTCCGCATCTTTTTAAGTGCATGGTGCACGTGAATCCTTTCCAGTCAGTCCTGCTCCGGGACGGTGAGAAACGCAACATGCCTCTCTATGCAGAGCCTGGACTCTGCTTTGGCAGCGAAATGCTGGAATCCATCTCCTCCTCCCCAGCGGCCGCCGTCAGACGACCAAACTGCCCTCTCCCGTCCCGGCCTGTCAATCCACTTCCTCGCCCATGAGTACAAAATCAATATTGGGCTTTGCCTGGGTCTCAGCTGGGCACTTCCTTTCAGACATCCACAGGACATGCAAGCTAAGCAACCTACTTAGGCCACAGGGAGGAGAGATTTAAGCAGACTCCACTGACCTCCCTCCCGCAACTCAGCAAGATTCTTAGTGTTAATATTCCATGGGAAACTGCAGCTCTGTCATACAAAAAGATCCTAAGGTGTTTCTACAAGGAGCCAGTAGCCCTGCCAGCTGGGGATGGGCCAAATTCCATATCTGCCCTGTTTCTCATGTTCCCCACACTGAGGTACTTTTGACACAGGTAACACAGGTGGCATAATTGTTTCTGAAGCCATGCCCCATAGGACTGTGCTCTTAGCGTAGCTTAGAAGATAAAGAAGGATCATCCGAGGGAAATGTCCAAGGAAAACACAGGAAGTGGTGTTGGTAATTCACTCTTCCCTCTTCATCAGTACTGAACCACTGCTCCCACAGAGATCTAAGGGGATCCTCACTGCGTGACATGGGCCGTTGATCCAGCCACAGGAATTCTTTCCTTTGGCTTCTTAGTAGATGAAGGGATGTCAACTTACTCATCATCGACATCGCTTTTGTTATGTAAATTTTTTTTCTTTTCCATTGGGAAAAATGGTTCGTATAACTGGTCATGCGTAAGATTAGTGGCCATAAAATCAAGGTTCTACTGGAGCACCAAAATTTCCCCCAAAAGATTCTTCTTTCACTGGTGAAATTACCCACCCCACAGCTGCCTTCTTGATGGAGAAGGAAAATCTATTCTTTGGACTCATCGGAGAGGAGGCTGCCTTTAAGTAATAATGGTCACGGCACAGGGCATATTCCAGGGGTTAGTAACTGGCTGGTGCCGTCTAGTATTTAGAGCCAGAGGGATCAAGAGACTTGAGAGCCTGGGAAGTAGACATCTCTTCAGGAGTACCATGGGCCATGGTCATTATTGCGATTATAAACCAGGCAGGAGACAATCAAGTGAAAACACTATTAACAATTCCTTTGTTACGGGCAAACAACTTGCAGACAAGGGAAAAAGTGTTTGTGACTAAATCATGGTGAAAAAGAAATCAGGCCTAATTTATTTGATGGATATTCTTTGACCACCTATAGAACCCGGAAAGTTTATTTACGAATAAGTGATTTGACAAGGAAGGGATAAAATTCCTTGGATAAACTCTTGGGGGCTGAGACTCAAGGCTTGTCTAACAGCCCTGTAGTTCAGACTGCAGGGTGTGACCTGCTGCGCACACCAAAGGGCTGCGTTGTAACTCCCCTCCCTGCCCGTAGACGGTGCTAGTGTGAACTAAAATGTACCAAGTTCATGTTAACATAGCGCCAGCCCGAGCCCAGACGTATACACAGTGCAAGCCCAAGACTGGAGACCGGGGCTCTGAGACTCGCTCCGGGTTTCTGCTTGCCGTGTCGACGCACCCTCGGTGCATGACCTTGGGGAAGTCACTTCACCTCTCTGTATTTCAGGTTTCCTAGCTTCAGAATTGGATGACTAGTACTGATGTCTCAGAGAGACTTTGTCAGGAGTAACTTATTAATGTTTGTGAAGCCCTTGGAGATCCTCAGACAGTGGGTGCTAGGAAAGGGCAGAATGTGACTCCTTAAAGAAGAAAGAGGATCCTTCTTTATATCTAATAATGCCCATGCTGAAGGGACATCCATCCATCCCCATATGTACCCCTCAGTCTGCTCACCTACCCATCCCCAGACATTATCTATCTATCTATCTATCTAATCATGTAGCGAAAGGCAGTTTGGTCTCTCCACCACCTGTACCTATCTATTGGAGCTCAGTTTAAATAGCTTTGTTCTGCCCCTGCGGGGAGGGCTGCAGGGCTCTCTGATCAGAAAACAGGCAGGGCCTCTTGTACCCTGGTAGCTGGGAATTCATTCTGTGGGAGGGAAGAGCGATGTGGGGAAGACAGGAGCATTTCCCAGCTCCCTCCACTTCTCCTCACAACCCATTAACCTAACTTGGGGTGGGGGGGGGGTGATCTCCATGTGAATGAAGAAACGGCCCTTCAGCCAGCCCAGCCCCCAGGGAACAAATGGCTCCATCCGTCTGCTGGCTGAGTTAAAAGGGGGCGCTGACCATCTGGTGGAGCTGGGCAGTCAGGCGTGCTGCTGCCGCCTCCTGGGGAAAGGTGGAGGGGAAGCTGGCTGGACAGATGTGAGAGCAGACAGACAAGTTTCGGGAGGGATGTGCTGCCACCATAGCAGCTGCAGACGCTGGGGCTCGCCAGACGCTTTGTCCGGCTTGTGAGGGCAGGGATGGGAGAAGGGAAAAGGGAGGGAATGGACGAGAAGAGGGAGGGAGAATGGGAGAGCCGCTGGGCTGCTCTAACTGCTTCCCAAACCAAACCTGGTGTCCCAGAGCAATGTCCCGGCCTTACATGACACTGTTTTCATGTATGGACTCATGACAGTAACATGCTCTGGGAACAGCCCCCTATGTGCGAGAACCTCAAAGGGCTTCACAGGCGTTAACCAATTAAGCCTCATAACCACCTAGGGAGGCAGAAAAGCATCACACAGGGGGGGAAACTGAGGTCTGAGGAGGTTTAATATTTGCCCAGGGGTAGAGTGGGCCCAGAACCCAGGAGTCCTGACTCCTGATCACTCCGGCTCTAGACACTAGACGGCACTCCCATTCTGTAAACCAGAATAGTGCTAGCTGAGACGGGACTCCCCTGCAGCTGCATCCAAACCCAGCTCCGGCAAACCGACACGGAAAGGTTTCACTGCCGCATGGCGTGTAACCCAGCTGCAGGGCCATTACAGTCCCACCGCTAGCTTCTCCCACAGCAGTCCCCTTGCTGGGAGGCTGAGGTGCTGCTAACCACTCAGCTCTCCTGGCTAATGGAGAGGGATGTCCTCTCATGCCAGCCCGCAGCCCCCTGGGACTCACCCTCTGCTGTATCAGTGCATGCTTGTGCTCCATCTCCCTCTTCTCCACGGCCGAGTCGATCACCAGCTGGTCCAGCTGAAGACAGGGAGGAGAAAACCCGAGGGAAAATTCAGCAAGATGGTTCCCATTACTGTGCCCCCAGCCATCTCTCCTGCCTCTGGGCTCACGCCAGTCTTGCCAATGGCCTACGTCCTGGAGAGGGATGCGAGTTTCCCCGGGTCCAGTGAGGCTGCGTTTGGGTGGGCGCTGCGGGCTGGTGTGGCAGCTAGCTTTCCACCGCTGGGACCTCCTCCCAGAGCTTGGGATTTGGGGTGATGCTTTGTCACCGCCCTGGTTACGGGGAGCTCCTTAGACCAAAGCACAGAGACTATCCTGAGCCACATCGCTATGAGCTTTCGCGCTCCTGTCTGCACGGCCTGGGCATGCCCACCACCCTGTGAACTCCCAACCCCTTCCCCAGCATGCACTGGGCTCAGTATAAGACCAGGGCTAGAATCTGGTCAGGAATCTGGAGGGAATGTCTCCCGCCCAGGCCCTAAACTTCGGCAAGAAAGATGCAATACAAAAAACAAACAACCCTGGATGCCTTGTGTCTGGGAGGGCTGCCCAGCCCCAGATGGACCGTAGGAGTTCTTGCTTGGTCCAGTGAGCAGGAGATGCCCAGGAAGAGCCAACTTGTCTAATTATGGCTGAGTTCCCAAATCCCCATGCCGGCCATGTTCCTGGCAAAGGCAGGTTCTGGAACATTCCCGTCCTGATGCTCAAGGCTTTCATGGCAAAGGGATCACCGCAGGGAAATGGCAAACAGAACCAAGCATCCCCTCATCCCAACCCCTCACCTCAGTGGCCAGTTTCTTCATGTAGGGATCAAGTTCATGAAGGAGGCTGTAGCCCTGCTGGAAAAACGTGTACTGGGCGTGCATGAAGGACAGCATCTGGGGATGGGAAACAAGGCACACGGTCAGAACAGGAGCGGAGCCATTGGGAGGGGAGGGGACTCATACACCCCAGTAGAATATCAGCCTCAGTGCTGGCCTAAGAAAACAGCCTGAGCAGACACAATCCTCTCTAAAAGAGCTCTCTCGGACCCCCTCCCTCTGCCAGGGCCAAATGAATCCCCCGCGTCACTCCAATACCTTCTGTTGGGTGACACCGCGGACAGCGCTAGCCTGGGGGAGCTCTCCTCCATGCTGCTGATGGCGAAGGAGCGACCCACCTCACAGAACAACATGCTCTTGTGACTGACCAGGCCCTGGGTTGGGACTCGGGAGAGCTAGGTTCTATTTCTGGCTCTGCCACTGGCTCCTTGTCTGACCCTGGACATGTCACTCGATTTCTCTCTGCCTCTGTAAAATGGGAATAAGAATACGGCTCTACCTCTGAGGGGTGCTCTGAGGCCACACGCACCATCGAGGTGCTCACATGCTATGGGGATGGTGGCCATATATGTACCTAGGTAGAGCATTTCGTTTCTAGACCGTGCAAATCTCCTTCTCAGGCTCAGCTACATCACCTCTCTCTGCAGACATCAACACATCCTCTTTTCCCACCTTCTCTCTCTCTTCCTCTGTGCCCCCCCCATTCCTCCTGCCTCTAATCTTACTAAGCTTGCAGGTATCCCCCCCATCCCTCCCCACATAGCGACTGTCTTTTCCACCGTGTCACTGTCACTCCTCTCTGACAGCCCTCGCCCTTCCAGAGCGCCGAGGGATTGTTTGTTTCTTTGTGGTGCACTATTGTTCCAGAACCCCGCAGCCCACACTGGCCTTCCTGCCTGCATCTCGGTGCTGGGGACGTGTGTGGAGGTGTATCCGCCTGGGCGAAATGGAGCATGCAGCACTGCAGTGTACTAAGTCTGGGGACAGCAGGGAAAATCGAATGGCGCCCTTACCGCGTCCAATATTTCAAACTTCTTCTTGGCTTGGAGGACGTTGATCTGTAAGGGAATCAAGACAAGAAACTCAGCAGCGGCAGCCCAGGGGCTAGACATAGCAAGCAGCACCCATTGCAACAACTCTAAGCAGGCAGCGGCAGTTGGCGTCTGACGGGCCCACTCGGAGATGTAGAGATTTCTGGGGAAGGGCCAGTGTGTACAAATTAAAGTCCCTGGGTAAAATTTTCAGACGTAGGCTCCTAAGGGACATAGGGGCATTTGAAGATGCTGCCCCCTTTGTGTTACTGCAGATCATCGGACTAGCTAGGCTGGCCCCAGGAGACTGTTCAGTACTTGGTGCCCGTGATGTCGATGCACATTTAAAATCTGGTGGGCCACTGCTTTGCTTCCTCCTGGCAGCTAGATCGAGTGGTGTCAGTGCAGCAGGTGTTGGCTCAGCTGGCCAAGTAACCAGCACCCATGGTGCCGGCACTGGGACCTTGTTCCTAAAATAACACATTGTGATTTACACAGGAAACCAGATCAGTGACTTTAGCGCTCAGGAAGGGCACCAGCCGCCTGACGGCCCTGGAAAGCAAAGTTATCGTCAGAGCACAGGCAGCTGCTGTGCAAACTTCCCCTGCGCGGCCCCCAGTCTGATCCCCTGTGATGTGTGGTCACCTCGAAGGATGAAAGAAGGGGCCTTCAGTCACATTCAGTCCTTAGACGAGCACCATATTTCCATGGTCAGAGAAGCACGACAGCACCATCTAGTGAGGCTGGGAGGGTCTTGTTCTGAAATGTATTCTGCAGCGGTTGTAATGCCCCTCTGCAAAACACAGGCAGCGTTGGTGCTAAAGCACCTCGGTTTTTGTGCTCCTCCTGCAGGTGCTGAGCCGTGCGGTTCGAAAGCACATTCCAACATCTCTCAGCCTGCTACGTGCTCCTCTGACCAGGAAAATCCCAGCTTTAATCCCCGTTATAAAAGACAGGGCATGATGCAGCAGGTCCCTGTGCTGTCCTTTTATTTCTGGAGACCTGCCATATGTCACCAATACAGAGCGTTTGGTAGGCTCTCATCTTAATCCCTAATTAATTGAATTGCAAAATCACAGCACCTTTTAAAGCAGTAAGCAGCTTTTGCCCAGGAAAGGCACAAGGACCAGAATAGTAGAGGATGCTTGGTGAACCGGCTGCAAGGTAAAGCCACCCTAGCAGCTGTGTCTAGCTCTATTAGTGAGCACTAGTGGTTCACAAGATAACGGATGCCAAAATCAGGTGGGCGAGACTGTGGCAAAGCTGTTTGGTTGGTGAACCAGTGAAAAACGCGCTCAGGACCAGTAAATTCTTGTCAGCTCAGGTCATGGACCACAGGTCAGGAGATGAAAAAGGCTTCTGAGATTTATAAAACATTAAAGGGAAATGAAAAGTCAGAAGCTGCAGAAGAGAGAGTGATGCCTTAAAAATAAAAAATGAATAGCCTGCAGTTACATAATACCTTTCCATGGATCCCATGAGCAAGTCTGGGAAGCTTTACAAGTGCTGTAATTAGCACTAAAGAGCCTGTCAAATGTAGCAGAAGATTTCTATGGGGCTTCAGCTGTCAGTGTCACGAACAATATGTTACCATGACAGCTGCAAAACAGGTCCCGGTGTGTTAGTGTCTCATTTATAAATGTGGCACCAATTAGCTCCAATGATGCTGCCCTTGGAGTAGCTGAGACTAGAGTTGAGAGAAAGTTACAGCAAACGCTTTCCTGGATCAGGGACCGAGGGCTCTGTTCTCCCTCATTTTCCGAGCTGTGCTGGGCGCAGGGGATGGCGTGTGTCTGTGTTTGGCAGAACCTGCCTCCCGATTCTTCCTCAGCCATGTCCCATCTTCTGCTACAGCTATCCAGAGGGCTTTATACCAGTGAGTATCATGTAGAGGAACTCAGCTCAGAAACATCCCCAGCCTGCCCCACAACCTTCGCCCTCCTCCCTTCCACAGCCGGATGGGGATAGCGGATGGATGGGAGCCAAATAGAGGGTTCCACTCCACAAGGGGAACTCCATGGCCATTTATAATCAGAATCCAGCCTCTATGCACCGCCTGAGGAATGCAAAGGTGCCGGATCACACGGGAGAATCTGGTCCTAAATTGCAATTCTCTGGGTCTGAGCCCCTTTTGGACTCTTTTTTTGTTGTTGTTGCAAATATTCATAAAAGCAAAGTTCCTTCATGCAAATTTCAGGCCTGTGACCAAAGTCTGTGTCGTGATGAATGGAAATTAGTTTTGGGTGGAAGCGGGAGGGACAGGCTTCCTGCTTTTCCAAGGCTGCCGGTCCAGGAAATGAGCGCTGTGTCTTTGCAGCTCTGGTCTGGTGTTGGCAGAAGTACCAGGCCGTAAGGAGGAAGATATGCCAGTCGTGGCCTTGCTAGGACAGTTTCCTGGCATCTGCATGAGGCCAAAAGGTGTCTTTTTGCCAGAACTCTTTCTCCCACCGTGGAGGCTTCTGTTAATTGTTTGGGCTTATCTAGACAACCAGCCACTAGATGGCATGCCTAGGCCACACAAATGCATACTGGTAAAAACAAATTAATCTGGCAGTTAAAAAATGTCCAGTTACTTCAAGTAACTGATTCATGCAATCCAATTTTGGGGGCGTGCGTGAGGGGGAGGGACTTTGGCAGATTTGCACAGTAGTTAACTAATTTAACTCCAACTTTCCTTGATCATCTCACTGACAGATATTTGGCTGCTGTGCTAAGTCAGAGAGCTGAGAGGCTGGAATCTGCTTTTCCCCAAGGCTCATCGCATCCTTGGGCAAGGTGAGAGGCACATTAGCAAAAAAATGCTGGCCAGAGTCTGCATTATAGGCCAACCCCTTTATGTCATCTGAGCAAGACTCCTCTTGTTTCCGAGACCTTTGAAATAGGGAAGGGGAATTGTGTGAAGGGGACAGAGATTTGTAAAACTGCTGCACTTCGGATGCAGATTTAAATTGTGTCAAGGGCCCCTAGCGTGTCCATATAAATAAATAAAATACCAAGCCTTTCCCATCTCTAACATCTCTGAGCCTAAAGACATGCAAAGAGATCCTGCCCCAGTTCCTCTGTCTGTGTCTTTTTGGGTGCATGGCTTTCGATCATCCCCCCCCAGCAGGGCTAGCAGAGAAATCCCACTGGATTGGCCTATGGCATTAGTGGAGCTTTCTACCTTTGTCAGCATTGGATATTGGCCTACAACACAGGAACTTCTTTCCCTAGTGACCTTGCCAGCAACCACAGCTGAATTTATCTTTAAATCCCAGACGCCAAAGAGCTACAATCCCTCAAGGTTAGCAAAGCACCCATGACTTACAAATTAAAGGGACAGCGTCCCCTTTCCACCCACTGCTGATTCTCAGCAATCAGTAGGATGTGACATCATAGACTATCTCGTGATAAGACAGAAGGTGCTGGCAGATGGTCCCAATTTGGTGCTGCAGGGAACGAGGGCTAGTGGAGTGACACATGGATCAATATTTGCACTGAATTTGTTCAGTTATTAAACCCATTGCCTGGAAGGAGGAACCTGAAGTCAGCTAATAAAATCTGCAAATGATACAACAAAAGCTTTGGCGGAGGGCAAGGGGTAATTATGGGGGCAAAAACCATGTTCTTTGAGGAGACTGTAATGCTAAAAGGAGCTTCAATCAAGGGAATTGGTTGAATTTTTCTTTATGAGAAATGATTGTGACATTTACCATTTCAGCTAGGGTGTGGTTTTTCAAGCAATGTGTATACACACATGTGTGTGCATGCACAAAGATATATGCAAACACGCACACATGTGCCCAGAGGTTTTCCTTAAGGAAACTCTCTGTAGGAGGAATGGGCTGTGACTCACAATCAGAACATGGGGGAGAAAAGCACTCAGAGGCATTATCTGGCTTTCTTACTTTGGCTGATTGCACAATGCCATCTTCTAAGCCCTACTGGAGAGATCTGCAGATCAGAGAGGCAGAGACTTCTGAGAAAAACCGGCTCTCCCTTAGGCGTTGTCTATCCTGGGAATTTGCCAAGCAGTCGATGTCAGTTAGAGAGATAGCAACCCCACCAGTGGAACTTAACCCACCTTCAAGCAGGGGTCAAGTAGGCATTTGATATGGACAGGCTGGGGTATGCCAAGTAAAGGGGTGGTCAGGGCAGATCTGGGATCTAGGGCAAATTGTGGCTTTCCTGGTTATCCTTGGGATTGCAGCAGCCTGGCTACCCCACGGCTGAAATTGGGGCAAACCTTCAGTACAGAAATGGCCTTTTGTTCCAGGTCTGCTCCAAACACCTTTGACCGGGTCTCGCCATTGGCTTTTAAGAACTTCCCAGGGATTCTCTGCCATGTGAGGCAGCAGGTTAAGTGCTGGATAATTTCACAGTCAGATGCCATTTAAAACCCAGATGTCAGATCCTCCTTTCTCACCTCCACCCACCCACTGGCTCCTCTACTCTCGGCTGATGGATAATCAGCATTTATCCTGGGCTCACCTGTTTCTATGACAGGACGACTGGATGGAGCTGGTAGGCCAGAACCTCACCTGTAACACGTAGTCCAGGGCCAGGTGTCGGAAGCACTTCCTGGTGATGGTCAAAGTGCCTGTCGCTTCCTCCACCTCGTGGGGCTTGTGCCGCGGGGCCTGCGCGTTCTTCACCAGAGAGATCTCCATGTCCTCGCGCACCTTGTCAAACTGTTTCTTCGTCTCCTTGAACTTCCGGACGTCACTGGAACCCAAAGGGGACGACCACCATTACAGGGCAGCCAGGACCACCAGGGAATCAGCATTGGAACGCAGCAGGGATCCCGGTGGCGTATGATCTCTCTAATGGCCAGACCCTGACCTCATACCGTATTCAGTGACCCCACTCAGCTCTGCCAAATCTGGGGCTGGAAGGAATTTCCCCCCAGCTCAGATTGGCAGGGACGTGGGGGGAGGGGCGCTGTGGCATGGGGCCTGGTTTGCCTGCTAGGATTATCTGGGCATCTCTCTTCTAATCCATTCTTTGGCACTGAAGGGGTCTCCTGTTCTGTGCCTGTGGCACACAGTTTAGTCTCCTGAGGACTGAAATGTTGAGGACTAACTAAAGTCTTTGCGCTTCATATAGGAGTATCTGGATGAAATGTAATGGCCAGTGATAGACAGGAGGTCTCACTCATGGTCCCGTCTGGCCTTAAAGCTCCATGAAACGATGAATCAGAATCTGACCCAAAACATCTCCCTCTGGATGCAAAGAATAACTGCACTTTAAAGTGGCCCCTTCAAAACAGTTAGAGGCGTCCCCAAGGCGTCCTCCAGCAACCCGCACAATCCTAACGATGCTCTCCAGCTGCCTTGCAATGAGACTGGGATGTTTCCTAACATGCACTATAAGAAACAGTCAAATTATATGTCACCAAACATACTGTACTGGAGCCTATGAAAATACCACAAATCAGCCCGTTCTCATGTTTAAAATTCACTGCCCAGCCAAGTGCACTTTGCCCATTGGCATGTCTCTTCTGACCTGCCTGCAAGTTGGGTTTGTTGATTTGAAGTGTTAGACTTAGAAGTTTCATTTTTTTCCATCTTTTTTGTACTCTTGTAACCGGCACATTTATTTGTTTAGTGTGCCAGATGGGAGATATTGGATCCATAAAGGGTGGAGAGGAAACAAAGTGACTCACCCAAGGTCACACAGCAAATCAGTGGCAGAGCCAGTAATTCGCACCCAAGTTTTCTAAGTTCTGTGCCAGTCCAGTACCCTTTGGACTGGACCACTCTACCTCCTGCTGGGCACAGGGCAAGCTCACTACCTTGTGTTCAAGTACTTCCGTGTCCTGACACATCTCAGGTATGGCATTACCCAGCATAGTTCACGTTGAAATGCTGGCTTGTTTACAATCATTACACCACATTAGATGCTTACACAAATGCATTTGTGTTTCAATGCCCTGCAAACACAGGAATCACTTTACCCATCGCTGAAATACAGTCACTTCTGAGATGGGAAACGGCCCCTGTTCCACACTGCTCAGCAACACAAGCCTTTAGGGCAGGAGGGGAAGGAAAATACTATAACCAGCAGAAACTGCCCTCATTTGGATTCTGGTTCCTGCCAAAAGTACCAAGGGGCCTTAAAAACACCTTCAGCTTGAAATCTAGTCAATTAAATAAAAATAGTTACATAGTGACCACCCTTACCCCTGCAGTCCCACCCCACCCCGACAACATTTATAAGCTTTTCCTAATTCTCGAAAAGTCATCCCCCACCCTTGCTTTAAGAAAGACAGACATAAAAACCAGGAGAAACTGACTGCATATACAGGGGAAACAGGGAAGTCTCCTCCAGACTGGAGCTACAGTCTATGAGCAGAGGAGAACTGCTGAGGCAGAGCAGAAGCGCCAGCAGCATAAATCTCGCAGCAGCAGCATGTCCGCTGTTAATCAAGTAACCCATAGCGCCACAGACTGTTCAAAGCTCAAACTGGCCTGAGCAGCCACGCACGTGTTCACAGAAACCAAACCAATCAGTGAGGACACGGTCATCTTCGAACTCCAAGGATGGACAGCAACAGGGCCTCAACTTCACGCTTCTCTGCCCCTCACGTTGGAAGGGCTCACGGTGACACCCACGCACAAACACGGCCTGCGCCCGTCCCCTCTCGCTCTGTGACACGTAAACACGCGCGCGCATGCTCGTCTGTTGAATTTCAAGTGCCACAAACTTCACCATGAAAACAATCCCTTCCTGAGGTTAAAAATATCCCCTCGGCCTCTATTATTACCCCTGCTGGGCTCTGGCCAGTGGGCTTGGCGTGGCCAAGTGGCACGGGATCTCACCAGCCCAACAGCTGGCGTCAGGCTTTCTACGCAGCTATTAATATGGCTGCCAACAAGCTCCCTCCTGAGCCAATGCTAAAAATGAATGGTGTGGCTTCCGCTTCCCCCCCTCCTCCCCAGGATGCTTAGCAAAGGAGAGAGGGAGGGGAGAGTGGCCGCTGTCTCTTTACCCTGCCCTCACCCACCTGAACACGTAATAAGCCACATGGACTCTGCGGTTCCAGCTACAGACTTCCAAGTGGCCCGGCAGAGAGTGGAGAAGTTGGACCCATTTGGCATGAGAACTGTGGCAGCCGGAGACGGGCTGCTGGCATTGCACGGAGCGGGGCCTGGCAGGAGAGGAAGCATTTCTCAGGGCTTTTTGAGTCGGGAGTGGGGAAATCAGGTGATTTTTCCGAATTTGCAGCAAGGGTGTCACCTGCCAGGCAACCCATAGCCGGCCTTCTGAAGAGCTACTGGCCCTTCAACGTCTGTGCACATTAGAAAGGGGTAGGAGTCCATGGGAGGGTGTACAGGAGGGGCACGCTAGAGCCTAGAGCCTGTAGGTAATCAAGGAGGCCTTGCCTTGCCCCACCGCACCCCAGGGCTGGGCTATTTAAAGAGGAACAGGAAACAGAGCAGGAGAGAGGAGCAGAAGCTCTGCAGGCTGCAATGGACAGGGTGTCTTGCTCAGGCTGAAGAAAACCAGCCAGCGACGTGCTTTGCTGGAGTTTAAGTTGGGGAGCTCTGAACCAGGGTCCTGATGAACTATCTATTGTCATCACTCCTGTCCTGAAACCTTATTAAAAGGGGACATGCTCTTTGGTGAGTGTGTGTTGGTGTCTCCTTGACCCAGGCTGTTAAAGCGAACTGATTGCTGCCCCAATTGGGGGGAATTAAGAGGTGGCACACCCTCAGCACCACACCAGGCAGGTAAGGGGGTCTGTGGGGATGGCCCAAGCCTTTACAGAGAAGTGGAACCGGAGATGGTCTTTCAGCTGGCGAGCTCACAGATGGCTGGTGTTTTGCCCTCTTATTTACTTCCAAGAAACCCCTGATTCTCTTGCCAGCCCTGTTTTGGGACAATATTTCTGTTCAGCTGAGGCTTCTTGCAGCCCCTGACTGCTTCCTTCCCAGCATCAGATCACACACGAGGCTGGATCCACTCCGCTCCCGCTGGGAGGCTATTGATGAGGAGAGAAGGGTGAAATCTCTGGCCTGCAGAGCCAAAATATTAGGTCGGGGATGGTGGAGGGCCACAGAAGGTCATTCCCTTTCCTAGCACATCACAAGGCTTTTGACAAACTAAGGCTAAGTCCAACTTAGCAAGGTCTCTCCAGGGGACATGGCGTGCGGGGAGATGAGACAGGCTAAGGTTTGGGTGACGGGACTGAAAGCATTTCACCTCTCGGTACACGGCTGCACCGCAGCTGGAGCGAGCCTTCCAGCCCATGGACGCAGACATGCTCCAGCGCCGCTTGAGCTAGTGTGCTAAAATTGGCAGTGTGGACGTTGCAGCGTGGGCTCACCACCCGAGTACGGCTGCAGGGCGGTGGGCCGGAGCATACTCAGGTGGTTAGCCCACGTCACAATGTCCACACGGCTACCTGGCTTGGGAGGCACGCTCCCTGCTGCAATGTAAACATACCCTAGGTCGGTGGCTCTCAACCAGGGGTACGTGCACCCCTGGGGGTACGCAGAGGTCTTCCTGGGGGGACATGAACTCATTTAAATATTTGCCTAGTTTAGTGTTTCTGAACCCAGGAGTCACGGGACAGGTTTGGGGGGGATCGCAAGTGCAGGGCCAGCAGTACTAAAAAACTCTCCTCTCGTCCCAAGGGCTGGCCCCTCCATGTGGAGATGGAGGCACATGAGTGGGGCAGGACTCGCCCTGCCACTGTCCGTGCTGAGCCTGACCCCTGGATAAACAGAGGTTCCATGGCTGTCAAGCCAGCCCCGAGTGCAATCACACAGCAATGTCAAGGGGTGAGAAGGGCTAGCTGCAGGCTGTGTATAAAACTCTTCCTTTTCACAGCCAGGACACTGCCGACGTGGTCCTGGGGGGTTCTTTAAAATGATCCCAACCACAGAACCAATTTCAGATAAACAGGGTCTGATGGGCGTGACAAAGGGAGAATAAAACACAAATACGCTGATGCGGTGACAGCCCCAAAATGAAGGTGAAATTCCCCCTTCCGGCTGCCAGGATTTAAGCAGATTAAATCTGAGCTCATCAGAGAAATGATTAGACGGAGATGGGGGAGGGGGAGTGCTTGGGAGGGGGGGCAACTGTGGGTCGTCCCCCACACCCAACCACCCACAGCTGCTGATGGATTCGCACTCAATTACCCGTTCCCATGGAAACTAGCTCCCGCTTAGCTGAAGGCTGCCATTGCCTCGCTGACCTATATTCAGCTGATTTGGGATCTCATGCTGCACTTGGTACCTGCTCATGGGCTGCGCGGGCACTCGGGGGGGGGCGGGGGGAAGGGAAACAGCCTACACAGGCAGAAGAGATTCTGTTTCCCCCACCCAAGGGAAAGAGCAGGTTGAGATAGACCTGAGCTAAGATGCGGGCTCTCCACATCCTGATCATTCCCAGCCTTGATTCTCCTCTACTTCGCATCAGCTGTGTGGCCGAACGACAACGTACCCTCTGTCACCCACGCGGGGTGTTTTACACCCGCTTTGCACAGGTGTAAAGGAACGAGGCAGCCAGGCCTCAGATTGACGAATAAGAACACGTGGCCATGTGGCATCGGGGGGGAGAGGGGAGGGTTTATGTTCCATTTTATAAGGGCCGGGGGATGGCTGACTCCAAATCTTACCCAGGTTGGGGCTAGGAGTCAGGCTTGGATTCGACGGTGCCAGTGTCCTCACGAGATTTCCAACGATACTGGTGCAAGGATTGCATGGCTGGCTGATCTCTCCCACGAGAAGCCTGCTTCCTCCGCAGGCAGAAAGAGCCCTTCCCCCCTACCTGCAAAGTTTATGTGCAACAGACGTCTACAGGCTCCGCTTACTGCCTCAGACACACCAAAGGTGTCCTGGGAGGTGGGGTTTGATTTGGGGGGATACGGGTGCCCAGTGAGAAGCTTAGAATTTAATGAGGCTGCAGGATTCTGAAGTGAAGCCCTTGGGGGAAGAAGTGCCTGCCTGGATTTTGACAGACAGCTGGGCACTGACCTATGCTTTAAAAGCCATATCAATCTAGATGACGGACTAAGCAGATTCTGTACCTCATCCAGTCGGGGTGGCAGCAGCGATCAAACCAGGCTTGGCTCAAAGGGCTTCCTACCAGAGGGGTGTCAGACCCGTGCTGCACGGATCTGGGTTTTTGGGGGGTGTTTGAGCTGGGGGGGTTTGGTGTGCCCCAGTGTGGTGATAGGAGTCAGCTTGTAAAGTGTGTATATGGAACTGAACTTTCACACGGTTTGGGGATGCTCAGATCTGGGGGTTTGTTTCATGTCCAGCTTTAAATTTTAAACTCAGGAGGGCCTGGATTGCACCCAGAACTAAGAGCTCCCCTATGACAGAATGTGGAGATGACAGGACAACAGTAGCGGGGGTCACCCCATCCCACTGCTGGATTCATGGTTCCCTTCCCTTGGATGTGTCCTTCACTCCAATCAGCGCCTTGAATATATACATAGCCAGTGCACTGCAATCCTGTTTTCACCACAGACACAAGAGGGTCCGTAGTTCATCAGGGAGCCCCAGCGGGGACCCAATCGACTAGTACTCACTCTTTCACAAAGTTGTGCAGCTGTTGCCGGACCGACCTCTGGGCTTGGTCAAAAAGGATCTAAGATAAAAGGAAAAAATAACAAGAAAAGATGAAACCGTGAAACTTTCCCCAAGGCGAGGCCGAAGCGCAGCGCTGGGAGGGTTACCTAGCCTGGCCTGACAATGTCATACTTTACAAAGCTATGGGGAAGATCTGAGCTCAACTCCTCTTGGAATCCAGGCCGAGCCCAAAGGCTTAGGGATCTCCTCTGTCCTATGGGGGAGGTGGGTTTGATTCCCAGCCCTGCTCCACTGACCCAGTGCTCCATGCAAGGGATCTGTGCACACTCCCCACCCTAAGAACAATGCAGAAGTGGCTGGCGTGGGAGTGAGTGCTTTACAGTGACTGATGCTAATGTGGAATGTGAGAACACGTCCTTCCCAAAGTTGTCTGGCCGACTCCCCTGTTTATCCCAAGGTTCTGGATGTCCAATGTAACCTTTGGGGAAGTGGGGTTGCACTGCACAGACACATGTATATCTCCATCAGATCTTGTGCTGCCGTGCCTGGGCAGTGAGATGGGCAGGTGGCATCCTCACCAGAAAAGACAACAAGGCTGACCATGAACATGGAAATAGATTTTAGATGAAAAAAGTTGATTCACATTCCAGGGATCCTAAGTATGTTTGTGTGGAAGGGGCGGGGGGAGCGGGCATTACTCCCATGGACTAGCAAAGTGCCCATTACTTGGTGCTATCACAATCAATTCTGGTTTACATCACACGTTTTTTCCACCCATGAGGCCGTCAGCATAAAAGGCTCCTGGATGGTAGCTCCCAAGATCTGCAGAGGGTCACTACAAGCTCCCAAGAGAGTGTGCCTTGTAACAGCCTGTGCCTCCCTAGCTTGTATTTCCGACTGCGCCTCTCCCGTTTGTCGAGTTCCTCACTGTGTCAGCAGGGAGCACTGTCCCCTCAAACTGCACCCAGTGGTTTCAATTTCAGCAATGGGAAAGGGGTGCTGGTCTCTGAAGTAAGGCACATGCAGTAAACCACACGTGCACCCCTCGCTTCTTCTTTAAGCACAAGCCGACTGTGCTGGCCAGGAGAGAGCCCCTGGAAGCAGCATACCACAAGTATAGAAGGAGAAAGGAAGAACTTGCTCCTATCAATCATTTAAACCTCACTCCCCAACACTGGTCCCAGCGGCTGCTACACACCCATCATATCTCTTGTGCATCCAAAATCTCCCCTCCTTGTTCTGGTCTCTTTTCTCCAAGCGATACTGTCCCAGCAGGGCGAGGTCCGCCTGTCTGCTCCCCCGGCCCCATGGGAACACTGCCATGATGATGAATAAGCCTTTGCATTTCAGACGTGCCTTTCGATGATGCAGCACTTTGACTAATTGAGGCCAGATGGACAGAGGCTCCCTGGTGACACCCAGAGGCCCTGCAGATGTGGAGACGGGCGGGGCTTGCAGAGTGGAGATGGGCCCAACAGCAAATTATCCCCCGATATAACATTGTTCATTGGTTCCTCCTGGGACCCTGGCTCTCCCCTTCCAAACCATGCCCACTGTGGGAATCTGCAAACAGAGGAAAGCTTGTTTCATTTACTGTCTGCACCCCCACCCAGAGGCCTGGATCCTGCCCTGGAAAGAGACCCACTCTATGGCAAAGGGGGAATTCAGTATCTACGTCCCTTTCAGCCCTTGGACTTTCTGCTGACTCTGCCAATTGTGGAGGTGGTTTTTGTGCCAGGGACATCTGTGCCCTGGGAACTGGGCTGAGACCCACTAAACTTGTGCCGTGCCATTTGCCATCAGCCCACTGATCCTGTGCCTGAGCCTTTCCAGGTGTGGTTACCTATGGCCCTTCTCTATGATGTGGATTCCTTCCTTAAGAATCCTGCCATCCTGCTCAAGGGCTGTGCACTGGACCCTGTTAAGATCTAACTGTAAAACGCCTTGCGTAGAGCTGCCATTGAGAAGTGAGACAAGGGCCCCTTACTTCAACCAGCTTGGTAAACAGACCAGAGCACGTCAATGTCTCTTTGTTTCTTGAAATCAGCCTCTGTCTCTATCCATGTGCTGCCTTTTGCCTTATCCTTAGATTGTCAGCTCTTTGGGGCGGGGACTGTCTTTCCGTTCTGTGTTTGTACAGCGCCTAGCACCATAGGGGCCTGGTCCATGACTGGGGAGCCAAGATGCTACTGCCTTACTAATCCTACATGGACTGGGAACCCTCCGGTCCTGTCTTTACTTTCTGCCCTAAACTGCTGATTCACCCCCTGTTCCTGGAAGCATACCGGCCATTCATGCTTATTTCCTTCTGAGGAGACAGTCACCAGAGGCTGCATTTTAAATACTTTCCTTTGGCCGTGTAAGTGATTTCCAAAAGATCCACACCGTTTTCACTGGGGTCTGATTCAGCCCCAAGAGTAAGTTCAGAGGAATGTTCTCAGCCATTGCTTATGTGAAGCTCCCACAAGGTTCTGGCAGGGCAGCTGGCTCAGGCTAATCATGTTTTTAACTCACCGCTTGTAAAAGCACCTTTTCCTGATTTGCTTTGGTTTTCTGCCCCTTGCGGCTGCCCTGCCCACCTGGGTTTCAAGCATGATGCTCCGGGGCGTCATATCCTGCCCCGGCAATGGCCATTTCTCCCTTCCTTATCAGGTGGCCTTTCACACCTTGCTGTACAAATCACCAGAAGAACTGGTAGGGCAGACGCAACGGGCTGGTCTCTGGCTTGTCCACTCAGGAACCCAGCTCTGAGAGGATGGAGCAGTCCTTCTAACTCAGGCCACCCATAGCCACCTTCACACCCAACACAGATGGCACTGCAGAAGGTAGCAGCTTGGCTGGAGGATAAGATCATGGTCCTTAGGGATCTAATCACCAGCTCTGATATGCCTCCATCCTTCAGAAATGCCGCTTCAAAGCCTGGCTGGGGGTGGGGGGGCCACACTTTCATCCTTTTTAGGCAAATAAATTGAGTTCAATACAGTGGGACCTTCAAAAAGCCCACGACAGGTGTCAAGATAAATACCTATGCAAATGGCTAGAACTCAGGACCTATCCACTCTGAGTCACCCTGATGCTCTCTGCAAACTATTTGAGATGAGTGATGCTACCTATATGAAAATAATAATATACAAGACAATAATACCTCGCTCTTAGCAGCTTTCGATCTGAAAGTGCTTTGCAGCAGAGGTCAGTATCATTATCCCCATATTATAGATGGGGAGACGGAGGCACAGAGAGATGATGTGACTTGCTCATGGTCACCCAGCAGCAGAGCCAGCATTTGAACCCAGGTGTCCTGAGTACTAGCCCAGTGTCCTATTTCAAAGGCTATACTGAGTCAAGTAATTGCCTGTAAAACCTCTCCAAAGGGCCAGTTAGAGATGACGGGAGAGGTTTTCAAAAGGGGCCTAATGGGTTTAGGAACATGCAGCTGATTGACATTTTAAAGTGGGGTTTGTGCTCCTAATTCCCTTAGTCTGTCAGTGAAAAACAGACAAAACACTGTGCCAACTCTGATAGGTTTGCTTAAGGGAATCGTTTTTACCATGTCAGCCCATTGAAATGGAATTTGAATTCATTACACTACACAGTATTAGACTCACAAACCAGTATCTCCAACGTTTTTGGTTGGATACATGCAGCGCAGTGACTGTGGAAGCAACAGCAGCAGTTTCCAACATCTAGCCATCTGTCTATTTCTCTCCCTCCCTCCCTATAATACTAAGAGAGGGAATGACGGCCAGGGCACTGCGGGAGACGTCCCTTACACTTTTTGACAGTGCTGTGGGATTTTACCGGAAGCTGCCGATGACAGGCAGAGGTGATCACGGTGGAACATCTCCACTGCAGCTCGGTGCCCATTGGGAGTGAAGTGAATTGTGCCCTTGATTACGGCATGGCCTGCTACTGGAAGGCCTAAAGCATTATGGGTAATAGATTTCAGCAGCAGCGTTGGCTGGATCCTCAAATACATTCATTACGCAGATGACTGCGGCCAAGGACAAAGCAAGAGGAATGCCAGAGTCTAGCTGAATACAAACGGTCAAGAATGGCCTCTAAATATGAACAGATGCAAACGAGGGTGGCGGAGGGTGGGAGGGGGGACCCAGACCACCCAGCTCACCAGTGTAAATTATTTGCTGCTTTTGGCATCAGTCTGCCCTCTTGGAACACTCTCCAAAAGCCACTGGCCTACAACTTTTTCCAAAAAGCGGCTCCCTGAGTGATGTTTACATGTTGACCGTGCCTCCCTAGGCTTGTAACGCTGTCCAGCGGAAGGCAAAGAGCAACAAAGCCATCTGGTTTCCACCTGCACCCACATCTGGAGTGTTTCCATTATTGGCTTCCACCATGAGGACATGTTTGCTTAAGTCAAGGGAAGGGAAAGGCCACTTCATTCGGCTGGCCCCAGGCAGCCTGGAGGGACAAGCGGCTCGAGTTCCAGCATGGGGCAGATTTGAGTGGATAGCGTCAGACTTGGTGGCTGAGGGATGGAGTGTCTAGACTGATGAACAGGACTAACCCCCGGGCAGTGCATTAAAAGAAGCAAGCGTGTGTCTAATGAGGGTTACTCAGGGCAGATCTACACTTAAAAGCGCTGCATCGGCACAGCTGTGCTGCTGTTGCATTTTAATAAAGACGCTCTAAGCCAACGGGAGAGAGCTTCTCCCGTCGGCGTAGCTCATCCACCTCGGCGAGAGACCAGCGCTCTCCCGCCGACGCAGCGCTGTCTACACCAGCGCTCAGACCAGTATCACTGTGTCGCTCAGTGGAGTGGACTGTTCACACCCCAGAATGACATATATCGAAGTAATTTTGTAGTGTAGACCAGGGCTTAGAGTTCAGGTCAACAGAATGGGATCCTAGGCTGTCCTCACTGTTTTGGTTTGGGTGTCCTGCCCCTGCATTTAGGTAGTGACTAGGATTGCTGTGCACGCTGAGGCCTGGTTAGGGAGATGGCCTCTGCCACTGGGAAGAGAAATGTCTCTCTGCTGTTATGGCATCGCTCTGGGATGGATTCTGGGAAATGGATACTTGTTGTTTCCCACTAGAGCAGCCTGATGCATCTGGCCCATCACCATGTGCTGTAGGAAACTACTCAGAGCCCCACCAGCTCTGTGGGGAGCAAACAGCTTGAGAAATTCTCCTTTTCCATCCTTTAGATAGTTCTCTCTCTTCATGCAGTGATCACCCAAGAGAACAGCTCAGGTGTATGTGGGGAGGGAGAGTGGAGGTCTTTTCTTTTTCTTATATATAATTTAATCCAAGATTAACACTTTTCATGGGTAGATTTAAGTGGAAATAAGGGCAGGTTGGCATAATGCAAGGGGCACACCCACCTCTGCTCAGACCTTCACTCCTGACCTGCAGCCTGCTCCCTCCCGCCCACTATTCCAGTCCTGAGCCCCACACAGCCCTGCCAATGCCCCTCACTCCTGGCCTGAGCAGAGACTGCCAGTTGTTTCGGTGGGTTTACATAAGAATGGCCCGACTGGGTCAGACCAAAGGTCCATCTAGCCCAGTAGCCTGTCTTCCATCAGTGGCCAGTGCCAGGTGCCCCAGAGGGAATGAACAGAATAGGTCATCATCAAGTGATCCATCCCCTGTCGCCCATTCCCAGCTTCTGGCAAACAGAGGCTAGGGGCACCATCCCTGCCCATCCTGGCTAATAGCCATTGATGGACCCTATCCTCCATGAATTTGTGATGTGGACTGACCACTAAACCCTTTTCTAATTAAGACAGGGGGTTGCACCCTGAGCTCTGATGATGAGAAGTTACTGCACTCACCTCATCCCAAATCGCGTGTTGGAATTCACGCCATGGCACTGGGATGAGCATCTCGGCCACTATTGCTTGGGAACTTACATGAGCACATGTAGTGAGGAGGATTGGTTCATGTCTCCTCTGTAAGACGCAGTGATCAGGTAGAAGGTCTGTACGGAGACAGCTCTACTTTCAACCTTCTCCGTGGGACACCTGATGATAGATGGGCATTTCAAGCCTGCCAAATCTCAGCTGAGCAACAAGAGATGCCTGCTTTGACTCCAGTTCTTCTCGTATTGCTCTTTTATTAATTTTGCCAGCTGAGACCATCTGCCAGAAGCTGTCTAAATGGCTCCTCCATTTAATTTTCAAAATCAAATAAACAGATTAAATCAAAAGGGATATTATGAGCTTGATTTTTAAATATGGAATTGTTCCCTGCCTCGTTCTGGCTTCCGCCGGCATGCTTGGAACACATCATTCGGGCTAAGATTTTCCAGATTCTGTGTTACCCACCCTTTCTCCTAGCCACTGGGATTTCAGCCTGACTCACGTGTTCTAGTGCTGCATGAGTGACGAGGGTCAGCAAGAGAAGGGGAAGGGGAGCAAATATGTTTCTTACCCTTCAGGAGTAGATCCTAAATATCACAAAATGGACTAACATAGGCAGTGTTCTTTGTATGCTACATAAATGCACATTGTATTGAAACGAACAAGCCCCATGAATCTGGGGTGAAATCCTGCATTGGCGTCAATGGGAGTTTTGTCATTGACTTCAGTGCGACCAGGATTTCACCCTGGAAGCAGCAAGACTGAATCAGCAAACACAGAATGCATGGTTACTTGGAGGCCTACAGCCTCCATGGAAAGGATCCCTGTTGCTAAGATATTGCCCTGCCAGTACACTAGCTGGAAGGATTGTTCTGTACTGAGAAAGGGAAACTAACACTGATTTTTAGGCAAAGCAGAAGTTGAGCAGAAGTAAGTGTCTGCCAATCACTCAAGAGAATCACTCCGCTCATCCCTAAAATGCAGCCACTTCTGGGGTGGAACATTAGAGCTGTTTAAGAGCACATAGTAACGCTGCACTACCTACATGATAGGAACTGAAAAGTAATGCATCTAACAGAAGAGACCGGGGTATTTACGGAGGCATAATGGAATATCTGAGTAGGAACTGGGGCAGTGCATTGGGTTGACCATCCCTGCTCAAAGTGTCTTGTGATCTTTAGTGTCCAAAAGCGATCCAAAGTTTAGTTTTATGTTCTGTCAAAAAGACAGCACCTCCTGCAGCGCAGCACAGCACTTCCCGAGTCTGAGCCAGCTGCCACTGGGGTCAATAGAAAGATTCCCGCTGACTTCAGTGAGAATTGGAATAGATGCCCTACCAACCCGGAGATTAATCCATGCTACTCTGTCAAGGTAACTGCCACATTTTCCACAAGAATGGCCTACTCTGCGGTCTAGGCAGCTCTGAATTATTCCACAGGCCAGAGCTAGGACTGTAGTTAGCTCAGCAGAGGTTGTTCCTGGCATCCAAACCTCTTCCCTGCACACATGCACTCCACGACTGCTGGCTTAGTGGTATCTGATCTCTCCACGTTGAGCAAGGGTGTGGCCGACAGGGCCGTGGACAGAGCATGCAAATACGACTGAGGCTGTTCCAACAAAGCAACAAGATTAGACAATTACAACATATGGGGCATTTTTCCCTGATGTCTTACTCTTCCCACAGTTTACTTCCTGGCTATTCAAGTTTCTGGCAACAGAACCTAACAAGCCAGCTGACAGGAGGGGTCTCTCCTCTGACTCAGATGGAGTCTCTGGGCTACAGTGACTCCAGCCTGGTGTTTAAAGAATATTGTTCACTGGTGTGACAGGATGTACCAAGCATTCACTGCCCCCTGCCAGAGGCCCCACCACCTTGGCACACCTCGCCCTAAGAAGGTGGATAGGAAGAGCAGCAAGTTCAGACATCCAGAGGTTGCCTAGAGAGAGACCTCCCATGATCAGCTGCAGGCAGAACCAGCAAGAGTTGAAGGGCCTGGAGCGGGCAGAGGCCAATGAGAGCTCAGCAGGCCAGATAAAAAGGGCTGGCTGTTTTCACTAGGGCCCAGTTGTGGGGGAAGCCAGAACAGGGCTCTCTCTGCCCTAACCCAAGTAACCTGACCCAGTCGGGGGCCTACCCTTGACAACACTGGCCTTGGATCTCTGTGAAGGGCAGTGTTTATATCATGGAGTATTCTGAGTTCAGATTTAATTTGTGTTCTGTTAACTCCAAAAGGGGACCAGACTGAGAGCTGACCTAGTTGGAAGGCTAGCCCACGGAAGGGGCAGACCATTGCTGAATCAGGACACAAGGGGGCACTAGAGAAGAACTCCAGCAGTGCCATGTCATGAGAGACGGGGGCACGCTAGTAGTGAGTGCATGCTACAAACCATGGTGGGAGAAGTGGGATGACCAAGCCTGCCTTCCTAGCAAAGGGGAGAAGGGAATATTTGTTGAGACATCTTACACAACAACAGCAGGCCCAGGCTGAGGCCCAGTAGCTGTTCCTGGAGGGGCAATAAGAGGTCGAGCAAGCCACCTAGTGAGCTGCTTCATCTACAGTGTGTGACTGATGGTACGCCCCATCACAATCTCCCCAGCTACTTTTCAGCAAGGCCCTTCTCATTCAAGCTGTGTTAACTGAGTCACAAGGAGGGGAAGAGACTGATTCCAGGCCAATGAGTTAGCAGGGATTACACGTAGTGTTTGGCTGAAAGAAGAATCAAACAGATCATACATCTAAAATGTGAAGGGCACCTAAAACTTGAAAAAGTCCAGATCAGATGCTCCTGCCCCGCACACATTATTACCGCTGCTTCTGCATTTCTGGCTTTGGAAAGAGAAGTTCCTGTAATACTGTAAAAGCCTCTCACCCAGGAGTAGGAAGTACCTAAACGTGACCAGAAAACTTGTTCTCAGATCCAAGTGATTCAAATAGTTCCCAGAAAAACCCAGATCTGTGGGGATTTCTCTGAACCCAACCACCAAACTTTTGGTGGTTCACTACACTAATGAGAACCTGGAATTTCACTGGGTTCTGAGCGTTTGCTTTGGCTGGGAGATCCAGGTCCTGATTTTGGTGGCGCTGTATCATAGCCCACTGGACATTAAAATATCCCAAAGTATTTGGGGGAGGGAAGGCTGGTGAAATGTCATTGCAAGATGACATGATGACACCAATGTCATGATACGGTGACACTATCCTACAGGACTCACTTTGTCAGCTGACAATTCTGCATCCATTTAAACGTTTCCCACTAGAGCAGCCTGATGCATCTGGCCCATCACTGTGTGCTGTAGGAAACTACTCAGAGCCCCACCAGCTCTGTGGGGAGCAAGCAGCTTGGAGGAATTCTCCTTTTCCATCCTTTAGATAGTTCTCTCTCTTTGCCTAAAACACAACACAATCAGCCCCAAGACATCTGGCATCTGCCTCACTGACTCCTCACAGCTTGGGTGGCTTTTTCCTTGACAGCAGGAAATGCTTCCCAGCCCATTCAGTGCAGCTACATCTCCTCTGCAGGCTGCTGCTGCTAGATACTGTGACGGAGCCACAGCAGCTAGGGATGGACCGCGCGGTTTAAGGCCAGAGGGGGATGAGGTACAGAGTAGAACTGACTGGGCTGGGCTGGTTGGAACCATGCTGGAGAGCAACTATAATGTCACAACTTGGGATTCTGAAAACAGTCTGGTGCTGCTAAAGGGCCATACATGGGCTTTAATTATTAATGGAGATACCCCATCTCCTAGAACTGGAAGGGACCTTGAAAGGTCATCAAGTCCAGCCCCCTGCCTTCACTAGCAGGACCACGTACTGATTTTGCCCCAAATCCCCAAGTGGCCCCTTCAAGGACTGAACTCACAACCCTGGGTTTAGCAGGCCAATGCTCAAACCACTGAGCTATCCCTCCCCCTAAGGAGGAGGGATAGCTGAATTCACTCCACCTGAATAATTGTATTGCCCCTGCATTTTCACTTGCATGCTTTTTCCTTCTTATCTCAGTGATTCCTGATAGACGAGGTAGCTAGAGGGGAACATTCAGGGGGTGGATAGATGGATACATAGAGAGACATGGAGATGGATGGATGGATGGATGGATGGATACAAAGACAGAAAATGGTGGGAGGGGAAATAAACCTTTTTGGAAATTTTCTGCCTTTTGATTTTGTCAATGAAGTTTCTCAAAAAAACAAAAAAAAACAAACCAGGATGAACTTTCCATAAAAAATTCCTTGACACATACATCCTGTTTTCCCACCAGTTCTGATACATAGATAAATCAGATCGAGAGAGAGATGGATTATTTATTATTTCAGATGTATAACAGTAGTATTTTTGGAGCATTCCGATAGATCAGCAGACCACATTCAGCTCAGTCAGCCCTACTGTGGCACCCCCTTGATGCTAGTACTGTCAGTGAGTGGAATATAAACATAAAATGCTTTAAAATACCATTGCAATGGACAGAAATTCCCCTGGCTGGTTCTATGACTCAGCCTACTCTTGTGGATTATCATGTCACTAGAAACGCCCCTTTCATGGGTTTTTTGCCCTGTGTCTCCCTGACATTTATTTCCTCTCAGGGGTCCTGATGGCATGAGTTTTGCTCTTGGGCATTGAGTCCTGGCTGGAAATTCCCTGTGTGGATGGATAGCTGTGTATTACTAGGTCGTGTCTCTGTTATCCTTTGCGTGCCCAACAAACCTTGCAGTAAGTATCTACCCAAGGGACTGGCTGGAATGGATTGCTAGCAAGCCTGACCTGTAGCTTCAAGCCTGAACAAAATCTCACCAGAGACCACATGAGAGACACGGTTAGGGTGAAGGGATAGCCACTTTAGGCTACGGATGCCTGAATGTGGGAATGCTCCTTAGCCTTTCCACCAGAGGCATGGGGGGTGTCCCATCACACTCTCCCTTTCGCTATCTGGTTAAAGTGGGATGCTGAGAGCTCGAACACACTTTACTCTGGGCAGCCAGTCCGTATGAAGGGGTTGCCGTAAAGGACAGCCTCTGCTCTAGACATCTATGGGGAGGATTACGCTACTCCTGCAGCAGCTCTGTATTCAGATTAGACAAGTGACTCCACTGGGCAGAACAATGGCCCTTCGCAGCCGCGCAGGGAGCTGGGATTCCCAATCAGCAGTTGCTGGGGACCAGTCTCCCGTTCAAGAGTGTGGTTTAATGGCCACGGGAAACATACGTGAGCTTCTGCCCTGCCATCATTCCACACACCATCGTATTGTCTCATTACTCTCAGTCCAGCCGCCCATGAAGCTGAGAACTATTGATCCAAGACATGGCAAAGGCCTTTCTCGCCTTTAGCTACGGGCAGATCTTGTTACTCTCACATTTAATTACATTCACCAGATTCTATAAAAAGAGGCAAAAGTTGTTTTCTCATATTTAATGGCCCGGCAGATTGTTAATGGCTCTAAGCTTGTGTGTATTTTGGGGCAGGTGCTGGCAACAGAGAAAAGAAGGGGTGCTCAGTGCCTCAGCTTTAGGGAAAGCAGCCACTGATCAACTACCTTGACTCAAAACCAACGAGGAGTCCGGTGGCACCTTAAAGACTAACAGATTTATTTGGGCATAAGCTTTCGTGGGTAAAAAACCCACTTCTTCAGATGCATGGACTCCTCGTTGGTTTTGTGGATACAGTCTAACACGGCTACCCCTCTGATACTTAGTACCTTGGCTCAGCGAGCAGACTAAGCTGAGATGCATTTGGGACGAAGGAAGAGGTTGTAATGCAGGGGTTCTCAAACTGGGGGGGGTCGTGAGGTTATTACATGGGGGGTCTCGAGCTGCCAGCCACCACTCCAAACCCTGCTTTGCCTCCATCATTTATAATGGTGTTTAAATATATAAAAATGTGGTTTTAATTTATAAGGGGGCTTGCATTCAGAGGCTTGCTATGTGAAAGGGGTCACCAGTACAAAAGTTTGAGAACCACTGTAAGTAAGAGGCACTGATCCAGCACCCCCTTCTGGGCAGCTCATGGGGCAGCACTGGTGGGACAAAGAGAGAAGGATCCATGTTATTCTTACGCCCTATTATGAGTAATGATAAAGACATGTTTGATGGGGGGGTTGGTTTTTTTCACTTCCCCCTCCCTGTCATTACTCCAAACATCTTTTTTCCAGTTTCTTTGTTCTGAATCTTAATTCAGTTGCACAAGCCAGGTTCAGGCGCTGGGGCAGGAGAGACCAGTTGAGAGCTGATCCAGAAAAACTCCACCCAAAGGCTCCCAGCATGACATTGAGGGCAGGTCTACATGGCAATCAGAGGTGTGACTGCAGCCTATGCAGGCATACCCAAGCTGGCTTTGACCTAGCTAGTGAGAACACACTCAACCGTTGCAAACGATGATAGAGGCAACCATGGAATAACTCAGGATCAGTGCTAACACTACCAAGCAGCTTCTCCGAGTGGATTAGCCCTGTTGGGATCTAATGAACATCACAAAGAGACGGGAGAGAGCTGTGGACCCTGCCTGGGTTGTTTCTGGCGCGTGTTTGCAGAGGGGAAGCGCAGTGAAGAAGGAGATAGTGCTCAGATAGCTCCCCACAGGCCGGATACAATGGGAAGCCTGGCCTGATTGCAAGCTGTCGGGGCGCATTGACAATACCAATGCCAACTGCCTCAAGGGGTCAGCATTGCCGCACTGGTGGGAGCAATGGTATGGTCTACAATACATTCCAGCTCCGTGTTTCAAGCCTTTAAGTGTACACTACCAAAAGGAATGTCCTAGAAAGCCTATTGTTTAAGATTCTGGAGGGCTATTTTTTCCAGAGCAGCCGGTGAAATTAGTCTCCCTGCCATATAACTGGCATGTGACAGAAACACTTCCCCTGGGCTTCCGAGAGGAACCACTGTTCCCCGTAACATTAACCAAAACAAACAAGCCCCATTGAAGAGTGAGAAGTTCAAGGTATCTTGGACCTTGACCTTCTGCTTCACCATCATCATTATCATCCCAATGTCTCCTTGTCTCTCCTTCTTTTCTTTCGTGGTATAAAAATATATATTTCAATAAACTAACCACACCCAGGAGCCACGCTACGTTGTCAGGGCATGACGGGACCCCCCTCCCGCCGGCCTGCACAGCATTACTGATCCCAACATACCCGCTGCAGAAGCAGATTTGGACTCTAGCAGGGCAAATGCACAATAGCATTTGCCTCTTGCTGCCTCCACTTGCAAATCAAATCACAGACGCGCAAACAATTAGAAATGGAAACCACCACCACCACCACCACCACCCAGCACCCGCACACCAGAGCTAACAACCAGAATCAGACCAAAGCATTACAGCCCTTTGAAGACAAAACTATTATGTGTCATTGGCAGAGAACAGGGGCGTCAATGCCGGAGGCTCCATGTAATGGCAAGGAATGGAGTGAGTGAGATAAACCCAGATGATCCTGGCAGGGCTGCCAGGGGTGGGGGGGGGGCAATTTGCCCCAGGCCCCGGGCCCCACAGGGGCCCCACAAGCCCTGGCCCGGCGGCGGTCCAGGTCTTCGGCAGCATTTCAGCGGTGGGGGGCCCTTCAGTCTCTCCTGGTCTTCGGCGGCATTTCGGCGGCGGGGGGCCCTTCAGTGCTGCCGAAGACGCGGAGCGACTGAAGGGCACCCCGCCGCCGAAGACCCGGACCGCTGCCGGGTGAGTACAAGCGCAGCAGCTCCCCCACTTTGTCCCAGGCCCCCTGAATCCTCTGGGCAGCCCTGGATCCTGGCAAGTGATCTCCAATCTGACCCGGGAGAAAATTCCTTCCTGACTCCAACCATGGGGATCGGTTCCACCCTGAGCATGTCATGTCCCAGCTAATGAGTTCCTTTAGCCAATACAAGACTGCCCTCGGTACTGTATTTTCTAGTGCTCTGCTAAGCAGTCTGTTGACTGTGGTAGAGTATTTGGAATTCCTCCAGAGTGGGATTTTTCCATGGCACAATCTTATTTTCTCACACTGTGTCTCTCTTGAATTTCTGCTAGTAGCCCAGGGCCCATTTCTGTTTTCAAATGCACTAGTGCAATCTCACTGAAGTCAGCATGCTTGCACTGACATAACTGATGTTTAGCTCCTAGCATTTTTCATTTCAGTAATAAACCTATTGTCCTTGCCTTCACCCCTCTACTTCCCCCTCCCCCGCCTTTCACCCTTACTAGGGCAAAAGGTACCTAATTAAAATGTTGCTGTGGCCTTTATCTGAGTTCCTTACAATCGCTAATGTAATTATCTGCACAACACTCACTCTGAGGTAGGAAAGTATTATTAATCCCATTTTATGGATATGGAAACTGAGGCACAAAGAGATTAGGTGACCTGCTTGAAGTCCAAAAGGAAGGTGGTGGTGGATGGGGGGTACTACCAGGGCTGCCAAGTCCTTGCTTACTGCTTTAACCACAAGATCATCCTTTCTTTGCAGTGGATTTTGCTTCAGATAAACTATTCTCTTTTCCTGCTTGTGTCTCATGTAAAAGTTGGGGATGCTTTAGCATATTAGTTTTTTCCATTCAACAATGCATCTCATACATAGATTTTGCAGGGAATGGTCCTAGCAGGACTAGACGCAGGGATGTTTCCCAGGCCAATGCTCCAGCAATAAAGTTAAAGAACAAGTGACTTTAACTTCCTCCAACTGAATTTTAGAGCATTCTTCCTTCTTTCTAATTTGTTCCAGTCGTACATACTGTACTGGACACATGCCTGGACTAAGCACTGGTCACTGCTTCGTAGCTGACATCTTTGCGCCTGGATGAGCCAAGATGTTCACACACACATACACAAGAGGGGAGACAGCAGAAGAACCACTAAAAATAACTTGCTAATGGCACAGGCATCATAGCTGGCTCAAGGATGTTACAGTCACTCCAAAGACATTTCCTGGGGATGAGCAATTGCACCCAAAACCACCGAGGAGCGAGTCTTCCGGCATATGTCTTGCTTTGGGCATACAGCTAGCAAAAAATGAGATGCCATCTCTTTAAAACTGGGTACTTATGAACAGTGGGGAACGCCCCTGACAGGACAGGATGGAACGGGATGAGGGCAGGAGGGGTTATACCCATTGGCAGCGCCACTATGGTTTTGGCTCTGGGAACGTTGTCACTGCTTATTGGTGTTCCCAGAAGAGTCACTTTTGGAAAAGATTAGGTGTGATGGGACATACCCCCATCCCACTCAGGAAAAGGCTAGCAAGCTCTTCTGGGCTCAGCTGGTACTAAATAAGCATGGCTGCAGAACCCGGTCTGCTTGGGAGAAGTAAATTGAAAAGGAAGAGTTTGTCAGAGGACAGGGCAGCAACCAGGAGGAGGGCTGCTGTGTCCCAGAGTTTGCTGACTCTTGCAACACAGCCGCTGCGCGGAAGACAGCTTGCAAAGCTCTGCTGGCCACAAGGATCCACCAGGCTGGTATGAGCCCATTACAGCAGGGAGGGGTTGGAGATAAGTCCTCACCCAGGGTCTAGCCATACTCCACCTTCATAAACAAACCGGATAGCTGCAGACTCTTTTGAAACACTCAGAGACCAAGTGCCCCCATAACCAGAAGGACTTTGGAGGGGGAACAGTCTCTGAAAATGCCCAGAGAGCCTCAAAAGAGCCCAGCCTAACCCCTGGGGGACAAATGAAAGCTACAAATCGAGTTTGGTAATTTTCATACTGAGTGGCCTGTTTAATGTAGTTTTCTTTTTGAGTAGTCACCCCATGCCTCTCTCATTCCCTGTGCTCCAACCCTGCCCTCATGCATGTGGATGAGGTTGACCGACGTGGCTCCCAGAGTTAAACTGCAGTTCTAATAAACCCCTGACCGTCTCACCTACCCGTTAATAAAGGGCCCCATCTAAGGAGAGGTCTCCTTGAGTAACAACTGAATCAGAGGCTTCAGGTTCCCTGACGTCACTGTCCTGAAATAATTCATGGGAATTACATGTGGGCATCAGGGGAAGGAGGGAATTCTGCTCTTCTATGTGCTTTGGGGTCACCATTAGCTGTAACGTGAGTGAGTAAATTCCGGCTTTAGAGTGTTGCCAAAATAGCTAATCTACTGGTAAAGGAGAGAAGGTGACTGGGCTTATTGACCCTCGGCTCACTCTGGCTCAAGTCTAAATCATAGCCCAGACCGAGGCCTTAGCCTTTGGGTGCCCAGCCTGGGATACCTGGGACACCTTCAAGAGGCCTGAATTTTCAGAGGGGAGCTGCACAGCGGTTTGGGAGAATCAGCCTTTTGGCTGTGCCTCAAGTTGGAGAGCCAGGATCTCACCAGCCCCGTTGGAGAATCCCGGCCATCACTTCTAGCTGCTGTTGCTTTTATTCAGGTTGGGGCTCCAGGGACCCACCACAAGGATTCTACCATCAATGTGTGTGTGTGGGGGGGGGGGGTAACACTCAGTGAAATCAGTGGGGACCCAAGGGAAAAACTAGGCCCAAGGGTTGGTGTGAGTGGCAAAAGGAGAGTGAGAGACCCACGGCCTGGCCCATGCCTACCAAATAGGAGCTTAGCCCATGCCGTCAGTCTGCTGCACTTGCAGCCAGCTCTGGACTTCCCCTCTCTCGCCACATCCTCCACGGTAGCAACGGTGGTTTAATTGGCACATTTGGCACTTCTAGTTCAGCAAACTGCATGTCGTTAAACATTAATAGCATGTCGCAACCTCTGGCAGACAGAGCCAAGGCTGGGGATATAGGGCTCTGTCTTCTCTTCTCATGCCTTTATTCGTTCTCTCCCTCACCACCACCACCACCCCCCGTATCTCTCTGCCGTGGTCTACACGTCAGAGTTTTGCAGGCAAATCTACATGGATCAGGGGCGTGAAGAGGTGTGATTTCCAGCGGACAGAGCTGTACCACCAGAAGCCCCTAGTGTGAACACAGTTCTACCAGCAACACTTTGCTTTTACCAGTATTGCTTCTTTCACACAGGGGTGGGGATGGAATGAACTATACCAGCAAAAGCTTTGTGGGTAAAGCTGTGTCTACACTAGGAGCATTTTGCCGGTACGGTATACTGGTCTAGCTATACCAGCAAAGCACGCCTAGTGTAGACTGGGCTTACAGCCCTATCTCTTTCACACGCACACCCTTCTCTGACAGGTTTGGTACAGTCCTCCTGCTGTTGGGTTTCTATATCACTGGTCAACTTTGCTCTCAGACGCTAACGCGCCCAGAAAGCCTGGGTGTATTTTTACCTCTTCCCCTCTGTCATTTCCCATTAGGAAACGTGATCTCTCTACCTGCTTCCCAGATAACGAAATGGACTCGCTGCAGCTTTGCCTCCAATCGCATACAATCAGCTTGTGTCCCAAAAGCACGCATCATCCCTCATGCACAGTGACAGGGACAATGGGGGATAAAACTGGGTCACTCCAGCGCCAACACCCTAAAGCCTCCTTTGGTCTGAAGCGCTCTCGTCTCCTACTGAGTCACATACTGCATGGCTGGCTCAGGGCCACAGAGTGAGAACCACCTTTCTCCTCTGCAAGGCTCATAAATCTTGTGCCTGGGCGTTCACAGGACAGATTCTCCCACCCCAGGTGCTCTGGTTTCAAGACGCATTGAAGTCCAGAATCAGCCTTTATCTGGCCACTTTCTTCCTTTAATCTATTGTGGCATTAATATACTCCAGTTTGTCCTTAACCCCGAAGCTGCACACAACCCGGAAGACTGTGTTCACAGCGGATTGCTCACTCCAACGGGTCCTTTGGTTCCAATCCACCTGTGGCTCACACCCCCTGGAATATTGCTTTGGGTTCTGGCTTCACACGGACGTATCAAGCCAATGCAAAACTCCAAAGCAGGAGCAGCAAGGTGACCTTCAAGCCACTCCTGCTGGTAGGGCAGAGATCAATGCTGAGTGGCTTCCAAGAGGATCCTGGCCTCCCTCTGCCACCCAGTCTGGAATACATGCAGGCTATGCAAGTAAGGCATTCACGGTGAACATGCTGAGTATTGGAGTTCCTCAGGACCCCATCTAGTCCTGCCCTGGCCTCACACACAGCTCCCACCATAATCACCAAAGAAGAATGAATCATCCACAGCGTGGGTTTGCTTTTTCCATTTGGGGGATGAGCATTCTAACTCCTCTCCCTCTGACACTGGTTGCACGTCCCTGACACTTTGGCTGCCGTGAGTCCACAGTGCAAGTAAAGATGAGAGATGCCCTGTCCTCTCCCCTCCCCTCCCCAACCTGCGGCTGACTGCAAAATCTATGGCTTTCTTTCCAGTTGCCCAGACACCAGAAGGTCGCAGCTGCCTTGAACTGTCCTCTGATTGTGTATCTCTCTCTGCCTAACTGTTAGATGCAGAGAAGATCCCTTTGGTGCCTGGGATGGGCAACATGCAGCACATTCTTCAGAGAGTGCATCCTCCTTTGGGGCCTTACCCTTCCAACAGAAGAGAGTGGGGATAGCAACCCTGCACACGTGGTATCCGTAAGGGTGCTGAAAGTCTCATCTTCACCTCGCTGGGCAGAGCATTGCCCCACATTCCCATCCAGTGTCCTGCATGTTTGGTTAAAGACAGCAGGGCAAATCCCACCTTCGGCTACACTCATGCAGCCCCATTAACCAATGCCACTCATGCACCCTATGGATCAATGCACCCACTGCACCACCATGGATCTATGCACTCATGCCCCCGCACTGACCAATGCATCCAGTGCACTACCACAGACCAATGGACGTGTGTAACCTGGTGCAACCTCTCTGATCAATGCACACGTGCAAACTGGTGCGATACACCCATGCAGACCAGTACAAACCCACTGATTAATGCACCCATGCAACTCCACCGATCACTGCACAAAGTACACAACTACTAGACATTGCACCAGAGCAACTGAGGCAGAACTTGACTCATTAAAGAGGGAAGAACCTTGTACAACATCCCCCCGATCCCGCACCCCTTCACTTTTGTAATTGCTGCCTAGTGTCCAGGGAAAGGGATGCTTAAGAGGATTCCTTCATAGATGCAGCCTTTGGCCAGTGCCATATGACTGCTGCCTAATCCAAAACCAACAGATCATTAAGGAGCATCTAGAGAGGGAGGCGACTCTATTAAGGGCTGGCTGCCAGCACACAAACAAAACAAGAGGGAGGTGATACCTTACCATGTGATAGTTAATCATTTCCTGCAGGCTGTCTCCAAATTTGTCGAGGCACTCCTGTGAAAGGAGAAGAGGACAGGCAATGAATGGGGGCAGCTGACCTTCCTCCAGCACTGGCAGGCGAGGGAAGATACTCTTTAAGCCACTGAGGAGCTCGCTCTGTCAGCTGGCAACTGTGCTTTGAAATAAATGGCTGGCACTGAAGCCAGAGGCCGCCCGTCCTTTCCGGTTTAGTACTGAAACCAGCACCGCCGGGCTCTTTCTCTTGCACGATGGTTATCCACGTTTCCCAAATCACCAATGCTCGCTGACCTAGATTCCAAGGATCCTGTTTGCATTCTGGCTTCTTAAAACCATAGTGCCTCTTGCAAACAAGGATCCTATTCTTCAACCTTTGCAACGTTGCATTATCTGGGGATTCTTTCAGACACCGAGGTGAAATCTGTCTCTATGTGAGACTTCAATGATGAATAGGCCTCGGGCTGATCCTCTCTACGGGGACAAATTTCACCCAAAGGGATCAATATTCTGCACGTCTATAGCACAGCTTCCATGTAAAGATCCTCCAATGCGCTGGACAGACTCTCAGGGATCCCGGGGAGATTTCTGTTAAAATTCTGACCCCAGCTGGAATGAGAGTTGGCAGGATTTCCTTGCCTTTGATGGCGTTCACTGGATATCACTGCCCCTCCCTGCCACAGCTGATAATAGCAGCACGTGGCTGCAAAGATCTCAGTGCGCGTTGCAGATATTATGCCTCACAACCATCTGCTCTCCAGCCTTCCTTTAGTGAGACAGGTAAACTGAACCCATGTCACAGGAGGGTAAACTGAGTCACGCAGAGATCATGTGTTTTTCTTGTCCGCTGAGGCAGTGGCAAAACTGGGCAGGGAACCCAAAGTCCTGATTCCTGGTCCCCTCACTTGCCTCTCTATAGAGATGTACATATATAAGTAAAAGATACTAGCGTAAAGGACCTCCGATAGGAAGTCAAAAGAAGCACCATGTAGAAACCCAATGCAACACTGCATATTGCAAAGCACACACCTAGCATCACGGGCATATGCCGACTCCTGGGAAACATTTTTATTTGCTCAGTTTAGAGAGAATCCCCAGCAGTCCTCCTCCCATATATAATGCCCCAATCTCTTGTTGGGAAGTTTAACCCTTTCTGATGCTTGCTCCCCCTCCCCCCAAGGCAACTCACCGAAATCATTTCGTCCTTCTTGCATTGCTGCGACAGGTCTCGGACCCCGCTGACGAAGTGCTTGTTGGTGGTGATGTAGGCTTTCCCAGCCTCAATCATCCCACTGCATAGCTTCACCAGCTGCAGAGAGAGGAAGAGACGTGAGTGGGGAATGTCCTATAGGGCTGGCCAAAGAGTTTTGAAAAGAAACCTGACTTGCAAATAAAATTCACCGAGTTAGGTTCAGTCTGATCTGCGGGGCTAATGCCGTGGTTTGAACTCATAACCTTCAGAGTTAAAACCCTGCATTGCTACTTGTTGGCCTAGCTTAGTAACTTCATTACTGCATTACTCTCGTTCAGTGGTCCCCAACCTTTTTCGTCTGGCGGGCGCCAGACGACGAGCCACGGAGGACCTTGGCGGCGGACGAGCATCCGCCGAAATTCGTCATCCATTTCGGCAGATGCTCGTCCGCCGGCCAGTACGTGGGTGCACTTAGACGCCCCGGTGGGCGCCATGGCGCCCACGAGCACTGCATTGGGGACCCCTGCTCTAGTTTACTGATTGGCCACTAGCGGGTGACAGACACTCTCTCTCCCAGTATGGGTTGCAGACAGACAGCCACCAGTTGTGAAATGCCATGATCCCAGAGGATTATTAGTCTGAACATGTGAATCCAAACCGAAAGAATCAACACAGGACAGAATCAGGAAGTGAGGTCAACCCTCCCCCTGCTGCCATTTAAGAAAACAGTTAGAGGCCAAAGTCTGAGCTGGGGTAAATAGGTGTCGCACCAGTGGATGTGCAACAGCTGAGGATCTGGCCCTGACATTTCTAGCTCTCGTGATGGCAAAGAAAAGCTTGGGAACGTGGCCTGGGTGTAAAGCAATGATGTCTGCCGGCAGGAGCAGCAGCGAATAGAGCCACCTGGCCCCCCAGTCATACAAGACTCTGGGAGGGGCACGGCGGGAGGATCAAGGCACCATGTTGGGGCCACACTGCTGCTGCCAGGAGGGGAAGGAGAATCCTGTTGCTGCTAACACCACTGTCAGGAAGGGAGGGAGCATCCACGCCCAGTCTCCTCTCTGCTCGGGCGGTGGCCATGGGGCAGCCCCCAGGTGAGGGCGTGGCCAAATCGCTGGATGGCCGTATGCCAGCTATCACAGGGGCTCAGGCCACAGCTCTCACCTATGCCTGGTTTGCCTCCCAGATCAGCTGATTGCAAGCTACAGCAAGACCTGCCGGGAAGGAGGGTGCCGGAGAGAAAAGCTTGCTGCCAGTTAGAGTCCTGGGCGAGGATGGTGATGTGCTGTGGCCTGAGCTAAGGTGGGGAGCGTTCCCTGCAGACAGGTGCTTGGCACAAGAGGCCAGAGGAAGGCCTCGTGGGAAGCAGGCTTTGGAGGACATGGCCCTGGGCAGCAGGAAAGCTGCTCCAAGTATTAGCATGCGAAGGCTGGAGCTTACCTAACGGGAGGCCCCAGTATGATGCTACCTAGAGAGGTGATATGGAAACCCTGCAGCAGAGGGGAAGCATTGAATGGGAAGTTGTAGCCCAGGGAGGTCTTGACCCTTGGTTGAAGGGGGGAGGAAGCCCTCTGCAACCAAGGGGGGGTCGATTTAATGACTGCACAGACCCTAGCAGAGGGTTGTGCCCAAGGAGGATGAAAAGAGTTTGCACTTTCATTGCTCTGGAAGGAGAAGATTTTTGGTCTGGCCAGATCAAACGATCAGCCTGGGGAAGACTGTCCTTGGTAGGGAAACTGAGGCACAACTGCATGCCTAATTGTGGAGCGGTGAAACGCACCTTCACACTGGCCTGGGGTGGGGCTGGCAGTGGGGAAGGAGGGGATGAGTAGCTGAAGTGAATGGTTTGCAGCCCACTTGTGTGCTCAAAATGATTTGTTTAAACTATTCAGTGGAGATTTCTGAACTCAACTGCAGGTTTGAGAGTTGTTTTGTGGGCGATTCGCTCCATATGTTCTCTCTGGATTTTCCTGGCCAGGCGGGGGGTTGGGTGTGGGGAAAAGGAAAGCAAGGGCAGAGGCTGTGACATTTAGCAGCCTGACAAACATTTATCTGATATAATGGATCCGAGGGCTTTGTATTTTTCTAAGCTGTGTAATATGCATAGGGCAACGACCAGATCCCTGTAAAATCAGAGGGACTCTAGCTAACTGTTAAACACTGTCTCAGTCGGTCCTGCAGCCCAGGGAAGTAGTACCTCTGAGGACTAGAGATCTGAAGGGAATGATGGTATTCCTCACTGAGCGGCTCGTGGTGCTAGACAGCACAGTTGTTTTCACTCAGTGGATGTGGAAGGTCCTAGCTCTAGTGAGGGATGTGTTAGCAACAGTACTACACACAGGGCGTCTGATTCTCCTCTTACTGACATTACAGACTGTTACCACACCACTGAAGTTAGTCCAAACTGCCACCAGTCTGACAGCGGAGTACGACCAACTCCTTTGTTTTAAAGATGGGTGCACAGCAACTCTTGTAATGCTCTAGAGCTTGGCGAGGCCGCTTCCCACCGCAGCCCTCTCAGGGTCCATTAATGGACTGTGATCACTAATTTAGTCCCAACTGCATGGAAAGTGTCCAGAAACAAGAGACTTCCAGATACACACATGTGAGCTCCTGTGCAGCCCTAGAAACAACCCGTCCACTGATTGCAGTGAGTCGGAACTCACAATCCCTTGGTTATCTCATTTCTCCTTTTAGAATGGATGGGGGAGAGCAAGGCCTCAAAAATCTCTCTTCTTGATCACTATAAAACCCCTGCCCGAGGAAACCACCACACCACCCACAGTTAAGGCTGGTTTAAAAAATACTGTCTTATCCACACACTCCAAAAGAAACCAACAAAAAATGTTTTTGTTCAAAACTTGTCACTGAATGTTTCATTTATTTTTTTGACAACATGAAAAATGTTGGTTTTTGACAACCCAAAGTTTTTGGAAACTGAGGGTTTTTTTAGCAATTTTTCACTGGGGGGGAGAAACCAAAATCATCCATTTTAATGACTGTAAAGCCATTTTTGATAAATGTGACCAGCCCCTGGGGCGAGTCGATGGCCTCCAGCTGTGTTAGTAGAGTATTATCTGAACACAATTCTCACACGCCTCCTTTCTCTCTTGTTCACATAATCTGGCAAAACAGCACCGGGTGCTAGAGGAACATTTGTGCTATTCCATCCCACCCCAAAGAAAGAAAACAAACCGATGTAGCTCCTGTAGCATCTGGAGCCCAGACGGACACCGGGGGCTTTGGACAGATCCTTTGGAAAGGAAATCCAGCTTATTCTGCAACGTGGCGGTTTTTAAAATACCTCCTCGCACACACGGCCAAGGCTGTGTTCCTAGTAGCTGAGGGCCATTCAGCACGACAGCACTCTGAAATCATGTTCCCTAGCTTCAGAAAGACTCCTGAAATATTAGAAGGCTTGGGCACCATTGGTAGGAAAGCAGTCTGCAACAGCTGGAGGCAAACTTGAGGTCGGAGTGAAGGCAGCAGCCGTATTTGCACAGTTTAGAAACAGCTGTTTCTACCTCTCACTGTAGAAAGCAATTAAAGACTGAGAAACCCACCAAACCACAGGAAGGGCAGAGAGTTGAGTCTTATGAGACAGATCCTGACACTCTTACTTGCACTGAATAGCACTTTATTCCACTAGTATTCCCAAGGAGGAAGGATTACCTAGTGGATAGAGCACTGGACAAGGGCTGAGAAGAACTGGGGTTAGCTCCTAGTTCAGACATAGATTTCTGGTGTTACCTTGGGCAAAGTTCCTTAATTTGCCTGTGCCACTGTTCTATACAGAGAAGTTGACAATAAATCCACTAAAGACAGTGAAACACTCAAACACTATGGTGATAAGGGCCATACAAACATTCCTATTTAATCTGAGCAAAACTAACAGAATTTTGCCCAGAATAAACCCTCAAAGCATAACTGCTTTGAATTTCAACGGCGGCCTCGGCTTCAAATTCCTGGCTCCAAACTCACCTTTACTCGTTTCGGTTCCAGGCTGCGTGGCCCTATTTCTGATTCTGACACAGCCACAATTTCATATGATCAGCCATGCCAGGAGATTTTGGTGCAAGCCAGTGGAAACAATGTGAAAACGAAACCGATCTCATGAGAGCTGTCATTCAAAATGGAAGAAGCTTCCAGATCAGCCCATTGCTACCATCTGGAGAGGGCCCAAATTACATGAGTCCGTAGCTTTAAGACAGTCCCTGCCCAAAGGTGCTCTACCTAATTAGCTCTCTTGTTAAGTCTATTGGAAATGTATTTATGGGGCAGTCCTCTATGCAATGAAATTGTGAGTCCTGAATAATTGTTTATAGAATTTTAGAGCTAACAACTTGGGGGGGAGGGATAGCTCAGTGGTTTGAGCATTGGCCTGCTAAACCTAGGGTTGTGAGTTCAATCTGTGATGGGGGCCATTTAGGGATTTGGGGCAAAAATCTGTCTGGGGAGTGGTCCTGTTGGACTAGAACCTCCTGAGGTCCCTTCTAACGCTGATATTCTATGAAGGATTCCAGATTGACAGGCCTAGAAACCAATGGCCTTTAGCCACAGACTAGCCACAATAATGGCACTAACAGAATCATCAGAACAAGCTTCCCTGAAACTGTACAGTCAAAGTGCCCCAGTCCTACCTCCAAGGGACCAGCTCCAAGGGCCACCAGAGAGTTCAGGGTTCCTTTCAACTTCCAATAAGGAGGCTAATTATCTTCTGTAGGCACCTGCCCACTAAGAACTTAGCTAACACCACCTATTTGTTTCCCCCAGGCCACCCATTTCTTGGGGCCTGTGGCTTCAACAAAGACAATCTCTTAGTCCGATGCAGACGTTCTCTCCCCTTCTAGCAACACACAAGTTCCCTGCTAAACTCCAGCAGCGTCGCTGGTTCCTTCCCCTGTCTGCTCAGTTCAGAAACAACTGGGCAGATGTTTCCGACATTTGGAGGGGCACAACATGACTTTCTCTCAATACGTCTCTTGACTTGGATCCAAGACTGTTTCAACTCTTTTCCCACCCACCCCCACTCTAACACTCCTGGCTATTACAAACTATTCTTGCTGATGGAGGCTTTTGCCTCCGTAGCTGCCGATAGAGACCTCATCAAATCATGCAGTAGCACAACCAGATGGATATTTGGAAACTTGAAAGGGGCACAATCGATATCAAAAAACAGGAAATTTGACCTGCCTTGTTGCTTTTCCTACATCCTTTTGCAACATCCTTGGAATGTTTTGTATTTTGAATGTATGTTTTTTGTTTGTTTAGCACTTGATTCAATGCTATGTTGTCTAAAATTAGAGTCCCAGCACCCAGAAAAACATACAGAAAAAACAGTCAATGGGCACTGCCCAGCCCTCAGGAGAAACCCTACACTAAACAGATCAGCCCTGTTAAGCCTGGCACTCGTTCACAACCTTCCAATAGCGGACAAGCATGTGCACACAATAGGAGAGATGAAAATCGGTAAGGTAGCAAGTTTCAGGTTCACGCTTCCAATGGGGAAAGATGGTCTTATGATTAAGGGTACGTCTACACTACCCGCCGGATCGGTGGCAGCGATCGATCCAGCAGGGATTGATTGATCATGTCTAGTCTAGATGCAATCAATCGCTCCCCGAGACCTCTCCCGTCAACTCCTGTACTCCAGAGCCATGAGAGGCACAAGCAGAGTCGACAGGGGAGCAGCAGCAGTTGACTCACCATGGTGAAGACACCATGGTAAGTTAGGGTGACCAGACGTCCCGATTTTATAGGGACAGTCCCGATTTCTGAGTCTTTTTCTTATATAGGCTCCTATTACCCCCCACCCTGTCCCAATTTTTCACATTTGCTGTGTGGTCACCCTACAGTAAGTCAATCTAAGTATGTCGACTTCAGCTACGTTATTCACGTAGCTGAAGTTGCGTAACTTAGATCGATTCCCACCCCCCCAGTGTAGACCAGGGCTAAGATATCATCCTGGGACTCAGGAAGTCTGGCTTCAATTCAGTTCTAATTCTATCCGGCAGAGGCCAGTGGTGTACACATACTCAATTTTCATTATAGTATAATAACAGTTTGCACGTCTATAGCACCTTTCATCCAAGAACTTCAAAGCACTTTAAAAACATTAATTAAGCTTCAGAAAGTCGCTGTGTGGTAGGTGTTATCTTTATTTTGCTGCTCGAGGAAAGGTGGTGCAGCGAAGCTATAGTTGCACAGGGAGACTCTGGCAGAGACTGGAGTAGAACCCAGGAGTCCTGACCCTCATCTAACCAATGGGCTAGACATCTTCCCCAAAGGAGAACTATTTAAGGTGCTTGTTATAATAGGAAATGGTTTTTAAGACTTTATCACAATAGAAACAGATTCGACACGATATTGTTAAAACCGTTCCCAGTTGAATTCCACATACATCCTCCCCTCTGTGAACCCCAGCTCTGAGATACTGAGCGCTATTGTAACCAACCCAGGCTGCATACCTACAGACATCACAATCACAGAGTGACCACTGCCCCTTTATTTCTATTACTGTACTGTGGTGCCTAGAGGTCTTAACTGAGGCTACAGCCACGTTGTGTTAGTTGCTGTGCAGACACCTAGTGAGAAACGCCCCTGCCCCCACAGAGCTTTACCGCCCAAGTTGACAAGCCAAAGACAGAGTGGAAGGAGAAACAGAGGCACAAAGAAGTAGAACTCTCCTGACCGCTCTTCAGAAACAAGCCCTAGCTACTTGTGCTAAAAGGAGCAACCAACTCACTCGTCTATGTCTGCGCAGCAGTGTCTGGGGCCAGGCAGTACAGGAAGACATGATCATACACACTAAACCAGCATATCCACCAATGATTTCCTGAGCAGGGGCCCTGTGCCCAGAACAGGCTGGCGGGGCCACGTTCCTAAACCAAAGACTCACCCCAGCCATCTCCCCCAAAGCCACTCCCTCAGCTTCCCCATCTTACCTTGTCAAGCTTTGCTTCTATCTCCACCACATCTGTTTCCACTTCATCTATGGTCGCCCTGTAATCAGAAGAGCAAAAAGGGGAAATCAGCTGGTTGCCTAAACATGGATGATGGGCAGAGAAACCGAACAGTCTTTGAAAGGCAAAGGCCAGAAGAACTCCAAAAGGCAGAAGAGAGAGGTGGAAGTTCACACCACCCAGTCTGGGGTTTCCTGCGCAGAGGCTGTCGTATAAGCGGAGGATGCACATTTTGGGAGAATTCCATTCCGAGGATCCTACATTATCTGGGATGGGTTTTGCTCCTGGGCTGATGAAAAATATTGGAGGGGGGAGGAAATTGCTGACAACCCCCCATACGTGTCACTGGCAAGTCGCTGGGCTGTCTTGTGCCAGGGCAACGTACAGCAAAGCCACCACCCACGGGGTCTTATTCTGATCTTGTTTACACCCATGTAAATCGGGAGCAACTGTTAAGTTACACCAGCATGAACGACATGGCTGGGGTAAACGGGCGCACCGCCCACTGGCAACCAGCATTCACTGTTCCGGCGTAGAGCCCTTGGGAAACTAGACCCGAGGCTGTAATGATTTCTCAAGAACACCCACACGTTGGCTTGCGTCTTCTAAACCCCAGCAAGCCTTTAGCCCAATGTGGGCATATCTTGGTCCTGTTACCATCTCAATCTACTCACTCTCACACACCTCTGAGTGTTACCCTTAGTGCCTTGGCTGTGTCTGGAGGAGAGATCCATTGGGTCTATTTTCTTTCCAGTTCTTGGGTGCTGGTGACAGTAAAAGGCCAGTAGGATTCTAGCTTCCCCCAACTGTGAGACATATTCCAATGACATCAGCCCAGCCCATTGGCAAAAGACATTTCCAGCTCAAGACCTTTGGGATAAATCCACTTTTCTCTTAGGCAAAACTCCAACTGCAAGAGCAGTAAGGTAGAAACTTTCCCATGGATAGCAACTTGCTGGGACAGCCTGTCCACAACTGGGCAGCCACTCCCTTCAACAAGCACCTGGAAATGTGGTAAACCTCACTGCAATTTTGTGTCCCAACGCGTGCAATCCAGAGTCCATTGCATGAACCCTCTCACGCTTGTGGGTTTGCTGTGTACAGCAGGAAGTGTTAACGCTCGGCTTTTTAAAAATTCCAGCCATGGGCATGTGCCAGGTATAAGGTCTGTGGAGGAAGGATGTGCCGGCGTAGCACCGATTCATGTGGCTTTAAAACAGCAAAGGACGTTACGCACACAATCCAAAAGGAACCAGGAGAAAACCCCCAGGGCCTCAGTAGATCAGGCAACAAAATCTATTCTCTAAAGGCTCTTGTTGTTTTAAACGGATGAACAGCCGCCCAGGGACACATTGCTAACAACAGGAAGGACAAATAAAAAATGATTGATAGGGCAAAGTCATAAAATTTGGATCCAGATCCAAACTTCCACCGAGTTTGGGAAGGGAGTTTCGCTCTGATCATAGAGTCACAGAAACATTGGACTAGAAGGGACCTTGAGAGGTCATGTGATGTTGTGATTCAGCCCATCTCTCTCTCTCTCTCTCTCAGAGGAAATACAACTAGCAGAGCAAACTCAGCACTTTTCCACATTCACCATTCTTCCAGGGGAAATAAACGAACAGTACCTTCTACAGGTGAACGCAGTCCCCATCTGACACTGCTACAAGTCGGCCGACATCCCGCCGGGTAATCCAAATGGAACAGAGATCGGAGACTCCCTCCCCACAAAGGAAATAAATCAAATAGAAGGCCAGGCGCTAATCTCACGCACGTCAGTTCTGTCAGGCTTCAGGAGAGAGCATCTCTCCCAACAGCTACCAGAAATCTCCCTTGGAGTGCTGTGAGGAGCCAGATGATTCAGACAACTTACAAGTGTAAACCTAATATTCAGTGACAACACCGGCCATGTGATGTAGCATGTGACTGTGTGAACTCTCCTCCCGGCACATTATGCCTGTCCCTATCACAGTCCTGTCACATTACATAATTGGGCCCAATTCTGACAGGTGCTGAGCACCCTCAAATTCTGCTAAAATCCCTGGAAGGTGTGCGTATGCATGGGTACTGATATCCCTATTTTAGAGATCGGGGGCCGAGACACTGAGGGGACATCGACACTGCAAAGAAAAACCCGCAGCAGCGAGTCTCAGAGCCTGGGTCAACTGACTTGGGCTCACCATGTGGGGCTAAAAACCCTGAGCAGGTTTTGGCCCACACAGGAACGGCTACACTGCTGGTTTTAGCCACGCGGCCTGAGTTGGTTGACACAGGCTTGAAGACTCAGCGCTATGTTTTTTCCTTGGCAGTGCAGCTATAGCCTTAGTGACTTGCCCAAGGTCACCCAGGAAGTCTGTGGCGGAGCAGGGAACTGAACGCAGTTTCCCAAGTTCCTGGGGAGCACCCCTTACCCCTGGACCATCCTTCCTCTCTATTAACTGTAAGAGGAGACTACATGAGCCAGTCGAGGTCTGTTGTGCTGTGTCCCTTCCCCCACCCCAGTTAGTTTCTATCCTTTATGACAGCCAACAAAACAGCGTTTATTTATCTCCAACTCTGAGCTAAGATTTTCAAGGGCAGGGGGAGGGGCAGGATCCCATTTCCCGTTGATTTTTTTAAATAGGGAATTCCCATTGATTTTTACTGGGGGACTGGGTGTATAAATCCCTTAGGCCGCTTGAAAATCCCAACCCTATTTCTTAGCTATCCTGTAAGGTCATTGCAATCCCCAAACCCATCCTCCAAGAGCAAGCAATTTAAAAAATGAATGTTACATAGAAAGTTGCTTTGAAGGAGGGTTCACACCCATTGTATGCCAACACAGTATGATCTTTGTGGCAAGAACTGTCTTTTTTTTAACGATGGGTACAGGGCCCTGATCCACAATTGGGGCCTCTGGGTGCTACTGACATATATAATTGCAATGATGTTATTGCTCAATGCTGGGAGGGGCAGGGGAGGTCCCATCTGCCATTCCTGGGCTTTCAGGTTATGTGGCTGCTTTGTTGAGTTTCACAGGGGTCATGGGAAGTGGTGGGGCTGTTTCCCTGGGGGGGAGAGGAAAAACTAGTTTATTTAATGTAATCTCCTCGTAATCAATGTACCAGTGCTTTTAGAAGGGTTTGTGAAAGGTTTTTAATTGCCTTAGGGTATTCAGCGCATGGGGAGTTCACACAGTCATGGGACATACCACATGACCTGTTGTGACTGAATATTAAGTGCATGTTGTCAGACGTCTGAATCACCTGGTTCCTCACGTGCTGAGGGAGGCTTAGCCTGGGCTCACTCTGGAGCTCGCTAATTGTAGAGATTTTTCTGCGCAAGACCTCTTGTCTCACCCCCTATTTCCTTTCTTTCTTTCCCCCACTTTTTGCCTTCTTCAGGGGGAGCTAATGAGACCCACCTGATTTAGGTGCCACATGAGTCAGCAGAATTGCTCTGCAGCTCCCAGACGCGTCCCAGAATCCAAGTTCCCGTCATTGCCTCCCAAGGGGCTGAACCGACACCCTGGATCTAAACAGCCTGAGAGTTTGGGGCGTTGACGCCCTGGCTCTGAATGCTGAGTCTGTGCTCTGCCCCAGCTTCCACTTCACAAATCTACAAGTAGGAAAATAACGTTGCCCCATCTCATCTCTCCAGCAATCTGGGTCCCCCTAGGCATTCTGGGAATGCCTGCCTTTCTTTTCAAGGGGTTTAGGTAATGACGGAAGGCTCTGGAGTGACAGACTCAGATAAGAGGCTTCTATTCATCACTACAAGAGGAGCAGCAAGGGAAGCATCAGTGAATGCTTCCCACATCTCCCCCCACTCCCTCCAGTCCGCCTCAGACCTGTTCTGGAAAGACCCCAGCAAGGACTGGGAGTTCATTCTCCAGGCACAATGAGCGGTCAGCTTGCCAGCTGAGGTGCTAGCCGTGGTAGGGCATTTGTACACGTGGTTATTATTTCGATAATGGTAGCACTTAGAGAGCACCAGATGAGATTGGGGGCCCCATGTGATAAGCATTGTACTGACACTTGATAAGAGGCAGTCCCTGCCTTGAAGAGTTTACAGTCTAGGCAAGGAAAAAGAGTGGGAGGGGAAAGAGGGGCACAGAGAGTGGAAGAGACCAAGGTCACACAGTAGGCCAGTGGCAATAGAATCCAGCTTTCCTGACTCCTGAGCAAGTGCCCTACTCACTGAGCAATACTACCTCCCTATCAAGTTGCTCAGAATGGGGCTGAGACCGTCAGCTTGGTCACATAGGCCACTAAAGGGCTAGCATATAGTAATGACTTTTTCAGTCTCCTCTGACCGTGGTTGGATTTGAACTAGCATCTCAGAGGATCCTGCTATGCTCTGTGTTAAGCTTGCTAAATACCCAGTGAGAATTCCCCTTCCCCTTCTGCTCTGGGGGGTGACCAAATCTCACTGTTTCTTCCTTCGCAACATTTCTAAGATGCAACCTTCACTCTCTGTTCTCACCTCTCATCTCCTCCCTTCTTGCTTATGGGAACACTCTCCTCTCCGGGCCCCCTTCACACCCACATTGCTCCCGCGCCAGTCGATACAAAATACAGCCGCCAAGATCATTTGCCTCGTCCGTCCTTCTGTTCACATCACCCCTTTCTTTGAAGCCCTCCAGTCACTCCCCCATTGCTACTGCATCCAACTTCTCGGGCCTTGGATCGGTCGGACCCTCCCTGCCTTGACCCCTTCTCTCCCCAGCACTTGAACCATTCCAGTGCAGAGGGCAAGCTGGAAAACGTCGGATTACGTGACTTGAGAATTTAGGGTGGAGCCAGGAAATGAACCCAGGAGTCCTGGGGCCCAGTTTTCAATTGGTGTAAATCAGTGGAGCACGACTGTCTTTAAAAAAAACTCAGATTGGAATCAATGAAGCAGCTTACACACCTAACATCTACTGAGGCTCTGAACGTCCACTGAAATCAACAGAACTAAGGAATCCTCTGGTTGTGTAAATTAATGCAGTTCTACCAGCTTCAGCAGAGCGATGTCCCCTCTACGCCAGCTGACAATACAGTCCTTGATTTCTAACCACCTCTTTTAAATGATAGACAACGATCCCTCCCTTAAAATAGATCCAGTTCCTCACTCCACGGAGCTCAGCGGACTTATACTAGCCAAAGAGCTGGCCTTTATTTCCTGAGGTTTGACAACTATGGGGCAGATTGTTTATCTTTTACATAGTTGTTTTTTAACCAGATTTTTTAATCCGTTACATACAGCCCTTCCCCATCTGCCATAAATGTGGTTTTCATAAAGAAATCTTTCGCATAGCTGTGAAGCCTCAAAGAATATGCGTATTTGTTTTAAGAATTAAGGAGTCTAGTTACTTAACGTCTCATAACCGGCTTGTTAAATCTAAATTAGCTGCATATTTGGGAACTGTGATGTAATAAAATATATAAAAATAAAAAATATGTACAGATATACCTATCTCATAGACCTAGAAGGGACCCTGAAAGGTCATTGAGTCCAGCCCCCTGCCTTCACTAGCGGGACCAAGTACTGATTTTGCCCCAGATCCCTAAGTGGCCCCTTCAAGAGCTGAACTCACAATCTGGGTTTAGCAGGCCAATGCTCAAACCACTGAGCTATCCCTCCCCCCTGATGTTTATAACCATCCTTATTTGAGTTTATTATCCCCCCACCAAACCACATGCTGTTACGAGCAAGAGAAAGTCTCATATATTATCAGCATCCTCTCTTTTCATGCAAAACTGTTTCTGTCTTGTGGTTTGATTATATCCTTCCCGGCCATTTTGGACATGATGGGGCATATGCTGGCCTAGGATAAACTGGTATAAATCCATGGAAGTCAAGGGCATTGCATCTTCTTGCACCAGAATTGTACTGAGCCCAGTATATTCTTTCCCTTCCTTGTCTAGTTTCTTTTAGCAGGGTGCCCGGCATTCCTACATGGGCCATGGTGTGCTCACACTCCCTGCAACAGCAAGAGGTATTGAAGTTCCCCTGATGCGCTGCGCAGAGAGTACTTGGTCACTGATCGCTTAGAGAAAATGACACTCCCCCGAAACAAATCTACTTCCTGACACAAGCCAAACTTCAAACACAGAGGAAGTGCCCTGAGTTATTCATCACCATTATGTGCTACAGGGATCTAGTTTTCATCCAGAAAAGCTGGATAGAGACAATGTAAGTGCCCCTAGCAGTTGAGATGCAGTTGGCTAGGTCCTGCTGGCTCCCACAATGCAGGAGGAAATATGTACAGACAGACAAAATGAGGGGTTCTACCTGTCGGGCACTTCAGATACTACTATACCTCGCCCAAACTCCCTCCAGCTCCTCCACCCCCAGTTTCAGAGTCTCTCCCTGCATCCTTGGTAGCTAGATAGACCTCTTCCTGCCATCACAGAGAGGGACCCAAAGCTAAGTATCCCAAATTAGAGGGAGTTGGCAGGTTCATAATCATTACTTGGCTCGAGATCTGGATTTCACAGCTGGCCTCCATCCCTATAATGGGCCCACCCAAGATCCTGTATCTGAACTCCCTAAACTTGGGGGGGGGGGAGATTTGAAATCTGCATTCAGAATTTAACAGCACAGTCCTATGTCTAATCAAACTTGAGCAGCCTTTGTAGTAATAGGTGAACCTCAAAAGGTGCCTGGCAGATAAAACGCCAAAGGTCTGGTTGCTTCCTCAAACGTTATTTCCATGCTCCAGACCACTTCTAGGCACAGGTTCTCTCCCTGCACCTACCACTGACCTGTGATGTGCCTCAGCTTCCCCGCTCTGCAAAAAAAAGGTTAATGAATCTTATCATCCTTTGCAAAGGGCTCTGAGATCCATGGCTGTAACGCACTATCTAAGAGCCAAGGAAGTACGAATATCAATGTCTATATTAATGTAAATAAAAGGGATTCTGGATGTAAGATCACACTGATGCCGTGGTCTAGATATGTCCACAGAACAAATCTGTGTCACATCAGCATTGCACAGAGGTGCCTCTCCAAATATCCAGCCCAGCCCTGCCATGTATGAGCTCCCTCAACTCCCACTGGCTCCAATCGGAAAAGAGCGGACCTTTATGTGCAGGTCCTATTCCCTGAGGAGCTTGTTAAACTCTCCCTGCTGGAGCCATTCTTTGCTCAGAGGGTCTCCTGGGGACTTGACTTAGTTCGGCAGATGGAGCCATCTCCCTGGAAGGCCATTCGCCCCCAAGCAAAGCAAGGGAGTTGGCTGCCGCTGTTTTTCAGGCAAGTGTAATTTTCTTTGACGCCAGCAAAGGGCCCAAGAATAGTAAATCTATTTTATTTTTTTCAGAATAAGATCTCAAAACAGTGCTGTAATATCGGCCTTTGCTTCCCGCAAATACAGCTCTGCTCTGCCTGCGTTGCCCAGGCTGTGTTGGAAGAGGAAAGTGAGCTGTGTCCAATTTGGAAAGTCACTGAAGAAGATTTGAATCCAGCCCACTGTTTTATTTGAACTAAACTTGTCAATTACCATCTTGGCGCCTCTTTGGAATTCTGACCACATCCACAATGACCCTGGGCTTCCTGCAGTGTCACAGCTGGTGTGCTGCTATTGATAGATCTTGGCTAGGGTCCTGCTAGCCAGAGAGGACCAGATACAAACCCTTCCTGCTTGCCCCAGACGGCTAGCTTGAAGAATGCTGCTGAGGTGGTCTTCTGAGTTTTAAAGGAAGCGTTGGATGGATGGGTTATTGGCAAGAATGAATTTAGTGCTGCTGGAGAATGAAGTTCTCTGTTTAGCCACAAAACAGATAATACATAGCGGACAGTAGTGGTGCCAGTTTCCCCACATTACTTCTTCAGTGTGTCCCAATCCTCATCTCAGCCAGGAGGGTGTTTGCAGACAATTGGCATCGGCTAGCCACTCTTCCGGATCAGAGACTGGCACCCATAGGCTTATTATATCTGCTCCTTTCACTATCCACAGATTTTTTCACCAGCACAAATACTTCCCATACGAATGCCTTGGGAAACAAATTAATAATTAAATAATTAATTATTCCCATATGCTATGAAAGGGAATGGGTAGGTTATACACCTCTACCCTGATATAACGCTGTCCTTGGGAGCCAAAAAATCTTACCCTGTTATAGGTGAAACTGTGTTATATCGAACTTGCTTTGATCCACCGGAGCATGCAGCCCCGCCCGCCCCCGGAGCACTGCTTTACCGCATTCTATCCTAATTCGTGTTATATCGGGTTGCGTTATATCGGGGTAGAAGTGTATTAGAATGGAGGATGGATGAGCGTGCCTAAGTACCACATTTCACCTGGCTGTACTTTCTGCCTTCGGATGGGCTGCTCTTTAACCCAAATCAAATACTGTTACATCAGTTTGCCTGGTTGCCGTGGTACCAATGCATCGTCATGGAGATTTCAGTCTCCCGAGCCATGGCAACCACAGCACCGCAAGGGCATCAAGCAGACTTAGAGGTAAGCGCTGGGCTGTCCTTTTCCAAAGCTTGTTCTCCCAACAGCTAACTTGAGCAGGCCCCTGGAAGCAGCTCTAACATCAGGATGGGAATCAAGACTCCCTTCCCCCCACGATGAGTGGGCAGGAAACCAAGTCCTGGTGACTCACAATCCCAGCCCAGATTCTTCACTCCCCACAGGGTGCCACGGGGGTCTGACCATAATTGATCCGTCCCCCAGGCCTTTGAAACGGCTTCCAAAAAAGAGGCTTATTTCCTCCTTTAACGATGTGGTGCCAGGCTCTTTCTGGCAGTGCATATGGAAGCCCGGTAGGAATGCCAGCCTGCCAGTCTGTGCCAACGGCAGAGCCTGTGCAAGAAACAGAAATAATGAAAGGGCTGCTCTCCGGCAGATTTTTCTGCTATTTTTATTCTCTGGACTTGGAAGTCACATGCCTTCATGCATCATCCCCTTATTGCCCATCCGGATTCAATTTTTCCATGCGGTTTCTTCTCATCTGGGAGAGGTGGATAGACTAGCCGGCTGAAAGAAGGGGTTTATCTCTGCAGCGAAGAAACAGCAGCAGCTGTTAAACGGCAGACATCAACTCGAAGGATTTTAACCACATACTAGAAACTCGGAACTTCCAAGCTGCCCTTCAGCCTTCTCCCCTTGGAATAGCTTTACCATCCTCACAGTGGTGGTGTCACAGCTTGCTGTGCCCATAGCTTGAGGGGAAACAATACGTTTTGCCTGAACGTTTGTTTGGCACCCTCCTCGTGAGTAATAAAGGCCGTGGGGCAAATTCTCTGCTGATTTCATCCTCTCTGTTGAGATCAATAGAGTGACAAGAGCAGAGAATCCGGCACATTATAGACTATAAATGAGATTCTGATCTCAGTTATACAAATGTACTGTGAGCCTGGGATGACGCCACTGAGATCAACGGCGTCACTGCAGCGCTGCTGAGATCAGAATCTGAGCGGTTAGAAAGCGAGACAGAAAGGCAGCACATGCCATTCCTATGATCTGTGGGGCACCTATGTGCTTGCCATGCAGAGGGAGCGTGCCATACTTCTGAGCCCAGCCAGGTGTCCTCAGACATCAGTGGCAGCTGTCATGTGTCAAAAAGAATGTGCAGCATCCTACACATTCATGTGGTCGGAGGAACCTAACTAGAGAGACAAGTGACCGGGACAGGAGGAGGTGAATTGTTTCACTGAGACCCAAAAAGCAAGGTCCTAATTATCCGGTGGCTAAGAGCTGTTCAGTCATCTCCTGGCGAGGTGCCCTGCTTGCTTCCCAATGCCATGCTCCTCCTAAAGCTCTTCCAGGCCTCAGGCTATTTCCGTCATGAGAGAAGAGAAAATAGCCCGTCCAGCGGCAGCTTGCGCAGTGCGAAATACAGGCCTCCCGAATAGAGAGAAGAGATGCAGTTTCATTCAGCGAAACTAGAACTGTCCCCAACTCCAAGGGTGTTCGGAATCTGGATTTTGCTTCAGGCTGAGGCCTAGGGGAAGCCATGGAGAAGCATCCCCCGCCTCTGAGAAAGTTGTGGTCCCCACAAGCATTTTAAAATCCCAGGCAGAAGAGGAATACCGTTAAACCGTGTAGATCTGGGGGATGGAGTGAATGCACTGGCCTTTTCCTCTCTGGGGACTTGGTTTTACTGCAGTTAGGTGGTTTTAGCAAGGTGCTGAGTAGACACTTCTCCATGGCACAAAAGAATAAGAAACTAGAAAAGTTTGCCAGGACTGACAGGCTGCACCAGGTCAGTGTTAAGGTGCATCAGCAGATGAACCCAAGACTAGAGCAGCAGGAGGTGCCACAGGGCCACATTGAGGTCAATCAGCAGAGCTATGTAGGTGAGCCTGAGACTGGATTTTCAAGTGGTGTCGCATGGAAGCATTGGGGGTGCACGGGCAAAGCAAGTGGAGGTAGGATTTGGCTGGCAGGGGGTACTGTGAGTCAGCGCTGAGGTGCCTTGGTAGAGTTGTGCGATGCTATGTCTGGCTTGTGCTGTGCCTAATGAGCTATCCCTGAAACCCAGCGGCGTTGGTGGCTTCATCCTCCAGCCCTTACTGCATCTGACCTGATTGCACTGGTAAGAGCAGTTAAAGAGCCAAACCATTGCATGGCATGGATGGGAGCACACCGGTAAGGTAACTCCGTGAGTAATGAAAAGTTAGCAGACATTACCTGAGCTATATGGTAGTCAACGTGCCCCAGGATGCGTTTCAAGCACCATCCTGGGACCGCTGACTGAGTGGGATCCCAACCTACGCTAAGCATTGCTCACCCGCTCACTCACTCTGCCCTTGGACGCTGGCCATTGACTGACAAGGCAGCAACTTCTGAAAGGCCCCCGGAGTTTCTCTAAACTAGCATCCCAGCTCCATGATCATTGCCGAGACTCAGAAATAAACACCACAGCTTGTCATTTATCCTGCAGCATCTCAAGGATGGGCTGATGTTACTTGACTTGGCTGCTACCCTTGGATTGCTGGGATTTCTAATCTTCTGTTGTGTTGGTATCAATTATATTTCAGGGTGCAGAGGCAAATGAGAACAATGACTACTTGTTTTGATTGAGAGAATGAATTCTGGAGGAATAGCCAAGGGACGATCTATGCTGAAGAGCTCCGATGCAGAGCTGGCTTCGCAGATTCCACCCACACAAACTCTCTACCAAGAAGACTAAAGCAAGGTGGGTAAAACATCCCTAATGAAATTCAAAAAGCTCCTTCAAGCCAAATAATCCATTTTTTGGATCTAAATTGGCGCCTTGGCCATAACATGCAAAATCATGTAGTTCTGCAGGTCTTCATGACCAAATCGCTTAAACACATGACATTTGGGGGGAGGGGGTGAAAAGAGGCAAAACAAAACTGAAAACAAAATACAGGCCACAAAAGGTCTGAAAATTGCTACAGTCTTGACACTAAATTCCAGAGGTGACCTCACCCAAGCACACACTCCTGGGACTGGTTGGTAAACCCAAAGGTGAGTCACCATCAGGTAGCACCTAACGCAAACTCATTAACCCTTTTGTGGACCCTCCATACATCATAGATCCTTTCCTTAATAGCATGGGAAAGGAAAACTTTTTATTCCCACTATGACCAAATGGTTCTGAAATCAAAAGGAATTTTTTGAGTAGTAGAGTTTGGTCCCTCCCCATAGCAAGAGGTCTGTAAAGCAGATACTAGTGCTACTTCCACTGCTAGTGTCATCAGGCCAAAGTCTCCAGAACCATCCCGTCAGCCATTCTTGGGGAGGTAAAAGGAAAACAAAACCACTAGCTCACTAGTATTCTGTTGGTGCGGGAAGCAGAGTTGCTGTTTGGAAATATAATTGAATGGTCTTGGCTCTTAATCTATGTTCCTTATCTTCAGATAGTGGAATTAAACCTTTTCAAAGAATGTGGGGCTAATCCTACCTCACTTGTGTCTTGTGTTAAATTGGAAACTCTTTAAGGCAAATACTGTGTTTTTCCACATTAGTACAATGGCCAGCACATTGGAGCTTGGATTGGATCGACGCAGTAGGGCAATACAGATGGAGGATGATAATAGGATTATACAGCGGTGATGTGAAACAACATTCAAATTCTTTCATTATGTATCAGAAGGCATCGTGACCCAACTGGACCTCATTTAGCAACATGCAGCGATTAGAATTAGTCACAATTTGCCTGCAACTTGTCCGAGTATGCAGGCTGAAGTGGCAGGCTTACAAATGTAGGGAGATGCATGCCAGCCAGGACCAACGAGCCAGAACTAAAGAACCTGTCATAACAATGGCAATCACCAACAATCATCTCTGAGCCTTAGCTTCCCCATTGCTAAAATGATAGACATCCGCTTCACAGGAGTAGCGTGAGACTTAACTAATAAGTTAATGAACTAAATGATTCATGTTTGTAAAGTTCTTGGAGATCCTCAGGTAACAGGCACTACAGGAAAGCAAGGTTGTATGGTATAATCAGTATTAAATGAATAAGTCTTAGCATTAAGTATTACAATATTATTCAACAGTTTAGGCATGAAGGGATCAACATACATTTCCTAGAGTGCCATGTCAGCACCTTTTTAGTTCATGGTGGAATAATGATCATCGTTTGGATTGACATTCCCCTGTTAATTGGGTGTCTTAGACACACGTGCCCCACATATTGCATGCAGTGAAGACTGGAGGAAATGGTATATAATAAGAAGTAAAACCACGTTTTAAAAATGCTTGGTTACCTCTGGGACTTACAAGAGCAAGAGATTTGAAATGGCATAAAATACTCTACAAAATTATGTTGCTTTAATAACAATCATTTTCATCTGAGGCTGTCAAAGCATTTCACAAGCAATGCTCAGTTAAACCTCGCATCCCACTGGGACGTCTATTTGATCATTATTCTTCGTTTTACAGACAGAGAAACCAAGGTACAGAGAGATGAAGGGCCAGATTTTCACACTAGCTAGATGCACAAATGCATGAAAACTGTGCGACTGCCCAAGCGAATGGCTAATTAAGGCACATTTCCATGCAAAGCTACTTTATTTGCAGCCGCTATCTCGATAGTTGTTCACATTCGCCGTGCAATTGTGTACCTCCTGCATCTGAAAATCTGCCCCTGAGTCTCACGTTTCCAAAAGTGGTCGTTAATTTCAGGAGTTTCTCTTTTGGATGGCCAACTCTGCATGCTCAGGGACTGCTCCTGCTCATGGATGCCAGTAGGAGGCACTAGGCCCAGATCCTCCAAGGCATGTAGGCTCCTAACTTCCACTGAGGATCTGGACCTTAGAGCCGAATCCAGCTCCCAATAAACTCAACATAATGACTTCCACTGACTTCAGTAGGAGTGAGAACAGTTCGTCTAGGGCCTGATTTTTCACTAGTGCCAATTCCAATTCCAACTGACATCAATTCATGCCTCCTGACTCCCGGTCTTGTGCACTAACCCCTAGACCATATTGCCAGGATGTTCCTCACCATCAGTTTGCATTGTTGCATGTCAAATTTCCCCGGCTTGCACTGATGACAACTGGTTTCCCTGGAGACTCTGAATGGGGCCCCTCCTGCAGTCCAGCTGTTCCCAATTGCTTGTTGGGCCTGGACTCAGATAGACTTGTTGGGGTCTCGAGTATCTCAGCTCTCGACAAACGGCACATGTAATAGGTCTGTGCTCCCAGCAACCTAGCATCTGGAGCTGTGATTTTGCACCTCATGCTGTACATGATCAGCATGCTGAGTGGCAGAGGAACTGCTTTGTAATGCCTGGAAAACCCACTTCTTTCTGCACCACATCAGTCACAGCCATGTGTCTGCGTGCAACCCATTTCTCTACCACCACCAGGCAAAAGGAGAGTCAGGCGAGCAGGAGAATTAGCCATTGCCATGACAATACACACAAGAATATTTTTTGTGGCCAGGAAAAGAGGCTGACATACATCTGAGAGGGTTGGAAGCAATCCAGTAGCTGCTCTGGCTTCTGCAAAGATTGTTTAACCACCCATGAGAGTCACATCTTGGCATAGTGTGGTCTAAATCCCCCTTTTTGATCACAACAAAGATTCCCAAAACACCTGATCTATACATTGGTAAAGCCTTTCTGCCCACCTGAGAGCTCCGATGCTCTATGACAAGCCACGGGGGAGAAGGGGGAGTAAGCGTCCCTTTAAATTCATATTCAGGGCTTCCCCCTTTAGCTTACTGCCTTGGATCAATAAGGAGCGAAAGTTGTCGAGGTGGTTCTCAACCAGGGGTACGTGTACCTCTGGGGGTACGCAGGTTTTCCAGGGGGGACATCAACTCAGCTAGATATTTGCCCAGTTTTACAACAGGCTCCATAAAAAGCACTAGCGAAGTCAGTACAAACGACAATTTCATACAGACAATGACTTGTTATACTGGTCTATATGCTGTCACCAGTTCTCAAACTGTGGGCGAGTTCATTTTAATGGGGTCACCAGGGCCAGCATTAAACTCGTTGGGGCCCAGGGCAGAAATCTGCATGGGGCTGAAGCCAAAGCTAGAGTTTTTCAGTGAGGTGAAACTTGGGGTAGGCAAGACAAATCAGACTCCTGAAAGGGGTACAGTACAGTCGTCTGGAAAGGTTGAGAACCACGGTCTAGAGTATAGGACTGGGAGCCAGCACTCCCAGGTTGTCTTCTTGACTCTGTCACAGACTTGCTGTGCCACCCTGGGGGAGCCACTTACCACACGTCTCTGTGTCTCATTCTCATTTTTAAAAGGGGGAAACGAATCCCTCGCAACCTCCCAGTGGTGCTGGGAGGAGTGATTAAGTCATGCTGGTCTAGTGCTCTGAGAGCCAAGAGCTTAGGTGGGCAAAGCATGATGAGGGTGATTATTATTTACGAAATCTGACTGTGGTTTATTGGAAATAGACTGCCACTGATCCCTGCCTTCAGAGAGCCAGCCAGGTGGAATTAGCTCCTCTCTTCCCTAGATCAAACCAGGGGAGGAAGTTTGACACAGACATGGCTGCTTCTCCCTCAGTTCCCTCCCCCCTGAAACACCAACATCCTGATCACTAGCAGCTGCCAAGCTCCCATCCGAAGGAGCAGAGACTTTCTGTGTTGAGAAAACAGCGCACAGGTTCCTCAAAGGAGAACGTTCTGATGTCCCCACATGCTGCTGGGGGTGCTGTGCTGCTGGAGGTTTGAAACGAAGGCGCTGACCTTCCGGGGTCACGAGAAATCCCGTGGGACATTTCTGCAAGAGATGAGGGTGCTGAGTTCATTGGCCTGGGGTGGGGGACATCGTCACCGAGCTGTTCTGTAATTCCCCTTTGTTAGCTGTTACCATGAAACACCGACATTGAAACAGATTTTTAAATAAGGCTCCTTAGGAAAATGGAAAGTAGAGGCTGGGGAAAACTTCGATGGAGCAATTGCTGACCTCACAAATACCTGGCTGATTAAAAAAAACCCAACACGGGGTTTTTTAAACCTCTTTTTTTAAAACATTATTTTGCATCTCTCTCTCTCTCTCACTATGAGCAAACACCACTCTGGCAACAGCTCCATGGTGACTATCTCCATGGCGAACAGATCCAGTCATTGCTGTGGCTTCCAGTTCAAAGCTAGGACTTGATTTGTGTGGCTTTTCGCATTTCCTAGTGGAAATGGCATGGGGCCAGTGGCATGATGCTCAGGAGGCAGGAGGCGATAAGGGGCCCTGAGGAAGATTAGCAGAAGCCACGGGGTGGCGTTTGGAGATGGGAGGGCTCCCAGGGTAATGAAATGACAGCCAGTGTAATAAAATACCATCTGAACTGCCTACTTTCGGGGGCAAGGAAGGTCTAGGTTAGATTGCTTCTCGAGGCCAGAGCTGCAGTGAGTTTGCAGTTCTCATACGGGGGGAAGAAGGGAACAACATCAGCATCTGTCTGTCTGTCCACACTATGTTATACACGAGTATTATGGCCGTCGGAATCCCAGGCAGCAGAGCTGTCACCCACTCCGAGCTCTTAACCACTTTCCTGGGGCTGAATCTTCCCGGCTCTGCAAGCACAATGCCACACTGGTATCCCTCTGACACATCTGGTACGTTGTGGGTTAGTGACGCATGATGTAATGGAACTGCAGGGTTTCCCCTTTCCAGACCTAGCAGGGAGCTGCGGATAGGGTTTCCCCTATTAGCCGCTGCTAGTAATAATACTTTACACTTATGCTAACACCTTTGGCCAGAGGAACTGAAAGCCCTTTGCAAACAGTAATGATGCCACGCGCTGCTAGGCAGGAAGTAGTGTTGTCAGCCCTGTTTCACAGATAGTGAAACTGAGGCACAGAGAGGGAAAGTGACTCATCCAACATCACACAACAGAGCCACGAGTAAAACCCAAGAGTCCTGAGCCCCAGCCCCCAGCTCTGGTCGCTAGACATCACATCCACTCCCGTCTGAGGATTTAACCCAGAACTGGAGGGGCCTGCAGTGTGTCAACAGAACCTGGAACAGGAGAAATGGGCTGCAGGAACCCACCCTCAGCGGCAGGCCCCCCAGGGAGTCTAATATGCTATGTCTATTCAGACCAGGATGATCTCTTCTATCCATCCTTAAACCGTCACCCCCGTGTGTGCCAGGAGCCAGACACAGACGCCAAGCACTCACATTTCCTAATTACACACAGCAAAGATGGGAGGCCTGAAGGCAGAGTGTTAATTTGGGATTAAGATGCACCTGAGGCTTTCCCTGCTCCCCAGCTGAGGGTCGGGGTCAATGAAGTCCGTTGCCATCTGCGTCCCGTTTGCCTTCTTCCTATTAGCTCGCCTCTCTGAACTGCCTGGGCATGGGCCAGCCCCAGCCCCATTGAGCTGCTTCCTGAACAGTCAGCAAGAGCTGATGGCTTTTAAGCTCTGTCGCATAATAACAATTTATAATCAAGACTTCCTTTTAGCTCTCCTGCCAGCCTCTACCGCTGCCTTTCTGCACCTCCATTCATGCCTTCTTAAAGACACAGCTCTTTAAATGACTTGGGAACAACGCACAAAGGGCAGCCTAGGTAAATGGAAACTCTACACACTCCAGAGGCAGGGGGGTAATGATTAATTATTATTAATAATAATTTGTTGCAGGGATTTAGTGCTGCTGAAAGGAGCCAGCTAGTCTGCCCAGGAGTCTGATATCCCCAGCGGACTCACAGCACAGGGACAGCATTGGTCTCAACCATGCAAATTCTACCTCACTGGTTCATTTCTCAGTAGGGGAACCAACTCCAGTGATTTAAGTAAGTCTTCATGGCCATTGGGGTCTGCTTCTCCTCTCTCGTCACGGTAAATCAGGACAAACTCCAATGCAATCAATGGATTTAGACCAGCATAAAACTAGTTTAGGTGAGAGGAGAATCAGACCGTTGGCCTCTGTAATGACATTGCTAAGAAGGCTATTTAGTACCAACTAGGGTAGTGGTTTTCAACATATGGTCCGTGGACCCCTGGGGGACCACAGACTATGTCTAAGGGGTCCGCGAAAGGTGACTATGAAAATAAAGTTTCAGATCCCAGAAAAGGCATTCCGTTTTTTTGATCAATCAAAAGTATGTGAATAGCCCCACCTACAGGTCGAAACCTGGAAGTGTTGTCATTGCCATAGCAGCCCACAGTTTAGGGGCCTTTCTCAGGCTGCATCAAATGCCAAGATTTGTAATTCTGTTCAGTAAGTTTTCAGTCTAAGACTTCTATATTAGGAGTCCACAGAGCACAGGTTGAATTTCCAAAGGGATCCACCCCGCCATTTGACATTTTTTAGGGAACTGGACAAAGACCCATCAAATTCACTCCACTTTGGCCACTTGGGCTGATCAGAAAACAAGGGGCGGGGGGAGAAATCGTGCAGTTTTCATGAACTCCCATCCCAATTTTTTTTCATCAAAATTTCAAATTTGGAAACATTTCAGCCATCTTAGTAGTTGATGGACAAATAAGAAAATAATGTCACGAAAACTCTGCACTATATCACACCTTCACCCACCAACTCGCGCGCGCGTGTGTGTGTGTGTGTGTAGAAATGTAAAAAAATTGTTGAAATTTCATATGTAGAAAATGTTCAGCTAACTCCAGGGGTCACTGAATTGACATCAGACAGTAGCTCAGTCCCAGATGGACCTGAGCTGGGGAAGTGGTTAAATAACTCTATTGGTAAATTCCACTTCATAGCAGCGATAAGGCTGTGGGGTGGAATTTGCCCAACCGTGCGAAATCAATGGTAAAACTCCCATTGCGTTCAGAGGCAGCAGGGTCAAGACAACGCTAAGTGCCTTGGAAAATCCCACCCGTGAAGTCCTTGTTCTCGTTTCACTCACCCGGGTGTTAATCTCTGAAGTCACTGGCAATACACTGGCAGTGAGGTCAGATCACATGGGGTAAATGAGAGGAAAATGAGGACCCATGTGTTCCAGGGAGATTACTGCCCTTCTCAGATGATTAAATCACTCGTCCTTCCACCTTGTGGCTCGTAATGCCACCGCCGTGTCTTCTTGTCGCTAAGCATTTGCCCATGGCTGATGGCTACAAACAGACACTGCACGAGACAATCTGGGGAGATACATCTGGGCTGTGCCAGGATCTTGAGCCAAGACAGAGGGCAAATGTCACCCGTTATCATATTTCATGCTAGACTCAAGAAGGCTTCGGGAATGGATGGCTCCTCAACGCAAAGGATGGAGGGAGCACTTCTGCATGCAACTTAGTGATAGCTGGAGAGTTAATGCTGAGATCGTGCCTATGGAAATATCCCCGATCCCTCACATTGGGAGCAGTGCCCCTGGGGAGCATCTCAGCCCCTGCAATGCTTAGTTCCGCCTCAGGATTTCCCTCCCCCTGCGCGAAGCATTTATCTCCTCTAACGCCCTGATACAACAGCACACTCTGAACCCTGCCTGGCAGCCAGCCAGCTCGCCCTGAACTTTTGCCTGTCTGATCTAGATTTCCTCCTTGGATCCTCTCCGAAGACCATCTGTCCGCTGCAGGGAGATCAGACACAGATTCCTCCACCCTTCCCCTCTCATCCCTCCCGCCACCTCGCTTCCACACGTGCCCCCGCCTGTCCCCCCACAACCCAAAGCTGCTGCCAGCAGCCCATGCCAATGTATTTAGGACTTCTGTGAGATCTCAGTGTGGGAACCTCAGGAATTGTTGGGAATTCAGCTTTCCCCTGCCCCTCTCTGATTGCTCCCAGCCAAATGCTAGTGCAAAGGGAAGGGGTATTTCTCCAGTCACTGCCAGCTGCAGCGTACACGCAAGCAGGAAACGTAAATGTTTATCCGACGCTTTGGCAAGGTACGTGACTGCTGAGCTTACAGTCCCGAAGAAGCGTCTCCTTTCAGCTGCAGTGAACGGGCCTTGCTAACTTATTCCAGGAGTGGGGTCTGAAGACGCTGGAGAGAGTGTTGTCTGGTAGCTTAGAGTAGGAGCCTGGGAGACAGGACTGCTGCGTTTGGTCATCTGGCTCGCACTGTGATGCTGGGTAACTCATTTAACCCCTCCTCTGCATCAGTTTCTCCATCTGTAAAATGGGGGAAATAACACCTGCTTCGCAGGGCTGTGTTGTGAGGCTTAACATCTACAGTGTTTCGAGAGCCTCAGACCGAAGAGGCTATTGGAAGGCAGTTGTGGTTATTTGTTACTATGATGACTGACATACTCTCACTGGTGACGAATCAACCGTTTTCCTGAGCATCAAAGCCCCAGCTCCAAACACTGACGTGGCTTTTAAGCAATTGTGCGTGAAACAGGCCAATATAAACCTTTTACCCACAAGTTCTTAAGTGCATGGAATTACTGCAAACGGTCACGGGAACAACCACACAGCCACACAGCTGTTCTATGCCATGGCAGCTCAGAACTTCACAGCAACAACCAGATTCTGTAGCTTCCCAAGCTCGGGCCCCTGACGTTTGAGCTAAAGCAGAATCTTTGTTCGCTGTGAACAGAAAAAACCCCTGACACACAGTGACCAGAGCTGTGACCACTGGGCAGTTGATTGCAATACATACAAACACGGGCTTCTCCACACCCGGTGGCAAAGTCCAGTCTTGGGATGCTGGCATGACCTGACCTTTAAGTGAAGGTAAAACTCTCCTAATGGCCAATGCTGTAATGCTGGCTGTCCATGGGGTAAGGGAGATTCCTTCCTGGTCCCTATGATGATCAGCTGATGCCTTGAAGCATAAGACGTGCTTACCCGAGCTTACTGCATATATGTTGGTATGTGTGTAAGGTGGTGGGTATCTTATACCAACATCCTCTTTATAACTGGTACCTCCCCTCCCATTCAAACTCCTCAGCTCCACAAGGGGCACCTGATTATCATCCCAAATGAGCCTAAAGCCATGATTTTTTTACCTATTTCCCTCCCCTTTATTAAATAAGGATTAGAACATTTCCTACCAGCTGCTGCTAAACGCATGACACTGCAGGGGCCTGTCAGTTCCTCGCACTCCGGTTACAAAGGCACCAAACAGCAGACACAACAGACCAGCGGAGAGCTAATTACGGGCTCCTCTCACAGCCAAGATACACAGAGTTATAACCCTGCTCTGAATGGCCTACACACAAATAAACTGTAAAGGACCAGGCTCAAACACAATGGCATGTGGAGATGGACTATATTTAACTGAGGCAACAGTATTGCTAGCCTCGTGCTCTTTCGAGCGCTGAGTGGGGATGAGTCCACCGGCTTGGAGAAAATAAGAGGGATTGAAACTTTAACTGGGTGGAGGTCCAGGACTTGCTATATTCAGTGCTGAATCAAGTTCCAAAGAAACCCAGCTGGACCAAGGTGCCAGGGCAACTTTCAGGGCTGTACACATGAACAATTGTTCCATTTATTCTGGGCTGGTGGTTCCCCGAAGAAAAACTAGAAAGTCAAAGGCTCAGACATATGGAGCCTTCAGAGAATATTGGCAAGTAGGTTAGGAGAAATATTTGATCACAGATGAACACTCGTTAGATCAGAGTCTGATCCTCACAGCAAAAGCAGAACAGAATTGGTAAGAATATTTAAAAGTATAACTGGGTTAGATAGGAATTGGATAAATTCATAGAGGATGGGTCCATCACTGGCTATTAGCCAAGATGGGCAGGGATGCAACCCCCTCCTCTGTGTGTCCCTAAGCCTCTGACTGCCAGATGCTGGGACTGGAGGACGGGCTATGGATCACGTAATAATTTCCTTGTTCTGTTTATTCCCTTTGAAGCACCTGGCACTGGCCACTGTCAGAAGCCAGGATACTGAGCTAGATGGACCATTGGTCTGACCCAGTCTGGCCATTCTTATGTTCAGGCAAACAATGTCTGCCAGAGAAAAGAATCTGCAGCGTGGTACACATAGAATCATAGAAGATTAGGGCTGGAAGAGACCTCAGGAGGTCATCTAGTCCAAGCCCCTGCTCAAAGCAGGACCAACCCCACCTACAACACATGCCCATCGCTGACATGTTACTCTCTCCAGATTGTGGATAATAAATTTCTGACCACATGGTACAAACTGAGTCACGTGATTTGCTGCCAAATAGAGGCTGTGGTTTTCCTGATGATGATTTTCCTGAATGGATTAGGAGGGATTCTCAGCACCTTGTCTCAGCTGGCCTTGGATGGACCAGACACACAGGAGTGGAGATACCCGGGTCCAGAGAGATAAAGAGGAAGCCCAGCAAATTCAAACAAGGAGGAGGAGGAAGTGATTCCAGTCATTAGACAGAGGCGATGAACCTTGCTAAATCCATTCATTGGAAGAGAGGTCTGCAGAAAACTGCATCATTCTCCTGTCTTTACAAGCTGCTGAGTGGTAAATCAACCAAGACTGTATAGTGTTGCCACCACCAACATGACTTGGAAGCCAGCTTCCAACACCTGCAAATCAGAAAGGTACCCTCACGGCCACACCGCCTCTTGTGAAATGCACGGCACTGCACAGATTTGAAGGACCCTGCAATTTCCCTCTCCCTGGTTAGCGTCTGCTCACCCTACTCCTCACACTGCCTCTGTGCAGGCAGCATGTACGCTGGGATCCCTCACACTCCTCACTTGGAAAGAAGTGTCCTGGCAAATTAATTGTGGGCCCTTAACCTCGCTGACCCCGAGCGAGACAGCCCAGTGCAGCCTTTGCAAGCAGTCGGGGAATGCTATCTGCAGTGACCTCAACGGCCATCCTCAGAACTGGAAACACTAGAGTCCAAGGGACGGTAGTAAATTACAAATTGATGTTTCAACAAAAGCACATCCTAAAAAAATAACCCCATGGGGGTTGACTACGTACAGACCCACCAAAGCTTCCCATCTGGGCAGCAGTCCTGCCCATGTGAATCACTAGAGCGAGGGTCACGGGGCTGGAAAGGAAAGGGTTTAGGGATGAAAGTGGCTCCCTCCAGACCAGGAAAGAATGAGAAGCCTTTCAAGAATGAACTCCTCAGAGTTTTACCATGGTTTAGTTTAACTGACTGAGGTCAGAACTCCTTTCGCTGGCAAGAGCAGAGCTCTACAGCAGACTCGGCAAGGGGACAGGATTTATTCATGGTATCCCACTTACGCAGCGGTGAATACCGTGGGATGAATTGCAGAACCAGATGCTAACCGGCCACCTAAGCTTCCCTGTGCCCACTAATCGATTTCTGACCGGATCACCCACTCCTCGGGCATGACCTGCATACGCTCAACACTACTGAAGAATCTGGACATTCCAGTCTCATGCCAATAAAACCCTTATTATATCAGACTGCACCATTGGGTATGGCCTCCCTTTCTACCCACCCACCCACCCTTTTATCTGTTACTGTACAAAGTGCTATACCCGTGTAACAGGGCCCCCCATCGGGGGCAGTGTAACCCATTGCTCAGTGTGTGCTGAGTATCCCCAATCCACACAGGATCTGGGTCTGTCCCAGTCTGTCCCCCACCTGCAGCGCCTGGTTCGGTAGCTGAAGCAGGTCATGCTTTTACCTCTGAAGCTCCCCAGTTCTATTCCGGGTACATTTGCCAAGACGGCAGCTGTCCCCTCTGTGAAATAAACCATTGAGCACGTATGACAATAAGGGCAAATAGACAAGGCTCAAAAGGCTCGGGGGCACTGGGCAATCATATTGGGACAGAACGTGACCTTGAGGAGTCACGGCAAGCGACGCAGTGTTAAATAGACCGCCTAGACGGCGACTGTTTTGCTTAACATGGTGCCATCTAACCCATAGCCAAGTGAGGCAGTGTTGAAGGTGACCGTGCCCGTCTGCACTGAGTGTTGAGCTGTGCTGCACGTTGCGCCCGTTACCACGTCTCCTGGGTCAGCGCAGCCAGAGGTGTGAGGGGAAACACAAATCCGAATGAGGAGACAAGCCCAAGAGCAAATTGTGTTGGGAAGGCACATACAGACGTGTACGGCCCAGAGACATTGCGTAGTGCAGCAGGCACTCAGCCTGGTTCCCAGCTGCCCTTCCACAGCTCTGCCCACCTTCCAGCTCGGTCCCTCGGGCTAGCCTCTCCAGCTAGGTTCCTGCTGGGTCACTCAAAGTCCTAAATCCGTCGGAAGCAACATAAACATAAACTCTTCCCTTTGGGTCTGCTAGGCACCGGCCTTTCCTGCTCCCTGGTCTGAGCCTTAGCCCTGCCTCGCCTTCTCACCCACACAGAGCTCTACCTCTGCTCTCTTTGCCTGCTCCTCTCCAACTGACCAGGGCTCTTTTTTTATAAGCCCCACCCTGGCAGCCTGATTCCTGCTCCACGTGTCCGAATTTGACCTAACTGGGCCTTCAGTAGCTCATTAACCTTTACATGGAGACTTGGGTGCCCCATCGGAGGCTGACTGGTAGAGAGAGAGAAAATATCAGCCTTTAAGGTCTGTCATGAAATGGACCTGGCTGAGGAATATGACGATGGAAATGCTCAGGGCACAGATGGTCACCCCGGGCAAAAGGCCTTAATGGTGGCGACATCTGCTGGAGACAGAACCTTTCTAGATGCACCTTCTGCCTTAGCCCAGCTCCTCTGACCGGCTTCTCACCGGCAGGCCTGGTGCCTGGGGGAGCAAGCATGTTAGCTGCTGCCCTAAGCGCCAGCTTCATCATTGTAAAATGCCAAAAAGTTGCAGCGGCCGGAGGGCAGCGGAAAAGGGATTAACAGAGAAACGTTAACGCCCAAATTCAAACGAGGGGTGTTTTTTTTAAGTCAAAGTTTTTTAAAAAAAAAAAACCATCACACTTTAGGTTCTGAAAATGTCTCTACGGGCCAAATTCATTCCTCTCTGGGCCATGGGGTAAATGATTGCCGCTAGAGTGGCCTCAGTGGACTTGTGCTGATGTTCAGCAGGCCTGGATCTGACCTAGAGTGGTGGGTTCATTTTCCTCAGCAGAGTTGCACCTGCTTGCATTAGCTCTGGACTTGGCTCTGTGTCCCTGAGGCCTGCCACCACCTCAATGCTTCCTGCTATTCAGAAACAAGCAGCTGCTGTAGGCCCTTTGGTCACGGATCTCACTTCACTAGAGGGCTGAGTAGCCAAAGGAAATGCGAGAGATGCTTTTGGGGTTTAGCTCCAGACAAAGAGCAGAGCGGGGGTCCAATGGGCAGAGGAGCAGAGCAGTGCCGAGGATTTTGGGAAACTGTCCCATACAGTACGTAGAGCCTGTGAGGAATGCAGCCGGGGCCCTTTCAGTATTTACTGGCTCACTTGGGGCTAATCGTTGGGTACTGTATAGTCACAAGTCTAGTTAAGCGCCTATATGGTCATGTACAGTGGGGCTTTCCAATGCATAAATTAGCGACATACCAGTGTGTGCACATCAGGATGCAAGTCACCCCCGTGCAGGAGGTCAGCACAAGGACCCAGCACCACGCAAGTCTTTAAAGAAGGGCTCAAATGGTGCATGGCTGTCACCTACAGATATGTGCACCTGGCTTTAAAAACCTAACCCCAAACTTGCACATGTGGCTAGTGGTTATAGAGGGCTCAGGATCCCTGGATTTGTTAGGTGACTATGGCCAGCTCACTTATGTTCTCCTGTCTGTTTTATCCTTTCTGTGAAACAGGGATCACAATGCTTATCCAGCCCACAGTGGGGTTGGGAAGGCTTCCTGAATGATTGCGAAGCTCTTTGAGATGCTCGGATGAAATATGCTAGCTACCCTTTAGGGATGCAAAATTGGGTTGCTCTCACACTTGTTAGGTCTGGAAACGAACCCTCTTTTCTACAGTCATCCCATTTAGTAGATCTTACCTTAAAGATTCCAGCCCCCGACAGATATCCTGGTGATTAAAAGCCCAAAGACAGAAAGATAGAGGGATGGATATGTATGGAGGTAGAGAGAGAGATTTTTCATGAGTCATTAGTGCAGCCCCAGTTTGCTGCATGTCTTACACATACTCTATGCAATCCTAGTGCATGCTGGTTCCCACCATAGCATGTGTGGTGTGTGTGTTTGTGTGTGTGTGTGTGTGTGTGCATGGGACACCCAGCAAGCTGGCGCTTGGTTTGTTTTGGTTGAGCATTGCAGCCTGGATTAGCCGCAACAATAATATTTTTTTTAACCACCACTTGGCTGGATCTTTAAGGTAATGCTGTGATATGTATGAGGTCCTCAAATGAAAGAGACTTATAAGGGCAAAGCACATCACAGACACTAATTGGGCCTTATATCACATGGTCTCCTGTTAAGTAGGGAAAGCATTATTGTCCCCATGCTACAGCTGGGGAAACTGAGGCAGAGAACTTAAGCAGTTTGCACATGTTCCTATAGTAAGTCAGTGACAGACATGAAAAAAGAACTCAGAACGCCTAACTCCCAGTTCCCTGCTTTCTCTTTTAATACAAGAGCTGCTCAATGAGAAAACTAACAAAGGTAGGTTAAGTTAAAGGCCTAGCAAAGATGCCACTCGCATGGCTTTTACGCCCTTTCGTAAAGGACATGAAAGGAAAGAGGCCCCGATTCAGCAAAGCATTTAATTACTCGCTTAAGCCCATCTGTATTCAGCAAAGCACTTAAGCACATACTCAGCTTTAAAAATATGCCTCGGTCACATTGAAGTCAGCAGGTTTAAGGACACACCTAACGTTAAGCACATAATGACATATTTTGCTGAGTAAAGATGGATTGTTAAGTGGCCACAGCAAACAAAATTCGGTGTGAAACCATCCGCCGCAGGAATGAGATCCAGCGACATGTCTGAAGGGAAGCCGAGCAGGGAGTTACTGGCAGGTGCTGCTAGGCATGCACCCGTGGGTGCCTAGTCGTCCAGATTCTCCGAGATCAGCAGGCCAAAGCACATCTGGCTAAGATGGAAGCAAGGCAGTAAAGCACTGAAAGCTTTCCACAGGCTGGCTCCATGTGCCTTGGTTAGAATTAAAGAGCAATTTGGTGCACGATGGTCAAGAGGTGTGTTTGCTAACAAATCGGAGCCCAACATAAAAGTCAGACACTGAGCAAGCCTATTAATCAGATCTGAGCATCTAAGACCAGACCTAGACAATGTGGGGAAAATGCTGATTCCTCAGCAGTGGCAGTAGGTCAAACTGCAGCTTTGCTATGTTACTATGACTAGAAATATTCTCACACTTCTTTTTGTTTTTAAATGTCAGTACAAATATGGGAAGGAAGGTGTGTTTGTTTGTTGGTGGGAGGGGAAGGTGTTAAACACTCCCCAGAAATCTTAGAAACCCAAATGCAGCAACATTGGGCTAATGCATGGGAAATTGAATGTGAAACTGACTAGAGACAAGATCCCTGGATTTGCCCTTGGAGAAGAATAGAACAGAATAAGTGGAGATATCCCATCTCCTAGAACTGGAAGGAACCTTGAAAGGTCATTGAGTCCAGCCCCCTGCCTACACTAGCAGGACCAAGTACTGATTTAGCCCCAGATCCCCAAGTGGCCCCCTCAAGGATTGAACTCACAACCCTGGGTTTAGCAGGCCAATGCTCAAACCACTGAGCTATCCCTCCCCCCCCCCAGCAATGCCAATCTCAAACATTCAGAAACCGGGAACCAGACTCCCCTTCCCCCTCCCACCCCCCAAAAAAACAACCCAACAACCATGAGATTAGTTTAAAACTCACGAGATATTTAAAAATAATACATTTGGATTTATTTTTTTTAATTTACCTTCTGGGTTTTGAGCCTTTGGGGTTCAAGGTTTTCTCTGAAACCACCCGGACATGAAATTTACTTTTTTTTTTTAATGAAAGTTGAGATTCTTAAGTAATCTCCTGCCTGTGGGAGCTGGGACTTTAAGAAAAACACCCAATATCCCGAGACTGGTGATAAGATTGTTAGAGTCAGCAACTCCTGCAGGAGTGACTCCCATCAACCTCAGTGGAGTTACGCTAAGGATGAATTTGGCCCAAGCCGTGAAACTGACCAGCCTAGATTCAGTAGTCAATTAGTAGTCCCACGGCAGATTTGTCAAAGCTAAGCACGGAAAAGGGGGTCATTTACAGTATCCCACATATGTGGTGGTGATAGCCAAGTGATACATTGCAAAATAGAGCGTTAAGCATCCAATAATGAATGTCGCTGGGGGCTGAGCAAGATGTGAAACTGAAACTGCCCAGTCTTGATTCACTAACCTGAGCAAAATGCAAAAAGTAAAGGGTAAAAAGCAAATCAGATTTCTAAAATTCTCGCTGTTTTCACAGTTTCAGCACTAACAGAGGGAAGGGCATTCTTTTAACAATGTTTTTTTAACCTGACGGTGTCCCTTTAAATTTTTGGCCCCCATTTTTGGTAACAAATATCTTGGCATGAAAATACACACTGTGGAATCTCTTCTCTCCACGACAGGGTGTAATTTCTACTGACATAACAGGAAATAAACAGCTCTGTGAGTGGAGAACAGACCCCTCTTTACCAAACAATTCCCAGCCCTCCACTCTATTATGTAGCACTGCTGGCCTGTATGCTAAATTTCAGGCAGTTTCTGTGCCAAAGACTCACCAGAGATGGACAGAAAACTTGTCCTCTTGGAAAAAAATGTCGCCATGCTGTATTAGGCAGACAACACTACATTCCACTAGCCTTCCACCCCGAGAAGCTGGGTTAGCTGTACTGCAGATGTATATAATATTTTGTTTAGTCTATTATGGTTATTGCTGCACAGCAAATGTTCTTTTCCTCCCAACTCCCCCTTCTTCTATCACACACACAGTCTGGCATGACCAACAGATTCTGCTCATTAGAAGCCCAGGACTGGAATACAACGGAGTCTTGAGGTGCATTGCCAGAGCTGTACGGGAAAAGCCAGACCTGGAGCAGCAGGTCAGTGTGAGGTGCATTGGCAGAGCGGTAGAGGGGCCCCAGTTCTGGACCAGAACAGGGGCTGCAGGTCAGAAGGAGGGTGAGTTGTCACCGCTATGGAGGGAGCCCAGCTCTAGAATAGCGGGGGAGGACAGTGCATGAGGAGTGAGCTGCCTTAGCAAAGCAAGGGGCAGCAGCGCGCCCGCATCTGCAAGCAATTCCTTCTTTTCCCCTCGGAGAGCCAGATCCTCAGCTGATGTAAATCAGCATTAACTTTCATGAAGCTGTGCCAATTTACCTCAGTAGAAGATCTGGCCCTTAGGCAGTCATCCTTCACCTTTTCCTTGTAATGGGAGTTTTGCCATTTACTCCAACGTGTGCAAGATGGTGCCTTTAATTTGATTTCCCACCCCCCTTTTTTCTTTCAAAACTGCAGCCTTTTGTGACATCCCAGCCTGGTACCCAAGCTCGCCTGGCAGCTGGCTTTTTCGGCAGTGCTGGAAGAGTGAGAAAGAGACTGTGGCGGCAATAGCCCATGACTAGTTTTGAGGCTAGGCCGATGATAAATCTTCCAGCGATACCCTGCCAGAAGGCCGATCACAGGTGTCCCTCTGACTGTAATTACAGTGATAAATATCACCCCGTCCCCATAACCATCACAAACAAACACACTTCACTCCTTGTTCCCATTAAGTCCGGGAGAGGCAACTACACTGGCCCATTCTATGGACAATATCCACTTGCACCGATTGCTACTCGTCCCCAGCCTCGACTGTGAATTTTTAAGCTCATAACTGCGCGTGGAACACTGAAGTGCTTGAGAGACCCCCAGACAATCTTCTCTCTTGTGACCCCCGCCACAGGAATTCTGTTGTGAGCCACAACACTAGAGCAGTGTTCTGCTCAGCTAGGCTTCCCCTGTTCGCCCTGCTGTGTTCCTTGCCCTGAGCCCTGTCCTGGCCTCGCTGCTTTGTACTGTTGCCAGCCTGGCTTCACTGGCGAGAGCAAAGTCAGACGCGCTCACCTGCAGCGGAACCTCCATGTCATCTAGACCTGCTCTGAGCAGGTTTAGAAGACAAAGGGGCAGATTTTGACATGAGCTCAGTGCCCAGTTAGGCACTCACCTAAAGGTTAGATTTTCAACCGTGCTCAGCCACTGGCATCTCCTGTTGGGATGCCCATGGCTAGATTTTCAAAACCACTCAGCACCCAGCAGGCTGTGCTGCGCTTTAGAAAATCTGGCCCCTGGTTCTTAAAGTGCCCTTGGCCAGGCTACATGAATGTTCCCATCAACGGGGGGTTATATCACTGCTAATGAAACAGTGGAAGGTCTTAAAGAGAAAATCAACTTAGATGCAACCTTTGAAATTGGTGGCAAAACTGAGTGACTTCATAAATTCATAGGCACTGGGGGCAGATAATCATCTAGTCTGATCTCTTGCATGACACGGGCCACAGAACTTCACCAGCTGATTCCTAGATCAAGCCCATATCTTCTCGCTAAGCTAGAGCAGCTCGTTCAGAAAGACATCCAAGGGGACCCATATTTAGCCAACACATTGAGCTGGTCAGAAATTTTCCAACAGAAGGTTTTTCCAGCTGAAAATGGATTCATCTCCATCAAAATGTCTTGTGGGAACATATTGATTTCGACAAAACTTTCAACTAAACCAGGCAGACTCCTGATGGATTTCTGCCTGGTTTCCTGCCAGCATAATGGTGCTATAGATTTAGCCAGATTAAACCTCTCAGCAGGAAAGCAGTATGTTTCATTCATCCCAATTTGCATCTCTCCTAGAAGCTACCCCAGTATCAGCTAAGATCCTCCCCACTGACTGTAATCTTAAACATTCGCTGTTGTGCGGTCTGCTATAGCTTTCCTTTCTAAAGAGATTCCTCAGAGTCATAAAGAACTTGTCTGGCTTAGCTCTCATGCTCTGAAACGCTTTTGCAGAGCTCTGCTCTGTTCATTAGAAGATAAATGACTGGATGCAACCCTCCAACTTTAAGCTCTGCCATTTGTTTTTCAAAATCCACACCTTTCACCTCCCAAGAGGGTAAACTTCCTTAGTCAGCATGCAGCAGGAAAACGCCTTGGAACGGGTGAAAGGTACAGACACAAAGACTCCCTGTCTGCACGGCTGAAAAGTGTCATGCTTGAGCTCCATCCATCTAATCATCCATTGATCCACTCAACAGCCTTCTACCCAGCCAACCATGCGACAGCACCTTTTCGTCCATCCATCAATCCATCCATACCCTAAAAATGTATTCCCTGCTATGTGGCCTTTCATAAGAACATAAGGAATTTTAAGAAGATGAGAAAAAGTCCCTTAGCCTAATATGCTGACCCTTTAATGTTTTATTTTAAACCCACCTTGCTTCTTTGCCACCATTTTTCCCCTCGTCAGCAACATCGTGAGGTCTCAATCTCCTTAGTACAAATGGCATGACTTTTACAAGGAGGACTGGATGGCTCGGGGTATTAATGGCAATGGTTTCTTTTGCTTTCAGCTCACCTGTTCAAATCCAGCCCAGGACAGAACAAGTGATCAAAGGTTTTCAACATTTATTCTAATGGCTGTTCAGAAGCCCATGTGAAATGACTTTGGGGGCTGCGTTCTAATCCTCAGTGGATCATCAAACCCATCAACACATTTGCAGATCCATCGGCAGAGAGGTCAAGGATTGAATGGGAGATGGAGAACCAACTCCCCTTTCCTCCTCCAAGGATGTTGATGCAGCAGCTACCATGAATGCTGGATGAGTAATTATGTTATATACAGTCTAACGATTCAGTCTGGCCTATGTCTGTCAAGTGCCAAACATTTCCTGGTTTGCAAGAGGAAGGAATCCATCTGTCTTCTCAGAGCAGTGATTCTTCAGAACAGCTAAGGCCACTTCTGCATCTGTCTGGGAACAAACCTTGGGGTCCCTGATGCCCATGCTCTCATAACCCACCACTGTGATATCTCCGGCCCCTTTGCAGAAAAACTGAATTTCAGGCCTGCCTGAGCAGACAGAGACGGAAGTGGCACATGCAGCACTGAAGCTGGTAGTAAATCAGACTTTACAAGCATGATGGAGAGCGGACCGGGCAGCGGTGCGGCAGGTCCTAATGCAGCGGCAATGCAGAGGTGCATGGCTCTCCCAGGTCTGGAATCGCAATAGGTACTTTGGATCAGGCTTTAGGTGAACTGGCAGCGTCTGGTGCCCGAGCAAGCCCTGAAACAGATGAGGGTTGCTGGTCAGAAGTGAGATGAATCGGCAGAGCCGAGAGTGGAAAGCAGGACTGGATTACTGCTAGCCGACGGTGCCTCCAGTCAAGTATCAGAGGGCATTAACCGCCATCCTGGCGGTGGGCCGGGGAGAAACGGAAGAGTAGCGAGTGCTGCAGCTGAGGATGGGGGGAGCAGTCAGGCTGCGTGGCACAGCACTAGAACAGCAGCAGATAGGTCAGAACTGAGGGCCGTCGATACAGCTGAGGGAGGGGCTCAGACCTGGAATAACTGGGGGGGGGGGGTGCGGCAGGTCCGGACCGGAAGGAGCGGCAGGCTTGCTCCAAAGCCCATTGAGGTTAGTGTAAAGACTCCCATTGACTTCAGAGGGCTTTGGCTGTAGCCACTCACGAAAGGGAGAGGGGACCCTTAGGGAGTGTCCCCCTGCCTCCCAGTCTGACGCAGGCCAGAATCATCAGTCCCCACCATTCAATGGGCATGAAATGGAGTTGCCAGTATCAAAGCAGAGGCCCTGCCCCCCGCCCCCCCCCCCCCCCAGCCGCACAAAGAGAGATGTCCCATGGACAAAGCCAGTGAGGTAGTCTACCACTGTGATTGGCTAATCCCCTAATTAGCAAGGCACTCAAAATAATCCCAGTGAAAGGTTTAGACAAAGCTCATTGTTTAAAATAAGCCCCGCAGCAAATAACAAGGTAATAGGCAGTATGTGGTTCTCAGCTATCTTTGCTTCATATCCCTTGACCAGCTTCCTGTCAGAGGCCCTGGGGTTTTTTCACCTTCCTCTGCAGCGTGGGGCACGGGTCACTTGCTGGAGGACTCTCTGCACCTTGAAGTCTTTAAACCACGATTTGAGAACTTCAATAGCTCAGACATAGATTAGGGGTTTGTTACAGGAGTGGGTGGGTGAGATTCTGTGGCCTGCGTTGTGCAGGAGGGTCAGACTAGATGATCATAATGGTCCCTTCTGACCTTAAAGTCTATGATTTATCTATGAATCTGCTGAGATGAGTCTAACCCCACTGTGCAATGCTAATGGACCCTTCGGTTAATACACGATGGAGCCGTAGAGTCAGAGTGTTAAGGCCAGAAGGGAGCATTGGATTGTCTAATCTGATCTCCTGTATAACACAAGCCATTACATTTCACCCAGTTGTCTCTGTGTTGAGCCCAGTAACTTGTGTTTGGTTCCAGCATCTTCCAGAAAGGCTGCCAGCCTGCGTTAGAAACATCGAGTGAGAGAGAGACTCCACCACTTCCCTCGGTAGCTTGTTCCGGTGGTTAATCGCCCTCGCTGCCTTATTTTTAATCTGAATCTGCCTGGCTTCAGCTTCCAGCCATTGGTTCTTCTGCTTACTCTACTACATTAAAGAGCCTTTTAGTCCCTGGTATTTTCTCCCTGCGAAGGTACTTATACGCTGTACTGAAGCTAGCTCTCCAGCGGCTCCAATCCAATCCCGCCTTTCCTAAACCTTTTTTTAACCACTGATATGAGACTTTGTGTGTGGGCCCTGCCCCGTTTCCAGATCATGCTCAGCCTACAGCCCCATCGACTTCCCTCCCCCCCGCCCCTGCACTGCGATCAGCCTTGTCCACTCAGAATGATCAGACCAGCGTGAGATCTCACCACGAGTGCAATGCACACTCCATAACAGGGCATGGTATTCCCTGGCCGTGACCCAAGCTGGCACCTAATGACGGCTCACACCTTTCATAGAAATACGGCAAAATTCAGTGCCTTGCATGGGGGAAAAAAATCACTTCTGAGTGCCCATAGCTCTGGCTCCCGCAAGCAGGAGAGTCCAGCCTGGAGAGGTAGTGTGAGGAATGAGGAATTAGGTTGGAATCCCCGGGCAGGAGGTGGAGAGATGTTTTTGCTCCGAGCACTTACAGGGTGGTAAACAGTACGTACTTGGCACGTCTTTAGTGCTTTCTGGACCCAGTGACGCCAGTACAGCCCTGGGGCAGTGGATCTCCCAAGCACTCTGCAGACTTAATAAATCATCCCGATGCCCCTGGGAGGCAGGAAAGTTAGTGTTGTTGAGGGGTAGCCCGAGGGAGGCGTATTCTCCATCCACATACGCCAGTGCAAACCGGAGGGACTCCACTGAAGTCAATGCGGTTACATTGCCGTGAAAGCGGTGTGAGAGGAGAATCAGGCACTGAGTGTTACAGAGCCACTAGCTGGTCCCTGGTAGAGAAAGGGTTAACCTCATCTCATCCTCCCTCTTGCCATACACAGGCGCTGAAGGGAAGAACTAGGCAGAAGGGAGCATGCGGATGGGAAGCTGCATCCTGAACCTATGGGGTCACCGGACTGGACTCGGGGAGCTGTCTGTGACATTCTTTTCCTTGTTGAACAGCCCACTGCTGACTGCACCTGTGTCTTCTTTCTGTTGTGGGATCCCACCACCAGCCCACCCTGGGACATGGAGGGGGCAGTGACATCAGTTCAGCCCTGAGAGGTTATGGGACATGCCCAAGGCCACTCAGTGTAGTTGGTCTCTATCCGACTCCCTGCCTTCCAGCCCTGGTTGTCTCTTGTTAGCCTATCCTACCTTTCCATAGGATTCCTTTGCCGCTATTAATATCTACTGGGTTCATTGCAATCAAGTGACATCTAAGGGAGGTGTGAAGGACGTCTGGCTGCCTACAGGAATGTGTTCTGTACGCCTAGTCTCTGTGCCCCCATGCAGATGGTCACAAAGCCTCATTGCCCATGGCTCTACTTGGCATCATATATCTGGGGATACCATGAGAAGTACAAGGAGTGTTACCTTGTGTATGCACATTATGAATGCACCAGCTGTGCTTCCGGCTTAGACAGGGGAGGACCTGTTAGTACCTGCCATGTAACCTAAAAACACAGAAAGCACCTGCTCCAAGCAAATACGATTGAACAGGAGGAAGCAGGCAAATGATTTGGGCGCCATTGATCATCAGACAAGGTACACACACGCACATGTACACACTAGGGCTGAGTAGGAAAATGTTTTCCTGTTCCATAAAAATTTTCCTCTCCTGAAGTGCAACAAAAAGTCAAAATCTTGAAGATGTTCGGGGGAAAATTTCCTGTTCGGGTCAACTGAAATGTTTTGTTTCACTTGTGACCATTTAAAAAAAACATTTTATTATAATTGGCCTGAATTTCTAAATGAAACGTCAGCTTGAACCAGAAAACCAAAATGTTGTTTAATAATGTCAGAATGGGATGTTTCAAAGTTTTCCAAACTTTTTTTCAACATTTTTTTCAAGTCAAGAAATTCATCCTGTGATGAATTTCAGTTTCGATGAATCGCCATTTTTGGATGGCAAACTTGTTTCACCGAAAACCTCCTGACCAGCTCTCGTGCATAGACACACAACCACATACACATGTCTATTCCTATTTTTGATACCAGCCCCCCCGAGGACAACAACCTACACTATTAAATCCAAAGCACCTGACTCAACCTGAATGCTTGAAGCCAAAAAAGAAAAAGAAAGTTTCCTTTGTGGTAAAATAACAGTTATTTTTCTTCAGAAATGTAAAGAAACAAGCATTCAGCCTCTTTACTTCAATTACTGAGTTGTTCTCAGAGGACGTCTGGAAAGGTTTCTTCCTCTTGCCAGGAGAAACAAATGTCTTGTTGGAGTAAGGCTGGGTTCTCAATGTCCTCTCTCTCTCTCTTCCCCTCCCACTCTTTTACTCTTATCTGATTCACAAGGAAAAACCACGAAGCGACTCGTGACTGAATTAGATTGGTCTTTGTGAGAGTTCTGGTTTCCTTTCAGGACATTGACGTCCACCCCCGCCAGTCGGGCTACAGTCTCTCCCTTCGTTTACACCCAACCTGCGCCCAGAGGCTTCCCCGAGGTTTCACAGTGTTGTAAACACAGGCCGAAACTGGCCTGGGAACTAATTACTATAGCCAAAGCCGGTGGGAGTTGCATGTAGAGGGAAGAGGGCAAGTTTTCATGCTCTACTTTGAAAGCAGTCCCATTCGGTTTGTTTTACTTTTCAAACTCTAACCACACTGTGCTATGTTGCATGCTAAGGCTCTGATGGACACATACAGAAACCAAAATACATTCAGTGCTTATCGATTTGTGATGTCCATGACGTGTGTGTTTGCCTATTGGGCCTGTCTAACTACATGCTTCCAGAGAGCCAGTCATCAACATAACTAGGATACATATTCCTATAGTGTGTATTATTTGTGTTGCAACAGATGGGTAAGATAAGGCTGGAATTTAAAGCTTTCCGTGTGAATTTTAGGGCTGGGTAGGTTTGAGACAGGCCTCCACTAGCTATTTTTGGATTCTTTCATTTAATTGTTTTTTAATTAACAATAATAAAATAATAAAGACATTACCCTCTTCAGCATCTAGCACTTATTAAAGCCCAATATAATATAGGTCATAGAAGAGCAATCCAGCTGGTAGCGTTCTCACCCCCATGCTGAAGAGTCATGGCTTCGATTGATGATTACCCCACTACTGACAGTGTGACCCAGTATGACGGGAGGAGCTGTCCTTCAGATGAGAGATTCAGCCAAGGGTCCTTGGTGTGGTCCAAGCAGAGGAGAAGGAGGTGGTTAAAGATGGGCTAGGGGTTAAGTCACTGGGATGCTGGAAGTCTGGGTTCAATTCCTGGCCCTGCTCTAGGCCAGCTGCTCAGGCTGGGATTGTCAAAGGAGGTCTAAGGGAGTTAGGTACCCACCTCCCCTTGGAATTCAATAGAAGTTGGGTGCCTAACAGCCTTAGGACCTTTTGTAAATCTCAGCCATCTCCTCGGGCCAGGTTCTTAAAAGTAATTAGGGCACCTAAAGCTGGAGATAGGTGCCCAGTGGGATTTTCAAAAGTGCCTAACTCCCTTTGATTTCAATGGGAGATAGGTCCCAAGGTGCTTTTGAACACCAGGCCCCCTCTCTGCCTCATTGGGTGTCTAAATACCTTTCAAAATCTGGCCCTCTGTGCTAGTAAAATGGGGCTAATAATTCTTCCCTACTTCCCAAGGGGTTGTGAGGAGAACTTCATTAATGTGTGTGAGGCTCATCTACTGCAAAGATGGGGGTACCAAGTCAGAAGGGCCCATGGCAACTTTTGGAAAGCATTGGGAATAACGGATGTGTCCTGACAACCCCCATTCTCCCCTTCTAGCCCTCCCCACCCCAACCCCGGGAAACAGGTTCTCCTGTCCAAGGCTGAGCAAGAGTGATTACACCTCAAAGGCTGCTGTGTTTGCCTATGCAGTCTTTGCACTGCCAGCATCTCACTCGCTGCATTGCAGCTTGCTCTGGGTTAACACTGATTTCATAAGCTTCTCTATTCAACCTAGAGCTGGTCAGGAATTTTCCGAAGGAACGTTTTGCCGTCAAAAACTGTCGACTCGTCAAAAGCAAAACACTTTGTGGAAATGTGACAATTTCAACAACAAAAAAATCATTTAGGAAAAAACAAACAGAACGGAGTGTTCCTTTTCGACCGCTTTGGAATGGACAATTTCTTTTTCCATTTTGAAAAAACTTTTGATGTTTTTTTTTTTAAACTTTATATTATATAATAGAACATAACATTTTAAAAAGGTCAAAATTGGAGCACAACATTTTTATTTTATCCATATGGAACATTTCGATCCACACAAAACGATCATTTTTTTAATTTCATTTCACGGGATCTGTCCACATTATTTATTTATTTATTTTTGGTTTTCATTCTGTTTTGAAAACGGAAAAATTTCAAAACTGTGGAATTTCCTTTAAAATGGAAGATCCTGTTCCCACCCAGCTGTATTTAAACTGCAGCTCTTGCTTATGAATTGGCTCTAGTTTGAAGCCCCATCTGCGCTACAGGTTAGTCAAATGCTACTGATTCCCATAATAAGAACTGGCAAGCGGAAGAGAAGGATTTCACACCCGCGCTCACATGAATGAGGATGAAGCATTTAATTAGGAGCACTGCCTATGCGTTAATTATCTCCTTTGTGTGTGGTTATTAATATCTTTGCATGACTCATCAAGCCATGGGCTATGTTTTTCCTATACTGGTTTGAGCCGTGATTTAAGTTTTTACAATATATCTCTATATGTGACACATCCAGGACAAAAAAATAAGCTGGTTTCCCAAAGTTAAAGAGGAACAAAAGAAGAAAATTACTGTTGTGATTTGTATTTGGTAGAGTCCTCAAAGGAGATCAGAGCCCCATGGTGCTGTGCAGACAGACACCTAGTCTGTGCCCCAAAGAATTTACATTCTAAATAGACACAATGGGAGATAGAGGCACAGACAGAGGAAGTGATTCAGTCAAGATCACCCAGCCAGGGCCGGCTACAGACACCAGCCGACCAAGCACGTGCTTGGGGCGGCACCTTGGGGCAGGGTGGCGCTCCATTTTTATTTATTTATTTATTTATTTTGGATTTGGCGGCGTGGCGCTTGGAGGGGGCGGCGGGGCTTCGGGCGGCGTGGTGCTCGGAGGGGGGGCGGGGGCTTTGGGCGGCGCTCAGAGGGAGGGCGGGGACTTCAGGCGGTGTGGTGCTCGGAGGGAGGGGCGGGGCTTCGGGCGGCGCGGTGCTTGGAGGAGGGCGGGGGCTTCGGGCGGTGCTCAGGGGCGTGGGGCTTTGGGCGGTGTGGTGCTCAGAGGGGGCGGGGCTTCGGGCAGCGTGGTGTTTGGGGGCGGGGCTTCGGGCAGCGCGGTGCTTGGGGGATGGGGTCTTGGGGGGCAGGGGCTGGCACGGTGCGGCGCTCGGAGGGGTGTGGGGGCTTCAGGTGGTGCTTGGAGGGGGTGGGGCTTCGGGCGGCACAGCGCTGGGGGGGCGGGGATTTCGGCGGCGCTCGCGGGGGGGGGATACAGCAGGGCGGCACTCTTCTTTTTGGCCTGGGGCGGCAAAAAAGTTAGAGCCGGCCCTGCACCCAGCAAGTGAGTGGCTAACCTGGGAATAGAACTCAGACCTCCTGACTCCTGGTCCGGTGCCCCATGCTCTGCTCTTCTATAATTAGAACTCAGAGCCTCTGCAATAAGTAAAGTTAATTAGCAAAGGCTATAAAATGCCCTGCCGTCGAGGCTATCAGACTGGGGTGCCTTTGTTTTCTACATCCTGCATCTTTACTTTTCTAAGCACTTTCCTCCTGTGGCGAGACCAGCGGCCATTTTGTTCTCCGAGCCGCTGCAGCCTGTTTCAGAAGGGACACGCCCGCTGCACTCTCTCACCAAGATTTTACTGTGGTTCCTTCTTGATTTTGTGGTTTTTCTTTCCGTTAAAATAAAAGTCACTTGAGACTGGAAAGGTGTGTGTGGAAACGTGCGTGAGGTGGCTGAGGTGGGAGGCTGCCCTATTTCGCTGTGGCTCTGGGCCCTTCACGCAGCACTGCAAGGTTGAAGATCCCCAGTGTAAAGCCACAGAGCAGCTCTGCTCTTTCCTAACATTTCTTGGCCAGCCTGCAAACATCTATTACAATCCAGTCTTGCTTCTGCTAATGGTACCTTTGTTTCCTTTTCTTCTCGACAAGTGACAAAGCAGGAATGCTGCTGCTGCTGCTTTACATTCCTCCCCGTCCCACAGGAAACCATAAATCCAAATAAAATAATAACATCCAGAGAGAACTGGAAACTGATGGGCAGCGCTGTGAGTTTCATTCAGCCTAGGGCCAGGGGGAAAGGGAAGGGATCAGAAAACCTGTCAAAACTGGCTGCATTTCCACAGGGATCAGACCTAAATAGTGTCTCCATCCAGGCTGAGAGCAGCTCCGGGGAGATGGGGCAGGGGAAGCTAAGAGATGGATCTGCTCACAAAATCTTTCCCCCTACTGGCTCTCTAACGGGGAGCACAAAACCTCCAGTTTGTGTTTGGCAGGGCAAGAGTTAAAAAAACACCTACCACAGGTGTCTACCCTCACTGCAGAGCTTGCCAGGGGACCCAGCTGGGGGAGGAGTGGAATGCAGGCTGGGCTCAGCTGTAGCTAATGGCCCTATTAGGGAGGAAATCCAGGGACCATAAAAAAGGGGAGGGACACAGCAAGCTGTTTTCTCTCATGGGGACAGACCCTGGGATCAGTGTTATCTGGAGAGAGCTGGTAGGCATAACCTTTGAGGGGTTTGGAACTGGTTGCTTTCAGCCTACTAGTTGCCCATGTCCACAGATCTGCAAATATGGAGAGGTTTCTCCTGCACCTGGCTTTGGCTCATCTGACCTGGCTAAAGGGGATAAGCCACATGCTGACCTGCTACCCAGATCCTTCCCTTATAGGGCTGGTTTGCTAGCAGCTAGGGCAGTAAAGCACTAGGTGGCCTCATCATCTGAGGAATCTGCTCCTGTTGGCACACAAGGGAAGGGAAGGGTGGGGTGGGGTGGGGGGGAACTGTGCTGGTGCTGTTGTACTTTCCCTGTGTCCTCCAGCACTGCTGAGTCCGCAATGACCCTTTCTAAAATATCACAAAACAATGCAGTCCTTGACATCTCTAGCTTGTACGTTGCTAGAATTTGAGCTGCCCTGGAAATTGTTTGGTTTGGCTTCATTTTGCAAAGAGATAATTACAGCTCTGCAAACTTGACGCAGTCAACCTGGTCTGCAGCCAGGTGATTGGCTGTAAAATGCCTGGCGAGTAGCCCTGGCATTTTGTGGTTCTAATACCTGCTTTATTTTCCTTCCATTGCCTGAGCTGGCTTTTGCCTGGGTTGAAGTGCTTCCTCCAGCAGTCTGAACACAGCATGGACCTGCATTGTTGAGCGATGAAGCATGATTCTGGCCAATATAGGATGGGGTGATGTTTAGTTTGGCCAGGTTATAATTTACTTACGATGAAGGTCATGCTAATTCCACGCTCCTCTGATCACTTCCATGCTGACTAACAAAGGAAGTGATCCAATTTTCTTTAAATTTCCCAGGTATACTTAATCCTGCCTTAATGGGGAGGGGAGTATGGACCAGATGACCTCTCGAGGTCCCTTCCAGCCCTATATTTCTCTGATGTTATATATAGACATCGGCCACTCTGTTCTCAGATTGTTGCAGCCTGTTAGAGGGAGACATGTATGCTGTGCTCTCTCCCCCTTTTTTTGACTAAATCACATACTCTATCTCTTGGAGTCCTGCTGATCTCCTGTTGTGTGTTCTTTATGGAAATCTCCAGCTCAAACCAGAGCTGAGTTTTGTTGTTTAAATAATTGGAGAACTTGTTTAAAATAGAATGTGAAGTGATTCTTAAAGCCACAGATAACATGATTCACGTACCTAAAAATACTTTGCACTATTCTCCTCATCTGCGGATCTCAACATGTTTTTCAAATATTAATCTCCTAACACTCTTCTGAGCCACATGGGCTCTCGCTCTTCATTACACTGCAGCCACCTCTGGGGAAGCACACCATCTGCTCAATAGTGTGGCAAGAGCAGTGCTGGTTGGGGTGTTTGCTGAGTCTCCATGTCTGCTGCAGGGTAAAGGAATAAGCCTTATTTCTCATCTTGGGTAAAATATCTTTACAGTTTATCTTGGAGACAAGCTGACGAAGTTGTGACAGGGCAAAGGCCCTGTGGTGTCGGCAGCACAAGATGGCAAGCACGCTGAGGGAGTCTGTGGAACAACTAGGCTAAGAAGGCAGATGATCTTCCGCAAATGTAAGTACTGCCAGCAAACAAACTATTCTAGGTTATGTGCTCCCTCTGCCTCTTGTTTTTCTGTAGTTTGCTGTCTCAAAAACTCCCTTGAAAGATTGATTTTTCTCTATTTGAGACCCAACATTTACTCAAACACTTCAGCACATCACCAGATTTTTCAGTTCTAGCCCCCTTCTCCCGCCATGCAAGTGTAGGTAGCCAACAAGCTGAGCTATGTATCCTGCACAGAAGTCTCACTGGATTGCACAGCCAGCATCCTGCACACCTGGGTTGCTCCAAGGCAGGGTTTGGGCTAGTTTTCCCAGGTGGGCCAGGCTTAGATGGACCACCAGAAGGGAACTTGGAGATCCTGCAGCTAAAAGCCATTAGAGGCAGCCTGCTGTCAGCTTCTGGGTGGCATTTGGAGGCTTTCAAAAGGCTGGATGAAAGTGATGAGGTTTTTTTGTTTTGTTTTGGGGGGAGGGTTGTTTTTACATCAACAGGGGGAAGAACATCTAGATTGCAATAACCTGGTGGTGTCTCCTGAGTGAACTACATCAACACCTCACACAGTCTGATATGACTAGGTAGAAGCTTGTGTATTTGGATGCAGATAAGGACCACAGTACATCACTCGTTGCCCTCTACCTCACCACAATCCCAGTGCTCGTTAGCTAATGGCTTCTTGCACCTCAATACAATCCTTTATGAACAGATCCACAGTGTTGGGTGACTGAATAGGCTCCATGTTAGTACTGAGGTTGGAGAAATACTGTCTGGTGTTTAGAGCAGTAGACTTGGTGTCAGATCGGGCATCTATTCCTGGCTGTGGCAAGCTGGAGGACAGGACTCCTGGGTTCTCATTCCATGTCTGCCACAAACCAATTGTGTGGCCATGATAAAGTCATTGATCCACTCCACCTGGGCTTCCGATTCCCCATCTGTAAAGAGGGGTTAATAACACTGGCCAGGCAGGGATGAAACGCGGCAGATGAATGCCCTGCACTTTCAGAGCCTTGGATGAAAGGTGCTGGAGGTAATTAAACTTTGCACTTCTATGTAGGGGCATACACTAGGGGCATTTAACTTCTCTAGTGCCTTTTGCTTAGCTACTGGTACGTGGATTCAAATCACCCCTCAGACAGGAGTCTGTAGCTCTGAAGGGCTTCTGTAGGATGTCACAGCTCTAGGGATTTTTTAAGCGCAGAACAAGTGAAGCATGCGGCAGGCTGTCACCGCTTGCCTTGCCGCCTTTGATGCTGATGTAAGTGACACGTGTGTAAGAGTCTGTTCCTAAGATCCCTCGGAGTAGCTTATGTGCAGGGGGGAGGAGACGGTCAATCCTTTTAGCCCTCTCCTCCTATTGCGCAGCTGAGCAGGCGGTCACATCTGCATCCTGCCACCCCCATCCTCGCTGCTCTCATCCGCTTCCCCACCCCCCAGCGACCCCTGTCTCCATTCCGCTGCCGCTCGCCGCCATGAGGGGAGGGTTTCATTTGAAAGGAAATGCTTGTCTAACGGTGGGATGTTCTGCATTGCTGCAGACTTCCCAAGCTTGGCAATCCACGGCAGAGCTCTGCCGTTTGGGAAATGCCCCCGTGTGGCACAGGCCTTATTTGCTGTAGACCGTCTCCGAAGTCTGACCTGGTTCTGGCAAGAGCCTTCTCAAGCATGTAGTGATTCTTCCTTGGAAGAAGCCCAACTACTTGAGGAAAGAGACGCTGAAGAGGCCTAGTGAATAGTAGCTGCATGTGAAAAACCTTGGGAATCAGTGACCTTCTCATCAATTGTCTCCTAAGATTTGCTGGGCCCAATTCTGAGGTCCCCTGGCAGCTCCTTTGTGCTGCTCCGCCAGCGTAATGGGAATGTACATCCAGTGGATCTGCCCCGCTCAACCCAGCGTGCCCCTGAGTCGGACGTGTGACTAGAACGTCTCTGCTCTGGCTAGTCCTGGCTACTGGAATGACCCAACACTTCCACAAGCAGCTTGGTACAAGGCTGCTGTAACTTACAAAAGGGGCTAAACCCCTGACCAGTGTTGAATTTGAGGAGCTGCACAAGTGGAATAAAACTGCCCTTGTCCTCCTGGCTCTGCCTCCCCTATGCATGCCTGGGACCTGCTCCTAGTGCAGCCCCGTTGGAATAGACAATGAGGAACTCTGACTCCTTATACTGTCCGCTCTTCAGGGCAAGGCATACGTCTACCTCCATACAGCACCTACCCCAACAGTGCTACCATAATATAAAGAGCAAACGGAGCTGGTTAAACACACAATCCTGCCCTTTTTTTTTAAGAAAAAATTCAATTCCCCCAACTCTGGAATTCTTTAAAAATTAAAAAACCAGCCCCAGCATTTACTGATGGTAGCCATAGCAACCTGGTCAGTATAGCCCTCGTGGGCCTTATGGGAGTACAATCTGTCAATCACCTGCTAGTATTGAGGGGTGAAACATTTTTTTCCCACCACACCCCACATGTAGACAGTTCTTGCCCACCAATTCCATGCTGATGGACAATGCTACTGCAACACAGCGCTGGTGACCCGGTAATGGTGCCGCTTGCCGTATCCAGTGAGAGAACACTTAGCATTTTTAGCACCAACTGAGACTGTGCATCATCTATGAGAAAATACAGACTGACAGATGCTGCGTCAGAAAGGGGAACAAACCAGCTTGGAAGCTGCACAGGGAGCAGAGGTGAGGGGAGTTTGATTTTGCTGCAATGCCATGTTCATTACAAGGGTGTCCCGCATGTCAATGTGTCAGGGGAAGCCTTAAGTGACCAAGCAATCAGAACCTCCTGCATGCTGCTTTCTGGCCTTCTAAAGGACAATCAGTCTGAAATACCTGCCGTGCTCCCTGCCAGAGACAGCTGTGTGACATCTAGTGGCAACTTTCGGCTGTGGAACTGTTTCCTAATGGAAGCTCATCACTTGGAACACTTAGAAATTAGACTGGACAGTACCCTCATTAACAAATGGAGAAGAGAACCGAATACTTCAGCTCTCATTTTTATTCAATTTCCTGTTCCTGGAAATAATTTAACATTGAAAATGGGGCTTAGGGAGGGGAACGCTAACCAACACATCACTACTGCCTACATGCAGCTCCAACAAATGTCTGGTGGCAACTCTTGGAAGGGGAAAAAGCTGTGATAATGGTGTAATTAACCCCCAGTCGGCTGTGTGTCTATATTACAGTAGCATCCGGTATGTGCTAGGCACAGCACTGACCTATAATATGTTTGAGGCAGAGTCGGCGTGTTCCAATCTAAAAGGGCAGAAGCAGAGGGTGATTATTTTGTTTTGGATTGTTGCTATAATAGGCTATTGTATTTTAATTGGGGAAAAGACGAGACCTCCCCCCCCCCCCCCCATTGGAACAATATAATCTTCCTACACTGATGACTGAAACCATGGCCAACTTAATGCCACAAACCACGGTGGCATGTAGACTACATTATCTCCGTATGGAGAGTTTCAGGAAGGCGTATATAACAGTACTGCTGCATATAAGAGTGGCAGAGGGCACCAAGGGATTATAGTTTTGGAGGGCGAGGGAGTCCTTTATGAAGGCTCTCTGTATTTATCCATGGACTGTATTTATTCCCTTTTCATCAAGACCTCCTTGGCTTGTGGGTGAGAGTGATCTTCCTTTGGTGGTGGTGGGCAGTTGAATGGGGGCGTCACTTGGGCCATTACTCAGTATAAATCCAAATCTGCAGGTCTCTGTACCAACCAGAAGTCTGATGGCCTCTCTGGGGTCACTCCAGCCTCTCATCAGCGTCCGTGAGATCAGAACAAGGCACTGACCTCACACATAGTTAGGCCATTGTTGTGCGTTGTCAGGCTGGTATGACACCTCACAGCGAGGGCATGAGGCACCTCCAAAGCTATCCAGGAATTAATGGGTTAAAAGCCCTCCAGAACCTGCTGCAGAGGAAAATCCTTCAGACAGCTGTTCTGAGGCAGCTAGGGCTTGAACCAGGCATCCCGTCCCACGAGGTATTGCCTCAGCCTGCACTTCATCAGATTTGTGTCCTGGGGAATACAGGAAATCATAATTTCAAAGGGGGAGGAACATTAATGGCAGCCAGGATGTGGGCGATTAAAAGCAAGAAGCTTAGCTCGGGGTGACCCAATCCAATTTGCTGCTAAACCCACAATCACATCTTGCTTTAATAAGGATCGAGGCACAAACCAGCTATAGCTGTCACAGAGGGTTCAAGATCCCCATGGCCTAGCCCATGTACCTCTCCATGTGAAATCCAACCATCTTTAGCTTCAACTTCCCTAAGAGACCACCAATTCCGCTGTAAGCATCATGCAAGCTAGGTCCATCAATGGCTAGTAGCCAGGCTGGGCAGGGATGGTGTCCCTAGCCTCTGTTTGCTGGAAGCTGGGAATGGGCAACAGAGGATGGATCACTTGATGATTCCCTGTTCTGTTCATTCTCTCTGGGGCACCTGGCATTGGCCACTGTTTTCAGACAGGATACTGGGCTAGATGGACCTTTGGTCTGACCCAGTATGACCGTCCTTATGTTCTAAGGGTCACGGATGAAGGCCAAGATTTCTAAAAAGGACTAGCAATTTTTCTGAGTGCCTAAACTGAGAGCCCTGGATTTCAGCCAGTGCTGATCACCTGCCCTCTGAAATTTGAGCCTCTTTAAAAGGGATCTCAAGTTGGGCAACCAAAAATCACTAGTTGCTCTTGGGCAGGGGAAGAGCGTCCTGGCAACCTTTCCTCTTCCCAAACCTCCTATCTATTCCCTGATTCTAACTCCTCAGCCAGGGATGCATCTCCACTTTTGTGTGGTGTGTGTATGTTAATGCACAATTTACCTGTGCGGTCAAGAGTGTAATCATCCCCCAACTCCACTTCTCAAGAAGTAGATTTAACCAGTTCATGTAGCTTAAAGCTAGATGGGATCATTGTGGTCACTTAGTCTGACCTCCTGCATAACCTAATCTGTAGAAATTCACCCAGGAGGTCCTACACCAAGCTCAGTAACCTGTGGGTATCTTTAAGAGCCCACAGGTGGCTGAAACAGTTTAAGAGAAAGTTGGAAGTCCTCCTCAGGATGGTGAGCACTCTGCCTTTCCCATCTATTTGTCTTGAGGCATTTTGGATGTGCCCATCAAAGTAACAGTCATAGGCTCAATCAAGGTGTGCATAGGCTTTGAACACACATAGTTGGATTATTAAATACAGAGAATTCCTAAGGATCCTTAGAGTTGAGAAATCCGCCTTCTTCTGAGTCACGAAACCCATCTGTGCACTGAGCTCTTCAGTTAGGTGGAAGATGCTATTAGTCAGACACTGAAAAGCCACCTGACTTCCCTTCCCCCTCCCATGATGTAAATTGAGAGAGAGAGTTGGAAGGAAAGAGCTATTGGGTGAGATCCAGGACTAGAATCACAGGAGACTGAGGTGCGCTGGCAGAGCTCAGGAGGAGGCATGGGACTGCAATAACAGGGGGGTGTGCTTCAAGTCAGGGTTGAGGTGCATCGCTAAAGCCTTGGAGTAGCCTATATCTGAAATACAGGAGGGTTTGGGGTGGGTTTTGTACAGGTCAGGATTGAAGTGCATTGAAAGAGGTCAGGGGAGGTCCTAGTACTGCAATAGAAAGAGGTGCTGCAGGTCAGGGCTAAAGGTGTATTAAAACAGCTTTATGAGAAGGTATAGCTTTCTCCTTAATTCTTTGGACCCTAGGTATTTTGATTACTCAAGTGCAAAGGGTTGTTAGGGATCTCCCCCTGAGGATGGACAATAAACAGTGCTCTATACAATTGCTCCTTTGTGGGATGCTAGGGGTTAGCAAGAATGGCAGAACATCCCATAAGGCAGCTGAAGATCACTTCCCAAATCTCAATAGCCACATATTGCAGCACATGGGAATCTGGGGAGATGAACCTCAACTGGGAATCTGGTTTTTGTATTTTCCAGCTTCTGAATGTAATAGGTGATGTGAGTCTCAAAGGCTAGAAAGAGGTACTACCCCTGCCTCCGTTCTAGCCACCCAAGAGCCATGGCATTTTCCCTAGTTAGATTCCACACACCAGCGGAGATAAACATTGTCCAAAATCTCTGGGAACGTGCAGTTAATAAGCTCTGGCTTAGACTTTTTTAATGTTGTTTTAGGAACATTTTTGTCTTCTTTTCCTGCCTTGAAACTTCACATCTGTTGAAGAAAATCTTGTGAGCGCAGTAACTTCCTGACTGCAATGTGCAAAGTCCTGCCAGTTTGCACATTTCCACACAGATAAAACTCTTGTAAAGGAATAGTTCAATTTTAGCCTGGAAAACAGGCCTAATTTTTGAAGCAAAATGCATCAATGCTTTTTGCCCACCTCTGCGTACATGGAGTCAGTATGCAGGTAAAGAATTATATACATTCATTGGCTACATCTTGCCTGGCTGAAATTTAACATGGAATAGATGAAACCCTCCCCAAATCCTTTCTCAACATACACTGGACCTCTTGGAAAACCAAGAACTGATCCAAAGAGGGCTGTCTCTTCTTGGATGTTTTAACTCCCTATCCTGGACATAGAGAGGCAATGCTACGTAAGAGCATCATCCACCATAAACCTTCATTGGTGAGGTGGATCTTCATCTAGTAGCTAGAACAGATGGCTTGAAGGCAGGTCCCCTGGGCTCTCTGTTCCTGGCTCTGACAGGGAGTGCGGTCATTTTAGAACAGAGGGTATTGAAGTGGGTAGAACTGAAATTTAGTCTTAGCTCTGTATGACCGGTGGCATGTCACAAACAGCCTAATTCTGCAACCTCTACTCGCATTGACTAGAACATACATTGGCTCATTGATGTCAATGATACTACTCACATGCCTGATTGAACTAACCTCGTTAACTCCATACTGATTTATACCTGCCTCTGGAGATTTCCATTATTTGCATCTGAAGAAGTGAGGTTCTTACCCACAAAAGCTTATGCTCCCAGTACTTCTGTTAGTCTCAAAGGTGCCACAGGACCCTCTGTTGCTACTCACATGATGTACTACTTAACGAAAGTATTGAAGAATTAGGCCCATAATCTCTTTCCTCATCTGTAAAATGGGGATAACAGTACTTCATTATCTCCCAGCGTGTGTTATGAAGGCTACTGAGTGTCTGTAGAGTTGTCAGATCTTGGATGCAAGATGCTATAGAAGGGCAAAATACCATTACCGATAAGTAGCAAAGCATCTACCACTTTGTGCTCCCTGTTCTTCCTTTTCCTTTGATGCACTGATCAGATAAGTATTGTGACACTTGTGCCTTTTCCCCTTAATAGCATCGCTGCTTCTTGGGATTCATTGCTAGTGAAATGTATCCCTTTGCCTCCTCTGGCTCTCATGTGTTCGAGCACTTTTGCTGTGCCTGGTGTTCTGCTTAGCCACCACTTTTGTCAAACTGCATCTAGGTAACCAACCCCAAAACACAGGCCTGCCAGTAAATATTTCCACAGGTGAAGAAACCCTGCAGCAACCCTCTGTGCAGCTTCAGCTGGTGTGAAAATGCCCACAATGCTTTGCACATAAGCGGGTTCCTGTGTATACGGGCACATCCTTGGGACACATGCACTGATGTGGCAGTTCGCTTTATAGCCCTCCAGAGAGGAGACGCGTGTGTGCTTAGGGTGGGAAAACGTGAAGCATCCTGAATAACTCTTTTCTTGCAGCATGGTATTTAACATTCAGCTGACATTAAAACAGCATTTTCAGTGGTTTAAAAATGGCATCTTCCCCCAGGAACCAGCCAGCCACTCGCATGCGTATATGTTTTCTCATTCCCACTCACTCATTGAACACATGCCCTCTCATGCATTCACTCTTATGCACACCCACACCACATGACACATGTCACACATGCATGCACACAATCACTGACCATTTCTGCCAGACTTACACTCCTCCTCGCATTCAAAGCATGTAAAGGCTTTTGCAGCGTTCAGTAAAATACCTGAACTTGGCTAGGATAAACCCTACGAAGCAGGGCCAGCTCCAGCATTTCTGCCGCCCCAAGCGCGCCAAAAAAAAAAAAGCCGCGATCGGCGGTGGCAGTTCAGCGGTAGGTCCTTCGCTCCTAGAGGGAGTGAGGGACCTGTCGCCCCCGAATTGCCGCAGGTGCCGCCCCTCTCCCTTGGCCGCCCCAAGCACCTGCTTGTTAAGCTGGTACCTGGAGCCAGCCCTAATTCTAGCCTGGCTCCACCAGGGCTGGTAGCCCACCGTCCTCCAAATGCAACCAGCTAGTTGTCACTTCCCACAGGAGGGTGAGAGTCGGGGGGGGGGGGGGGGGGGGGGGGAGGGGGGCGGGAAGGGAAGAGAAGAGTCGTCAGACTGGCCTTGCGTCAATCTGAATACTCAGATGTGTCGGTCAGAAAACGATCAAGCTTCCTTAAAAACCTACCTGTGCACACAAGCCCCTTGGGAGGCGCTCAGATGAAATGCCTGCCCCGCTAACCGAACCTACTCATTACGGGCACAGTCAAAGGGGTTGCAGACGGAAGAAGAGCAGCTTGACTCTCAGCCTCCACCCCAAAGGGAACAAACGAGTGTCTAGTGCATCTGTGACTGGGGCAACTTAATCACTCAACTTCTCAGGAGGCTTCCTCCTCCAAGCCACGTGACCCTTCCTGCTTTCGAAGGGTGAGCGTATGTCTCATTCTGAAGGCTGGGCAAGAGCAGCACTTGACCTGATGGATATATTTTGGGAAGCTACTGCATGAATAAGATAAGCAAATAGACTGGCTAACCAGACTGTAGACCAGTGGTTCTCAAACTCTTGTACTGGTGACCCCTTTCACATATAAATTAAACACTTTTTTTTATAGATATATTTAACACTATTATAAATGCTGGAGGCAAAGCAGGGTTTGCGGTGGAGGCTGTCAGTTCATGACCCTCCCCCCCCCCCCCCTGTAATAACCTCATGACCCCCTAAGGGGTCCCGACCCCCAGTTTGAGAACCCCTGCTTTAGAGGGTCCTGGGCAGGGGAATGGCTGGTGTGTGGTGTTACTTCACCTGCCTCTCACCTCTGGAAACATGGACTCAAATTCTGCTTTTTTATTTTATTTTTTTTTAAACTCAAGCAAAAATTGGTTTAGTGGTTGGCCTCCCCCAAGCCCCAATGGGCCATTCCAAAACACTTCCCTATGGCACCAGCAGGAGCCCAGAGTGACTAGATCAGTGGGGGCTGCTCAAGCTAAGAATGTGGCATATTTGCAGAGCTAGGGGAGGGCCAAGACCAATATCTGGGCTGCCAGGGCACACACTGCTCCAGTCCATGCTCTGGCCAGAATCTTCCTTCTTAGAGGACTAAAAATTTGCCCACAAATTTTTTTAAGACCTATAGCGTGCCGCTACCATGCGAAAGAAGTAATGCTGCTACTAGAGTGGCTGGAACAAGTCCTTCGGGATTGCTATCCCAAATCTAAGCCATGCAGACCCTGGGAGCACACCGTAAACCCAGAAACATGGCAAACGCTCACATCTCTGGAAGCAAGAAGTTCTCCTCTTGCTGGGGACTGCAGGCTCTTTAAATGTGCCTCAAGGTCTCAGCAGTGCTTTCTCGGAGGAAAATTGCAGAGAGCTCACATAGCTTGTGAACAGTGGTGCAAGGGCTGGAGTGATTAACAGTTATTTTTAGGTATCTATTTATTGACCCGAAAAAAAAATCTCATTGTCTGAGAGCCTAGGAGGGAAGTCGCTTCCCTTTGATTCCAGCACATGGGTGAATGAGTGGAGTGGGTGTGGCCTGTTGGTGTAGCAATTCCTTCTGCTCACTAGCTGGCCTGGCAACCTCATCTCTGCTCCGCTCCTCCTGTCCTGGCCAGCAAGAAATGCTCCACTTGCAGCTAATGGGCAAGTGCTTGCCTGATGGTCTCGAGCATTTATCAGATGGCAGTTACATGAAACGCCCCCTTCCCCTCCACAGCCCCTTACAGAGAGCACCACGGGTGTCCGCTTCTAATCTAAGTTCTAGTCCACTGCCTAGCGCTTATTTCACCGCTAAAGCCCAACTGTGACAGCAGAAGGAAGAGCCCGAATTACTCCATCCATTCAATCCTGAGCCTGCCTTCTGAGAGCTCCATAGAGCCAGTCGTGATGGTGCTGTTGTCAGGTGGATCCCCATCCCCTCGAATCTGGACTAGGCCGGCCTCCTCATCTCACCCAGGTCACCAGACTGACGTCAGGTGGCAGCCGCTTTTGATCACAATCCACCTGGGCTTGATTAGAGCCAGTAGCCTAGAGAGGAGACTCCTATCCCAATGGTAACCAGACTGTTGGAAGGAAGGTAGCTGAATCATGTATACTCTGCTTCAGGAAACTCCTTGCACCTGTTACTGCAGATTGAGAGGGTCTGGCGGAAAGCTGAAACTGGCCTTAAGTCATAAAGGGGCCAGCAGAACTGGCTGGAGGCCTGTAAAATGTCTTGTAGTCTCAAATCAGCAACGATAGTGCATGCAAATGAATCCAAGTGACCTAAAACCACCCAGCAAGCGGAGAGGGCTGGGTTCTTTAGCACTGCTCGTCTGTGTGCGTTAGACACTACCAAGTGCTGAAAGAGATGCTCGGATACCTTGAAATGGGAAGGGATGTTTTTCCCCTTGAGCAGAAACCCCTGTCTGGAGAGGCTCTAAGATGCAGAGGGAGCTCAATCCAACTTGAGCATCCTATGAGCTTTGATAAGAAAGGGGCATTTGACCTGGGGAGAGGGTCACTGCTGCTTGTATCCTGTAGCCAAATCTTTCACCCTGAACCAACCAACCAACTCTTTACAGAGAGACTGCAAGGTCTGGGCTTGTGCCTGGGGCCCCGAGCCGAGCCCTGCCCCTTTCACCATTTCACTTGACCTCAGCTAGTAAAATAGGGATGAAAACACTCTCCTACCTACCTCCCAGGGTTAGTGTGAGGATTGCTGGGCTGGTTCTGAGGGGAAATGAGCATCCTCAGGTCTCATTATAGTCAGTGGGCATTGAGGACACGTTAATTGCCTTCTACAGTTAGCCCCTAACTCACTGATGTTTTGTAAAGTGCTTTGGGAATGTAAATGTGGAGCATTATTATGTAGATGAATCCTGGCTTGTTGTGATTCCTACTGCCACAATTTTGAGAACACAGGTCTTATCTTTAGAAGCTTAAAGATGAAAGATTGATCTCTTGTTCTGTGTGTGTGTGTGTGTGTGTGTGTGTGTGTTTCTTCCCCCTCCCCGCTTCATCTTTCCATCCCTACCCCCAGCCAAACTCCAGTGGAGCTAGACTAGCATTCTTTCTAACGGCTGGGTCTCTCGCCTTCAAACCCTGACCAAGCTGCAGATCACAACACCTACACAAAGCAAAGAGGAAACCCTGGCAAGGAGGATTCTGAGTCACTTTAGTTTTGTCCACTCGTCTTCCTGACTCTGGGATGAAACTCGCTGCAGCTTCTGGCACAATAAACCCAACCCATTTCCCCCTTTTCCCTCCGAATACGAGCAGCTTCCGAGAGCTTGAAAGAAAAGGAAAGATGCTCAACAATGCCATGGTTGCTTTAATCCTTTGATTTCCCGAAAAACCAGCTTGTGTGGGGGAGAGAATGGCCCATTTGACAAATTAAACTTGGGGGACTGGTAATAAAATAGAGCGCACTCTTCCCTGTGAGGCTACTGGTTGAAGTCCAGTCCAGGTCAGCAGACCTTTCAGTGGTGTCCAATGAGCAGTATCCGGATGCCAATGTAAATTACTGGTGAAATCTCCATGACCGTGTGCTTCTGTCGCAGAAATCCAGCGAGTGCCTCCAAGAGCTCTGCTGTTCCATTGGCTCGTGTGCGTGCAGTCATGGTCATAGCGTTTATCCGGGTTAGCTTTGTGCGGGAGGGGGGAGCTATCCCCAGAATGGCTGCTCTGCTCACCGAAGCAGCAAGGGTATCACTCTTCTTGTTCAACATTGATCTTGTCCTGCCTTCAATTAACTTAGAAGTCCTCTATCTGCTAGCATGCTGGTGCCTGATTTCTCACACTGCGCCCTTCAAAGGCCAGCTGAGAGCAGTGATGCTGATAAATCGGTACAGCGGCAGGGGATAGACAAGGAGAGAGGAGCGCTGGCTGGCACCGTGGGTTACTGAACTAACTGCTCACTACTCGAGTTCTAGGTGCTATAACTCTATTTAGGTCCCAAATGGGTTGAGATCCAAAAAATCACTAGCAAGATCCAAACACTTCCAGCACCGACCTAGCAGCCTCTGCTGAAGAGCTGCCAGGTTCCATTTCTGGTAATTACATATATACCACCCTCAAATGCTCCCAGGTGGATGCAATATTCTCCTGTACTTCTGTCCTAAAATCCTTGTGCACCGTTGCAGTGCTGTTAAACAGCACAGCGTTGCAACTATGTGGTTAACATCTAATGCTGTTCATCCCTGTTGTTAATGTGCACCAGGTCCTGTCTTCCAATCTCCTAGGAAAAGATTACAAGGCAGGTTAGCGGCTCTAGAGACTGAAATCTACAGGGCGGGTTTGTACTCGCAAGGGTAGCCGAGTACTTTCCAGTTCTGGCAGCCTAATCCAGTGCAGTTCATGGAACTAAGGCAACCGGAGACAGCTGCTTAGCTTAAGGATGGCCTATGCCTCTTGCCCCCAGCTGCTGACCGCTGGAAGGGGAAGTCCCCAGACACCAGTCATAAGGTGAAGCAGGTTCAGTGTGAAGAGGCAGCTGTGGTGGCCACACCCTCTCTAGGCCTGAGGAGGAGTCTGGTAGAAGCTCCTTGAAGCTGCCTATGATGTGGAGGCAGATACAAGGATGGCTTTTTCCCCATGTGCAAATATTGTTTCTGGCTGTTCCTTTTTGCTGAGCCAGGCCTGCCGAGGGGAACCCCCATAGAGCAGGAAGTGAGAGAATGAACCTGCCTAATTCAAGCCCTTGGCGCTAGCTCATCCTCTGACAAATTCCACAGCAATGATCTCACTGGGGCCAGCCGAAACTTACCCACAGACAGGCCCATCGATTCCCAAACCAACCCCATCAGCAGGAGTTTGTTGTAAAGCCTCTCTGTGCATTCTCCCCACCACTGGGGCGGTTTCTTTATTCTTTACGCTTCAATTTAGCTTGGAGAGTGCAACTGGCCCGACTGGTCCTAGTTCTCTACAGAATCCGTTTCACGCCCCGGGTCTCGTGCACGGAGGCTTGTGCCGTGGCATCTGGGACACAGGAAGTGCAGGGAACATTTGGATCCATGAAAATAGCAGACTCTATTCACGGCGCTCCAGCAGGAAATGCTCCCTGGTCGTGCCTCTCCTCGGAGGAGGCTAGACGGCTCTTCTTTGAAAAGCAGAATGGATTTAACAAAAGCCTTGCGCCAAGCTGCCCCAATCCCTCTGACAGCGCTGCCCGCCCAGCCTCTCTGCTCTGTTTGTCTCTTTGTGAAAGGCTGGTCCTGCGCTGCTGGTTGCTAAGCCCAGCCCCCGTCTCGCCCTCTGCGGCAGGAGACAGGCCGACTAACCCCCTGGGAATGATGCTCTCAAAGCTCTAGCAACACGACAGAGTAATGCACAGGGCCCTTTCCAACAGGCTGCAGCTGCATCTTCTGCCAGCTCCACGGCTGCCACGGAAGGGAGGATGGGCGATCGCCTACTAGGTGAAACACAGATGAGCTTGTTGCAGAGGAGGGGGAGACACTGGTAGCCGGACACCAACCATCTGATTTTTTTTTTTTTTTATTTTAACTCTCACAGGGCTACTGAGTAGGGAAGCTTGCTCCTTCCCATTGTCTAGTTCTGTGCTTTTCCCCAGGTCCCCAAAGCCCTGGATCTGTGATGTGACTGAGTGACGGAAATGCAAAACAGTGCTCAGGAATTCCTGCCCTTGTACCCAAGCCCTGGGCTTCAGATGACATGCTAGGCACAAGCTGCTTGGTGAACGTCGCTCTCGGGTACAGCTAGGGAGCCAGGATTAGAACCGCCATCCTTCAGCTTCAGAAATTCGCATCTCTACCCATCCGGCTAAAGGACATCGCTCTGGCTGGTACCAGTAAATGACCCCTCACCCTAGTTGTGGGGCCATCCGCTAACAGGCAGCATCACTCAAAGCCAGTTTGTTACACTCCAACTCTGAACATTTATGTACCTGGGCCTTGCTCAGGAAAGGGGACGGCCTGCCTTATGAAACGGGGGCAGACGTGGGCTTAAAAGCTCCCAAGCCGGGCCAGACAATAAAACCATCAGGGAAATCCCGGGGCAGGAAGTTTGGACGAGGGCTGGCTGACGTGAAAATGAATGGGTTTTCTATGCCAGAGGATGTGGCCCAGGCGCTTCCCAGGCACAGGGGAATAAAGCCGGCATTGTAGTGGTAAGGCCTCGGCATGCGAAGAAGAACTTTGTGCCTGCAGTCAAGGGTCACAACCACAGGGCTCAATCCCGAGGGGCTCATTGATACTCCGCCCTCTCTCGCTTCCCATTTGGCTACTGGAACTTGGCTAGTCGCCCGCGTTCCTCCTGAAGTGGCCGTCACCTGCGCCCTGTCTCCGAGCTGGGTTTGGAGCAGCCCCCTCAGTGGTTTGCAGGTGCGGAGGGCTGGGGGCGGTTGAACTCCAAACTCTGCTCCCTCAGCAGTGGGAGAGGTCGGGACCCTTCTCACAGGGCACTTCCTCCATTCCTAGCTCCATCAGGCCAGAGCCAGGCTGGCGTTTCACTGCTGCTTCCCCAGTTTATTTGTTTAACCCAACTTCCATTTCCCATCCCTCCCCCCACTTCTCTTTGCCAGATTCTAGCTTGTGCTTTTCTCCTCGGGCTGGGTTGAGGGCTTATAGCGCTCTGATGTGCTGTCCTTTTCCAGTGTCACTCTGGGGGGGGGGGGGGGAGGGGGGGCTGGGGACCCATGCCATGCATGTTGGGGGGGGGGGGGAATGCCTGGGAACAACATTCCCATGGCAAGAGGCAGATCCTTTGTTCTTTGGGCCTTGTCCGGTCTCTCTGTCTACCTCCTCCCTTTGGGCTAATGAACATATGCTAAGTAGTAGGCAATGGTCTTGGGGGATTGTGGGCCTGTTGCAGCCTGGAGATAACACACAGGCTCGGGTGTGTAGTTGTGTGTGCGTCTTGGTGATCTAGAAGGGAAAGCTCCTGCGTTCTGCAGCCAGGCAGTCCAAATCCCTCTCCCCCTAACAAATAAGGGCCTGAGCCAGACCCCGACAATCTTCCCACTGACTTTGGATCAGGTCCTAAGCTTGCTGTAGTACGTATGTTCCCAAAGGCCATCTGCACAGTCGAGACCTTACACTTGCATCCGTCCATGAAATGGACATCTTGCTATCATTGTTGTTCATAGTCTAAGGACAGACGGGACCATTGTGATCATGTCGTCTGACTTTCTGCAGAGCAAAGGCCGGAGAACTTCCATAAAACAATCCTTAGAGCAGAACTTTTAGGGAAAAAAAACCCTTCTTGATTAAAAATGGTCGTGATGGAGAATCCACCGGGGCCCTGGGTAAATTGTTCCAATGGTTAATCGCTCACTGTTTGGCAATAAGATGTAATTTTTTGTTTAATCTGTATTTGTCTAGCTTCATTCCAGCCATTTCTCTGTTAAATTGAAGAGACCACTATTAAATACCTGTTCCCCTTACAGGTATTTACAAACTGTAATCAAGTCACCCCTTAACCTTTTTTGTTAAACCAAATAAACAGAACTCCTTGAGTCTATCATTTATAAGGCAGGTGTTTTCTAATCCTTTTATTTAGTCTCAGGGCTCTTCTCTGAACACTCTCTCCCATTTATCAACATCCTTCTGGAATTGTAGGCACCAGAACTGGACACAGGATTCCAGCACTGGTATCACAGTGCCCAATAACCTCTGTGCTCTTACTTGGGATTCTCCCATTTATGCATCCCAGGATCGCATTCTGTCTTGGCCAGTATCACACTGGGAGTTGCTGTTCAGGTGACTATCCACCACACCCCTAAATCTTCAGTGTCGCTGCTTCCCAAGATAGTCCTCCATCCTATAAGTATGGCCTACATTCTTTGGTTCTAGATGTATACACTTCCATTAAGCCATACTAAATAAAATGCATTGTTTGCTGGCACCCAGTTTACCGAGCAATCTAGATCGCTCTGAATCCGTAACCTGTCATCTTCACTATTTGCCACTCCCCCCACTTTTTCTGTCATCTGCAAACTTTATCAGTGATTATATATTTTCTTCCAGGTAATTGATAAAGATGCTAAATAGTGTAGGGCCAAGAACCGATCCCTGCGGGACCCACTGGAAACAGACCCCTCTAGATGACGATTCTACATTTACATTGTGAAGACCTATCAGTTAGCCAGGTTTTAATCCATTCCATGTGTGCCATTAACTTTATATCATTCCAGTTTTTAATCTAAACGTCATGTGGTACTAAGTCAAACAACTTACAGATGTCTAAGTATATTACATCAACTCTATTACCTTTATGAAGGATAGCCCTTGAGAGATTAGTGTCTTCAAATGACATTGTTCTTCTTAAATATCAGGACAACGGGCTGCCCCACAACTCACCCAGAGTCAAATCCTTACCAAGGGTTTTACTCCAGCCTTACCCAGGCAAAACTTCTATTAGATCAATGAGTAAGGACTCCTGCATCCATCAAGCTACTTTGAACAATATCCCAAATATATGGAACCAGTCTTGAGTGGCAGTTGGTACAAGCTAGATGCTTGTTTGATCTTTCTTCTGTTTCTTAGCATTTCCAGCAGCTGGGACCAGCACTCCATTAAGAGAATTGGCTGGGGATGTGAGTCTAGCCTTGCTCTAGCAGACCTGTGTGTCGCAAGCTTAGAATAGTTAAAGCAGAGGCCTTTCCCTGAATCTGTTTGACGCCTCGTCCCCTAAACACAGATGCAACCCCCTCCTCTTCAACTCTTGAAGCCCCCTCCAAACTCAGGCAGTGCAAGGAGAACAGGGAGGAAGTGGCAAGGAGGGGAGGCTGGGGGCCTCCTGCTCTCTCAGGGCTCTCACATAGGTTGTTTCCTACATCCTCCGGCTGGGTCACAGTGCAGGGACAAACCCGTACTTCCTGCCAAAAGAGGGTTTAACAGGGCGGACAAAGAGGGGCAATGTTGGCAGACAGAGCAAGCTGTGGGAAAGAGCTCTGGTTCACTGATGCTGGAACAACTCCGGCATGCTTAGATGGCTGGTTTCTGCTAAAGCAATTACACGCAGGGCTGTACTACCCCAGCAGAGCTAGGGCCGCAGAAAGGGGTTGGGCTTTAAAAAAGTAGCACTGTAGAGCACAGGGCTATAAAGGGGCCCCAAAGCAGGACGTGTGTATGTGTGTGAACAGCTTAAGGTTTTACCTGTGTCCTAGAGGCAAAGAAGCGATCACAGCAGCTCTCCAGGTGCGTAGAGAAATTATACCGGACATGTAATATAATCTTAATTTTACAAAGAACACCTGCACATAAAATGTCCACATGCAGTGAAATGTATTTGCAGCCTGATCGGGTACCTTCCTACAGTCAGTGCTGCCAATATTTCCTATTACACCTGCCTATTTTTCAGTACATGTGTCTACACTCCATTGATGCTGGACGTTGAAAGACACTACAGTCTGTTTGTACTAGTATTTATATATGATGGGGCTGTGTATATTCACACATACCTACCTACAGCTGTCTTGTCTTTGTTTTCAGAAACTACACACACAGCTAGAAGAACTACTCTCCTGTATGTGTACGCACAGAGAGCTGGGATCGCCCAGTCTCCTGCACATAGGTCACATGCTGTTTCCATGAGTGATAATTACCATATTTTTTTTATTAGAAACTATCAAGTCGCGCACTAGTACGATGCGGCAGACTGTGTGTATGCTGGGAGGGGATTATCTCACTCTGATATTATATAATCTGTTTAGACTGTGTCGCTCGATGCTTATTTGGGGAATGAATGAGCATTTCACTCTGGGATGGTGCCACCCATGAATTCTGACATCACTCCTTTAACCCATTGTAATAAATATACTGTATTATCCCAGCTTTGCCTCTTAGCTGTTCCTTGCTCTCATTCTACACACCATCCATTAACTATACTAGAGTGATTAGTGGGGGGGTCCGAGGGGAGGGTGTATGGGTGTGTGTCCCCCTTAGTAAATTAAGTGCTGGTTAAATGCGCCAGACAGATGGTCATAGGTCCCCACTTACCCCCAGATTAGACACAGCAGTAGAGTACGCTTCCCCACCTAGCATCTCTTGCAGTTAAGAGGCAGGACCTAAGTGACACACCCTCTTGTTCTCTCTGGCTGGTTAACATATTGTGCTGTCTAGTGTCAACACCCAAACTTCCCCCTGAGTTCTGGCTTGGACTTGAGTGTCATGGCAGGAAGTAGGGATGAGATAACCCTCTAATGAGGCTCAGCTGGGAGCGGATATGACCCACCTCTGGAGCTGAGACTCCGTGCAGCGTGGGCCCGCTGCTGAGACTGTCAACAAGGGTGTGGGTGGTAGTGGTGGTGCCTGGGCTACAGAAACTGGCTGCACGAGCCCATGTTGTCCAGTTTCTGGTGGAACTCCCTAGAGCACAGCCCCTTTCAATTATTTCCCCCAGGTCCTTCTCCCTGCAGTAAAAACAAATCAAAACCTCTTCCTTCCAGCGTGAAATAGGAGGCTGGAGGAGACAACTGGGGCAAAGATAAAAGGGGACTCGGCAGCTTTACAGCAAACAAAAGCTCCCCCATATGTCAGAACTTGCTGTGCCAGCAGAAGGGAACATTTTGCCAGGAGGTCTAGGTCGGAACAATGATCCTGCCTCCTTTCGGGGACAGCGGCTCAGAGGAGCAATCGGCTCTTGCAGGCGCGTGGGAAGTTACCACTCGGAAGTCCTGCAGTTTCCCCTCTTCTCTGCCCTGGCAGCCACCTGCTCAGAGGCACGGTCACTGTGAATTGGGGCCAGATCCACTTTCATCTCAATTCTCAGCCCATGTAAAAACTACAGTGAGTGAAGCCAATGGGTGTGTAACCCTATAACAGACCACATGCTGAGCCACCACTAGGAGCGCAGGGACATCGGCGTTCACACCCCTCTTCTCCTCAGTCCGGACAGGAAGAGCAGCCCTGATTTCCTCTCCCGAGCAGCTCACGTTGGGTGCAGCATCTACCCAGGTGCTTTCCCCTCACTGGTTTGTGACCAGTGGTGACGGGTGGGGTGGCTGCTGTTGTGGACAGCCCGGTCTGGACCCAGGGCCACTCCAGCCCTCCGTTTGGATGGGACACGCTGAGGAAAAAGGGATCCTGCTCCCATCCTCCTTGTAGACCTCAGGGGCCATCACTACCCTTGTTCTCTCCGTTCATGTGCCCCCAAATCACCAGAAAGGGACCAGAGGCGAGGTGAAGGCATACCCCTATGTGGCCCACAGAGAGGGAGGTAGCCTGCATTGCCCCTTTGGCTATTGCAGCTTGCACAATCCATCCCCAAGCTTGCCCTGGGGGGGTGCATCTTGGCTCGGGGCTGCGGCTAAGGGCTGCAATCTAACACTCTGCGCTGGGTCCTGGTGCGCTACAGCTGCCCAGTCAGTCACACATGCCCTCCCCTGCCATGGAGCATTGCTGCCCCAACTCCCGGCCGTGCAAGGGAGAGACCTGTTTGGAACCAGGCAAGCTGCACGAACTTCAGCAGAGCAGACGCTGACCTGTTCCGTGGTGTGGGAAGGACTGGATAGAAGGACTCTGGCAAGCCAAGGCCTCTGTCCATTACATTGGTGGTGGTTTATGCCCTCCCCAAAGTTGGGAACTACAGATCACTTTGGGTGTAAAAGAGAGCAGAATTTGGTCCGTTACTCCAGGGCAACTCTACTGCAGTGAGCGAGCTAGAATGCAGTAGCAGAGGGCTGGATTTGACCATTGGAGTCTAGCAAGAAGCCCCCTCCCACCCACCCTGTGTTTCAAACAAGCTTTGCAAAGAGAGGAACCCAACCTCAGACACCAGGGAAACCACATTAACCGCACCAGGAACCAACCGCTGCTGAGTATGCAACAAACTGCTCAGCAACGGGGCTGATGACAATCCGACTCTGAATATAGCACCAGGGATGCAGCGAAAACCAGCAAGGAATCAAGCACCCTGGGCCTCTCCCTGAAACACACCCCTGTTGCTTTTTCTCCTCTTGGAGCTCAGTGAAGTTTCCGAGTCCTTGTTTCTTTGTCTCCGATATCCAGCCCCTTAACATTACCCACACAGCCGCAGAATAATCACATTTCAGCCCCACAAAGGCAGCTGCCGTCTGGAGGTCTAAGCACAGGCAGCGCCTGGGAACGAGAAAACCGATCGTTCCGCCAGTCTCCCTTCTTCATAAAAAGAATTCAACAGCTGACATGTCGTAGCATTGCGAAACCAGCGTTTAAAGGGCACTTTTTAGTAAAACTGTAGGGCTCCAGAAAATTGTCACTCCCTTTTCATTGGTTTGGGGGAGCAGGCACGTGTGAAGGAAAAGGAAAGACAGATATTATTTATTATTAAGGAAAATGGGTGAACACCAGGGTGTAGAAGACAGAGAGCTAGCATCCGCTATAGAGCCAGGCATGGCATGGGCAGACACTGCCCCTGCACAGGTCCACCGTCCTGGCCTTGTAACAGTCCCCCTTCCCCATGGCGCCGGGACCCAATGTTCAGCTTGTAGCTCTGATGATACCTCTCAGCCTTGATGCTGTCCCTGCATCCCCAACAACCCAGCCCCTCCTTTGGGTTCACCAGCTACCCCATTAACACCCATCTTGAGCTCCAGCAGCTGCAGCCTCGTTACAGCTCCGGCGCTTTTCATCTGCTTTCCAAGGTGGAGAGACGGGGCCGCCTCAACTCGTTGCTGGTGCGGCTCACCCTAGAACGTGGCCTGGGCTGTTGGCGCTTCACCGACCAGCACTAATAGCAGCCCCCGTGGAGTTTAGCCAGCCCCCTGAGGGAGCCGTGCTCGGCGCTCACCCAGAGGAGGCAGAGCTTCGGTTCTTTGCCCTGCGATGATTCTGCAAACCCAAACTGCCCTGCCAACAGCACCAAACTGCGTAAAGTGCCCAGCTTAACGGCAGCTACGTCACCGGAACCACTGGCTGGAATCAGCCTCTGGCACTCTACTAGCTTCCAGGGAATTATTCCAGCCTTTCGCTGGTGTGACTGACAGCAGCGTCAGACCCACAGTGTTATTTAACCCCATGGAGCCCATTAGGCTACAACGAGGCTCTGAGTTCAGTGGGAGCAAGAAGGAGCCCAAGCTACGCATGAATGATATTCTGCAAAATGAAGTTTCATTGAACCGTTGCTCTCTGTACACACTTGGCTTTCTGCAGTCCTTCGAGGGACAAAGACTGGAACTCGGCGCCCTTGCATGGTGCCAGGATAATGTGTAAAGTGTAATTATCAAGCCATGTAGCAGCCTCTAAAGAGGGATCACTGAAACACACATGGTTTCAATAGCAGAGATAAGTTAACTTCAGAGCCTCCCAAACTCATCACCTCTGGGTCTGATTAACCTCATCAGCTCTGGTTTTTACTGTTCTTTTTTTTTTTTTTTTTTTTTTTCCTTTTAGCAACCTCCATCTTCAAACTTGCAACCTACTTACATTTCCTTGTTGCAGTTAGGAAATTGGCTACTTGCAAACTAGCCCCCATCCTGATCTTTGCTTGCTCTGTGGCTTTTGGCCACCCCATAAAACAAAGTTGACAGTTCCCAGCTCTGTCAGTCTCTGGCTTTCTGGGAAAGCAACCCAGCCTCACGCCCTCAGCAGGCAATAGCCAAAACCTCCTCCTGTGAAATCATTCAAACTGTGCGGCTCCCTCCTTGCACGTACATTACACCATCTGCTGGGACTTGGTTCCAGGGAAAACTAAGGAGAGAAGAATATCCCGGCCACGAGAGACTTTGTCTTCGCTTGCTACATAGCCCAAGTGATCAATTAAATTCACCACGTACATCCCAACCCACAGAAAGATATAACTGAGAGGGACAGCTACTAAAAACAAAACCACCCAGCTCCAGCTAACAAGCTGATCCAGAAGGCAACACCCTAGAATTAAGTCCAGTTCACACTTTAAACCTAGCTGATGTCTCCATCAACGTATGTGCTATTGCACACAAACACTTTACATTAAAAGAACATGATTAAGATTGCAAAGTCAAATGTTCCGAAGTTAGGAAATACCACAATTAATGGTGTGGTACACAGGCAACATTAAACCCACATTCGCAGGCTCCTGTGAGAAGCAGTGAGTTTTACAGTTAAAGACCTTGCATGGCAAATGCCCTGTTCCCAGGCCTAGAGAGTTTAATCTCAGGACCTGGGAACAGAAGCTCCCCATGTGGATCTGGAGTGTTGGGATGGATCATGGGGTTCTTAGGTTATACAGGTCCCAAACCCTTAGGTCTAGCATGTTTGGGCACTTAAAATTTCAGGGACCTACAGAGGGAACAGCTTACAGAGTACTCGGGGTGAATCTACATTTGTAGGGGTAAATCCAAAGCTCCCTGCTGAGTTTTCACCCAGTCCTCGCTCTAATGTCAATGGGATTTTGCTTGAGTAAGCACTGAATAAGGACCTCAGGATCTGGCCTATGATAATATAGACTGAAGGCCTTTGCTTTTCCAGTGCACTGCAGGATGCAAATGGCAGCTCTGAGAATAGTGAACCTCAGCAGAGACGAATGCTACCCTCATGTGCCACCTTCTATGGCAGTCCAATGGGGGGCGGGGACCACCTGGCTGCATCAGATGAGAGTCCCAGTCTGATCTATTGCGAATACAATTCACCTGCCATGGGACCAGCTGAGCTGCGAATCCACCTCCCTTGGAGAGGAAACCCTGAGGGTGGTGATGTTACATTTACGTTCCACGCATCACATAACCAGCACAAACATTGTAGCTGCCCTAGAAGGTGGCAGGTGGAGGGAGAATACACCATTTTGACTAGAGATGGACCCAACCATGAATGCTGGATCCAGATTCCCCAGGCCCTAGAACAACATTGGTAAAGGCCAGATCCAGGCCTGAATTTTATGACCCAGGTTAGTCTGATTCTGACTCATTTGAAAAAGATCTCCTAGAAAAACTCTCTCTCTAAGGTTGCGAGTCATGAGGCTGCTGGACTGCGCCTCCAAGGTGCAACAGAGCCCCAATCCACAGGAATTATCACCCTGGGGCTTCCACTAACCCCCTGGAAACATCAAGTATACATGCTATCTATGGTACTTAGACGGTCCCATAGCATCTGAGTCCATAACAATCTTTAATGTATTTATCAGCACAATGCCCCTGTGAGGCAGGGCAGTGCTAATATCCCCAATGTACAGAGGGGAAACTGAGGCACGGAGAGGTTCCATGAGTTCCCCATGGTCACACAGGAAGCCTGTGCTGGGGCAGGGTTCTCCCAAGTCCCAGATTAGTGCCCTAAGCACTGGACAAAATTCATCTCATACCTATGTAGGGCCAAATTCTATATGCCTGGCATGCTCACTGAACTTGTTAAGAAATAGGTGTATGTATTTGGGGGCAGAATCTATCCCATAATATATAGATACAGTAACAAGCATTGATACATACCTAGAAGTCAGGGCTACCTAAAGCCCAGGATTTTCTCTTACATGGCAAAAGTAGTTCAGATCCTGAAGCAGTCACTGCAGATTCGCCATGCACATACACAATTCCCATTAGGGGAACGAGAGTCCTGCCCAGGCATCAATATGAGAACACAAGGTTCAGTCGCAACACTGCTCCCGATGCACTGCAAAGCTCATTGCCTTGAAAGGAGTCTCTCAAAGGTTTGCAGTGATTGCTTGAGGCTGTAGAGTACTTTTGTCCTCCATGACACCATAAACACCAAAGACTGTGCGGCAACTTCAACTAGTGCGGGATGCCCCGCTAAGGAGGCTGGGTTTCCCAGAGGGGGCGCACTCGCCCGTGCCCCAGCCACTGCACCAGCTGCCAGTTATTTTAGTAATGAAGTTTCAAAGTGCTAGCTTTAAGCTACATGGTTTGGGTTCATGGTCTGGCTACCAGAGACCCACCTCTCTGTACCTTATCCCAGCAGTTGAGATCACCTGGGGCACTCAAGTTACAATCCCTGGATTTGAAATGCGTGCTGCTCCCCAAGGAAGGCTGTTGACTCTGGAATTTGGTCCAACAGACCTTTATTGATTGACTGGCCGTGATATTTACATAGGCTTTCTGGCCTGATGGGTGGAAAGGGGAAAGTCGGGTCTCCTGAAAGTTGGGAGGAAAGAGAATTCTGTAGTTGATACTGTGGTATTTTAGATTTTAATCATTTCTGCTGAGAGTTCAGCACCTGCAGCAGCCATAGGATTGATTAGGGTGACCAGACAGCAAGGGTGAAAAATTGGGACAGGGAGTGGGAGGTAATAGGAGGCTATATAAGAAAAAGACCCAAAAATCGGGACTGTCCCTATAAAATCGGGACATCTGGTCACCCTAGGATTGGACCTTGGTTTCCCCTTTGTCCATGTACATGCTAAGGGGATCACTGCTTTAGAAATGCAATGTGTGATGAAATCTCCTCCTTCCTGCAAATACGCCAGCCAATAATGAAAACTTTACAAATTACGCCCCGATTCTGCATGGAGCTCTGTGCGGTTGGATCTCTTTGCAAGCATGAGGTCGTTGCGCCATCAGAGGGCTTGTCTGTATATGAAACCTTGCACTGGTGTAACTCAATTAATTTCAAATCAATGCAGATCTTGTCTACACGCACATTTGAACTGCTTTAGTTAAGCAGGTTTCAAACCCGCTTTGTGGCCCCTCTTATTTTGGTTTCAACGACTCAGTTTAAACTACGTCAATTTAAACTGAAATAAGAGCGTCCATACAGGTTTTTGCGACGATTTAACTAAATTGGGTAAAAATCATATCTTGAGTTAAAGGCTGCACCATTTATACCAGTGCAAACTCCTAACATGGGCACACTTAAATCGATTTAAACTATACTTATCCCACTTACTCCAAACTGGTTTAATTTAGTAAATTACAATAATAAGCGAGATCAGTGTAAGTGCAGTTTAAACCAGTGTGCTCTGGTACAAAAAGACCCAGGTGTAGACCAGCCATTAATCTGAAATAGCTTGTTACAGCGGGAGCTGAAAATGATCAGTGCACTTGCCCAAGACTCTGAAATACCTGACAGCATCTTCTGACTGATGGATTTTAACTCTCCTTTGTTTGGAACAACCTATTAGGTACTTTTTGCAAGAACGGTGGTGTTTCTCCTGCATTTGCATGGAGTTGGAGTGAGATGGATGAGTCCTTTTTTCTAAAGAGATCGGCACTAACACCCAACCGTAGCTGTATACCTCCAAAGGAAACACTTTAGCTTGTGCCCCAGTGCCACTGCCTGATGACAGCGCTACTCTGGGGAATGCGTTGGTTTAGAAGCCACACCTGCAAAGCCTGCCATGAGATTGCAAAGCTTCAGGGAGGTGGGGAATGGCGTTCCTCAGATCTGTGTGCGTGGCATGACATGGCATGTGGGTCTTGTGTATCCTGTCCTGAAAGAGAGCACTGCTGCCTTCATGGAATTTGTTTTCCCTTTCTCCCCAGTGCTGGTCCAGGGACTGGGTGGGTTTGGGGAGGAGTGGGTGCCTATTCCCTGGGGGTGAGATTCTCTTTTTAGGGGGTCTCTGGGGTAACTGTAGTCAGAGGAATTACCTGTCAGCAGGACTCCAATGTGTACCATGTGAGCACCCGATGTCCAGAGCTGCCGAGGAAGCACGACACCTCCAGCAGATTCTCACAGTCCACAGCCTAGTCTACAAGGGGCAAACCCTGACCCCGTGGCTAGAAACTACAGGAAGCCTCCATCAGGGAGCCTTAGATGCCTTGTGGTTCTTTCCTTCCCTGACCCCTCATGGGTTTTTGCCCCAGGAAGGAGTGATCCTGCCCCTTGGTTCTTCTCTGGGCCTCCCAAAATTAAGGCCATGCTTTGACACCTTTATTCACACTGAATAGCACCTGGCAAGTAGCCCCATTGACCTGGATGGGATTGCTCCCAGAGTAAGGTACTACTCAGCATGAGTAAGAGTGGCAGAATTTGGCCCTTAATACTCTAGTGGGAGTCTTGCCTGAATGAGCCTCAAGATTTGGCAATAGATCTGTGGGTATCAATCCTAAAAAAGGGGCCAGATCTGCCCCTGAGATGTGAACCCACTGAGTCACAGCAAGGACAGAACTGGTCTGAGATGGTTACTTTATAAACCCGCATGGATGAGGGCGGTAATGGGGCCTTCATTCATATAATCTCGACCCGGGCCCCATTTCCTCTTGAGGTTCCCTTATTGACAGTAACAAGTCAGAAATCTCTTCCTGTATTTCACAGGCGACGGTATTAGTTAAGCAATAAAAGGCTCTGCATGCCAGATAGATGAAAGCATTAGTATCTATTGGGGATTGCATGCAAATGCTCTAAAAACTGGTCTTTCAAGGTAATTATGTTTGTTTACTGGAACTTGAGACTGTGCATGTTTCCACAAGATGCTTAACAGGAACAAGGTTTACCCACCAATCTATAGATCTGTACATATTTAAGTGGGGAAAAAAGCAGCAAAAAAAAAAAAGGATTTTCCTCTCAGCAGATGGTCCCTATCAAGCGCAAGGTGCCGGACGAATGTTGCATTGAGTTGGTGGTGTGGAGCATTGTGAAGTATAATTGGATTTGATTGCCAAAGGAGGCTAGAAGCAGTGTATTGTTAGAAGCCTTATTATAGGATGCCTCATGATGAGGGTCTGTTCCGCATACATAGATCTTCCAAGCAGCTGTTGTTTCTTTCCCTCATGTATGACCGTGAAAAAGATTTGCAATGATTTAGGGATCAGTGTTGAGGGCCATAAACCAGTTATAAAATAGAGTACAATTGTCAACAGAACTGGGGAGCAGAAAAGTGCTTATGGGGTTAACATTCAGATACTGTGGTGATGGTGTCCAATAGGAACAGAATGATGGTCGTTTGGTTCAGACACTGGAGTGGGAGACAGGAAATCGGTGTTAAATTCTTCTCTCTGCCACAGAGCCCCTGTGTGACCTTGGGCAAGTCACTTAATCTCCATTTCCCTCTCTGTAAAATGGGAATAATAAGCCTAGTTTTTGCCCACCCCTTGTCTATTTGGACTGTAAGCTCTTTGGCACTGTAAGCTGTTTCTTAGGATGTGTTGGTGAAGTGCCTAGCATAGTGGGGCCCTGATCCTCATTGGGCACTATTGTAATAAAAATAACGCATACTAGTAATCTAAGGACCTGGTTAGATAGATGGAAGGAGGAGGAAAAGTGTCAAGGAGGGACTATAGTGTAAACCCTAACCGGGTTTGGAGAGGGTTTGTTTCTTTTTACCCCAAGCTTGAGTATGTCACTGTCCTTTTGATTTACTCGGGTGACTAGAAGTTTATATACGTCAGTTATTCCCTTCTGGAACTGCTGCAGCTCCAGAAGGGAATAACTTCCCTCTTCGACCATCTCTCTCTCACCCTCTCACTGCAACAAGCAGACTGCGTCCAGCCATGTGGGAAAAGACAAATTCCATGCTTAAACCACTGGCTCTTGATAAAGGTCCAACAGGGTATTCTGAGAGCCATTTTGTTTTTACAGACAGAGGAGAGCAGGCAGCAAGGATGCTGCCTGCATACTAAGAAACCTGGCCGACAGCCCACGCACACTACATGCTAAATAAATAAATAAACACCTCAATCAAGCTTGACGTCACGCTGGAAAGGGTCACTGCCATGTGGAACAAGACATCTGGCCCATGAAGTCACTGCCCTGGAAAGATGCCATGGAACAGTTCGCAGGCTCTGCAGCACAATGGGACCCGATGAAGGGGGAGAGGGGGGAGTCCGCTGGGCTTGATTGTTTGATGCTAGGTACGTTCAGGTGTGAGGAACAAGTCTCCCACACACTCTGCAAAACCTTTCCGCGCTTCTAGCTGCTGGAAAAACTTCTGAGAGTCGAATGCAAGCGGGGGAGGGAACAGCCCTGCCCTGTCATCTCACATTGGCTCAGACTATTACAGTGTATGACCTGACATTGCATGTTACTAACAGGGTTTGGAACAACCGAGAACGGGGCCTAAACTCTCAGCTACATTTAAACTGTATGGGGGTGGGGGGGGGAGAGGAAAGAAACCGCTTTGTAATCCCCTTGAACACAAGCACACCACAGACACAGGGAAATTCACACACACACACACACACACCCTATATACATTTACACATACAAACACAGGCATTCTCAGCATCCACACCAATGGACTATTGCAGCCATTCTAAGGAATCGCACATTCCACTGGGTTTTTTTAAAATGCATTTAAAGGGAAACACTCATTTTAATAAACAAAAAGCCCTTGCAGACAGGGATAACTGAGAATCAACTACAGTGACTGTCTATCCTAACCCCTTGAGAACCTTGCTATTTGCAGGCTTATTTCTGCACTAGTGGCCCACCCACCACATTTTCGCCGTCTATTGTCTTTCCTGGCTTCTGTCAGCACTGAAGTACAGTATGAGACGCAGCAGAAGGTTATTAGCCTTGGAGGGTCTGATCTTTCTATTACAGCATCTATCCAGGATAGCAAGCTTCTGGTGCAATGGGGCAACAGCATCCATAACCCTGGAATCCTTACCCCAGTTTCTTGCATTTGTACAATAGCCTGATTGAATTACCGTAGGACTAGGATGGAGTCTTTTGTTCTGAGAGCCTGGGATGCCTTGTAAGAATCCCCAAAGGGACTGAATTTGATAGTATAGACAATTATTCCATGTCGTTAGGATAGATCCTCAGCAGAGATACATCTGCATTGCTCCACTGACACCAGTTTACCCCAGCTGCGGCTGTGAGCCTTTCTTCGAATGATACACGCAGGAGGGAGCTGAAGATTTTTAACAGCACTGGGAAGCAAAATGAACAGGGCAGAATGTACAGAACAAAAATCCTCGCCATGTAATTCAGAGCCTAAACCTGCCATGCCAATAGTACTTGGCCATTTATCACCGAGACCTGGGGGCAAAGCTTATAACTAATTGAAAAATCTCACCCATCAGCCCAGCCGTTGCCTGATTAAATGGGGCTCCCTATTGCAGATCATTCGGTTGGATTCGGTTAGTATAAATACTGCCGCTTACTTTCACGTCCTTCCAGAACCTCGGGGAGAAGGGCTGACTTCTTATTTTTTCTTTTGATTGACAGAATCATTTATCAATTGTGAACTGTCTGGATCAACGCTCGGAATAGGGGTATAGTAATTGAATCCTTTATGTGCCGTCTCTTTGTAACCTCCCACCCCCTTCTCTCTCTCACACACGCACACACAGAGCAGATGACCTTGGCAGTCAAAACAAAAAATCATTAAGAAAAAAATGAACGGAAACGTTTTTGGTTTTGGGTCTGAACTCTGATTAATTACCTCCCATTGGAGTTACAAGGCTAACCATGCGAGCGGTTCTTTGTCTGACAAAACTGGATTTCCATGGCCCAAGACTTCAATCCAGCCTCGGTTAGGGTCTCTCTGCCTGGATTTAGCCTGTGGTCAATCACAGAACTTGTCTGTTCCGTTGGCGGGTGGATGATCACAAGGCAACATCTAGCCACAAGGAATCAGAGCCCTGCCTTGCCTTTGATCACAATGCAGCTGACAGTGATCTGCAGGGCATGCAGAGGGGACCGTGGTCCCGAGGCACGCTGGCATCCCTGCATCCCTTAGGGCTTTCTCATCCCCAGCCACAGTGCTGGAACTAACGGTGCTGGAGGTGCGGCTGCACCCCCTGGTTTGAAGTGGTTTCCGTCATATACCGGGTTTACAACCCCCCACCAGAACAATTGTTCCGGCACCTCTGCCCCCAGCCTCCCATGCTCTAACCCATGCACCAGCCTGACAATGAAGCCAACAATCTGCCTCGTGCTCGAGTCTTGCCCCTTCTCCCCCTCCATGTGCAGATACCCAGACACGCACCCACCCTGCCCGGATTACACAGGCCACTTTCGCCCCCTCTCCCCCTAATGCGATTAGAAAGAGCGGAGCTTTGCGGCGCCCCTCCGGCAGCCTTTCCGCGCCTCAGCTCCCCTCTCCTCCGCCGGCTGCTCATTTGCAGGGGCCGTGCCAAGGCAGGATGCAGTCCGAGGGAAACACACGGTCCTTATCAGGGTGGAAATCAGGGACTATGAATGACAGGACCCTATTTCCCCCCCCCCCCCTTGCAGCGTTTCTGCAGAAGCACTGGCAATTCTACGGATGATCCAATGGGTTCTTTCCCCATCTCTCATTTCTGCCCTTCCATGCTGGCTTGGCCAGGTGGGGCAGCATGTGTGTGCCTGGCATCTGCATGCACCTAGCGGCTGGAGACGGAGCCCAGCAGGGTCCAGGGCTGCTCCTCTCCCCTCCATCCATCTAGGGTGACCCGACAGCAAATGTGAAAAATCGGGACGGGGGGGGGGTAATAGGAGCCTATATAAGAAAAAGACCCAAAAATCGGGACTGTCCCTATAAAATCGGGACATCTGGTCAGCCTACATCCATCACCTTCCCCCCCAGACACACACACACACACGGGGGGTGATCCCTTACCGGAACCGGGGCGAATCCTTGATGCACTCCTCAAATTCCACCGTCATTTTCACAGCTCAGCTCCGGGCACTTTTAATTGAGAAAGTTCATCTCCCGCAAGGCAAAACAACCCCCCCAACACACTGGATCCACCTTCCAGCCGCTGTGCCCCCTGGCTTCCTTCCCCCTGCGCGGCAGGGGCCCCCGGTTTCCTCCCCTCCGCTGCAGTGCAGTGGCTGAGTGGAGCCACGAACAGGCACATGCAGGCTCCTTTCTCTGGACTCGCCTGTCACTGGCTGGGGAAGGAGAGAGCTAGGCAGCTCCAGCCTTGCTGGCCTGTCACTGCTCAGGGAGCGTCGCCAAACTGCTCCGCTGCGAGCTTTCCTCCCCCAGCCTCCGCGCAGGCTCGCCAGTTTGGGTTGGACGTATTCCTGGAGGTTTCATCACATGACCTAATCTTGACTTAAAGATGAATCTCTCCTTCCTGGAAACTCCAGGACAATCCTGGAGGGCTGGCAAGGCTACCTCCGCATCGCTCCCCCCACCCACATCCTACAGCCTTTGGGGCGCACGCTGAGCCCATGGGAGCGCTGCGCCCTGGCCTTGCCTCTTGACCGCATCCCTCTGCCTCCCGGTGCGCCTATGCCACTTGGCTTCTTAGAGTCGGCAAAGGCATCCAGCCAGGGACTGTCTGTCTGTACAGGACCAGCAGAAAACTGCCCCAGTGCAGTGGTTCTCAACCTTTTCTCATTTGCAGACCCCCTAGAAAATTTCGAATGGAGATGTGGACCCCTTTGGAAATCGTAGGCACCGTCTGCGGACCCCCGGGAGTCCATGGACCCCAGGTTGAAAACCATTGTTCTGTGGTAATGACAACCTTTTCGCGGACCCCCAGGAGTTCATAGACCACAGGTTGACAACAACTGTCTTGATGGATGACACTACTGGTCCAATGTCTTGGATAGCGGCCTGAACCCCATGCTTCAGAGAGAGCTGTAATCAGACCCCTCCAGAGAAATGCGGGCCCCTGGAGCCCCACTGCTTCCCATTTCACTGTCTCTAGACAGCAGTGTGACCGTTTGTGGGACCTCCTGAGCTCTGGACCCAAGTACCATTGTCCCCACTTTCCTCCCCTCTTGTCAGCCCTCAAATACAACAGCCCATAGATCCCTAGTGGGGAACCAGGACATGGCTGCCATGTCAATATCAAATAATCAGCCTCCTTGTTAATTCACATCCGTGGAGTTACTCCTGATTTACACCAGCATAACTGAGATCAGACTCTTCCCCTTTGTGTTTATGGCAGGTTAGCGTTTCCCTTCTCTTCTCAAAACACTGCAGGGGAATGAAAATGTGAATTGAATGGCCAGGACATGTTTAATGTATTTGTTATTATTTCTGGACAGTGAGGGGTGGGGGTTTGAGGACAATCATAGAATATCAGTGTTGGAAGGGACCTCAGGAGGTCATCTAGTCCAAAGCAGGACTAATCCCCAGACAGATTTTTACCCCAGTTCCCTAAATGGCCCCCCTCAAGGATTGAGCTCACAACCCTGGGTTTAGCAGGCCAATGCTCAAACCACTGAGCTATCCCTCCCCCCCTTGAGACATGTCTTGCTGCCCACCCACACGGTTTCTGTTTCCTGGTTCAAAATAAGCAGGGCCAGATTTTCAGAAAACTGTGGTTGCCTTTTGAAAAGGGGCTGTGTTTGCAGACTTGCTCGTGCAATGATCACCCCTCAGTTCATGTAATCATGGTAACGGGGTGGTTAAATGACCAGCTGGACATGTAACTAGCAATCTCTGCGTATACAGTTGCCACTATTCATCGGCACAATAAAATATGCTAGGCCCTGTACAGTATACAAGGTCCACTCCTGCACTACCAATGCCAATGGTAGCATGGCGATGCTCAGAATTACTAACTCTAGTCTCTCATTTAAAAAATTCTATGGGTTTGATGCTGCTCTCGGCCATTTTGGTGTAAATCCGGACTAACTCCAATGACATCAATGGAATTACACAGGCGTAAAGCCAACGTGAGAGCAGAATCAGCCCCGTGAGGCTATATGAATGGATGAAATTTTTCACAGATCAAGTTAATTTAATCTGGCATGGATAAACTGGAATAAATGGGGTGTGCTTAATCTTTATCCTCCCCCAGTTAAGCAGCACAGACAGCAGAAGCACGGGGAGCCTTTTCTACACAGCAGCAAACGGTACCGATTGTGTCATTGTCACATCATGTCACATTATCCTGATTTCAAATTTTTAAAACAATTACATTTTTTTAGGTATAAATCTCCCTATACAGTATAAACAAATGAATCACAGACAATGTGGGCTTGAACCAAAAAACAAGAGCCAAAAGACCCAAAGGGCTGGGGAAATTTGGATCCAAATCAAAACTTCATGAATAGACTTTATCTCAGTAATGGGCCAAACCAAAAACTGGAGGGAATTCAGTCCCAGTTCTGTATGCAAACACTGCAGTGAAAACCTAACTCTAGACAATGCTCGTGTTTCTAACAGGCCTCTAGGACTGCATTGGTCAGAGGAGGAATTCTGTACTGTAAGCATTGAAGAAGTGAGTTATTTACCCACGAAAGCTTATGCCCAAATAAATCTGTTAGTCTTTAAGGTGCCACCAGACTCCTTGTTGTTTTTGTGCTGTAAGCAGAGGTCTGATTGATGTAACATGATCATTGTACATTGCATGATTGCTAAGAGCTCACAGGAAGTTATAAGACAAATCAAGACTTTTTACATTTTTAAAATTGTCTTTGGTGCATCCAGTGTTGAGAGTGGGGGGTCGGGGCTGTTGGGGGCCCCTTTCTAAAAGTGAGATTCATCAGTTTCATTATAACGGAGTCCAGATGCTACCAGACTAGTTGAAAGTTGGGCAGATTTGTCCATTAAAAACTCTAATCTCAGTTATGTATAGGTGGGCAATGGATTTTAAGTGGTTTTATTTCTCCTACATACTGTCCTTGGTTACTACTGACCCAGGCTGTGATTTTTACATCTCTTTTTAGTGTATTAATTATACACCTAGTTATTCCAGTGTTTGGCACTTTAGAAATAGGTGTAATAAAAACAAAATAACAAAAACATGAGGACAATGAACACTAGCATTTAATATTGATTACCACCATCTTCTTATATTTTTATCCACAGTTATTTATTATGAACAAGTGGTGGCACAGAAGCAATCTTTTTTTTTGTTTTAATGAAAGTTTAAAATGTTATTAACCCAGTCCTGCTTGAAATGCCTCTGTTGATTTCAACTGGGATTTTGGGCCCAGATCTGCAGTCAGGATCCATTACTTGGGGCCTGATTCTCAGCTAGACTGTCGTAGCACTGGAGAATTTACACCAGCTGAGAATTTGGTCTTGGCCTCCCGCCCCAAAAATTATTCTAAAACTAAACAGCCTTTTTCTGCAAATCCTTACTTATATAAATAGTCTGTTACTCCCAGGAGTATCCTCACTGATATAAACAGGAATACTCACGTGACTAAAGACTACGAACATTTATAAGCATTGCTGCTTTAGCACCTGATCCTACAAACTCTTATCATCTGAATAACTTTTCTGCGAGGCTGCTTACCTGTGTAAAGTTACACTCAGGTTTGGGTGTTTGAAGAATTGGGGTGTTTTGACATACTAATCTGACTTTAATGGGAATTGGATTAGGCCCCATCTGAGTTAGGAGTTAGCCCTAAATTGGACTACTTGCTCTTGCAAGTGAAACAAAGTAAAAAGCCCAACTCAGAGGTATTATCAGGCTCACAAAGTAAATAATAACCACACTTACGTGTTCTATGAATTCTCATTAGTCATATGCAAAGCAGCAGTCTGGCCTAGTGGCTAGAGCAAGAGACAGGCACTCAGGAGACCTGCAGTCTATTCCTGTCTCTGCCAAGGTGTGATTTTGGGGGAAATCATTTTGATTCTCTGTGCCTCACTTTCCCCCATCTGTAAAATGGAGATAACAATACTGACCTCCTTTGTAAAACATTTTGAGCTCTACAGATGACAAGATCTAGGTAGTAATAGTAGTATGTTTACAATGGCAGGTAAGCATCATTATGTCCACTTAACAGATGGGAAAATTGAGGCATTGAAAATCAAAGTAATGTTCCCAAAAAATCACACCATGGCAAAGACAGGAATAGGACCCAGGTCTCCTGTTTCTCAGCCCGGTGCCTTTATCCATTGGACAAAAGTTAAAATCTTTAGCTGATCATGTGTATTACATTTTGTTTCATAAGATATTTTCCAATGTCCTAGTGATGCAATTAAATAACACAATGGCATAGTCTGCTGATGGCTTTTCTGTATTTATAGCGATTACACTTTTTAAAAAAAGAAAAAGATCATCTATGCCACCACCATTCCAAACACGCAAGGACGTTCACAGAAGAACGATGCTACATATAAACAGAAGGATAAGCCTACTACCAATCTGGGTCTTTGCAATTAAGGATTTCACCTCCATAAACTGGCACTGCAGGCTGTCTCTTTAACGTCAGCCAACTGTGCTCGCAGCACTGCTTTGAGGCTTGTACCTTAACTATGAATTGCCTTGCTTTGTGGGTTTATTATGAGGAAGGTAACAGAAGTATAGGTAGGCCTAATGCTGCTCCCATGTGATTGGGGATTGTGATACATGCAGTGCTGTATCTGGTAGTATGTTAATCTATGGTAATCCTTATACAGATATTAAATTGAAAATAGGTGCTAAATGTGTTTGCACTAATTAGAAGGGATTGCGGGGCCTACGTTCCATGGAGAAAGGAGGATATTGGTAATTAAGTTCTATTGCCTAAATGGCAGAACCTCGGCCTTGATTAATTCATTAGGGAGCCTAGCAGAGGAGATCATAGCTGATCTGTGTAACCCTGACCAGAAGGATCACTATAGAAAATAGATATGTGATGTAATGGGTTAATGGAGCAGCCATTCATTTCTGGAGACACTTAGAACAAAAAGAAATGTGCTTTGAAGTAATGTTAAAATTAGGGCTGTCAAACGATTAAATAAATTAATCGCGATTAATCGCACTGTTAATAGAATACCATTTATTTAAATATTCGTTTTCTACATTTTCAAATATACTGATTTCAGTTACAACTCAGAATACAAAGTGTACAGTGCTCACTTTATGTTTATTTTTTATTACAAATATTTGCACTGTAAAAAACAAAAGAAATAGTATATTTCAATTCACCTAATACAAGTACTGTAGTGCAATCTCTTTATAATGAAAGTTGAACTTACAAATGTAGAATTATGTACAAAAAATAGCTGCATTCAAAAATAAAACAATGTAAAACTTTAGAACCTACAAGCCCGCTCGGTCCTACTTCAGCTCAGACAAACAAGTTTGGTTACAATTTGCGGGAGATAATGTTGCCCAGGTCTTGTTTACAATGTCACCTGAAAGTGACAACGGCATTCACATGGCACTGTTGTAGCCGGCATCGCAAGATATTTACATGCAAGATGCGCTAAAGATTCATATGTCCCTTCATGCTTCAACCACCATTCCAGAAGACATGCATCCATGCTGATGATGGGTTCTGCTCGATAACCATCCAAAGCAGAGCGGACCGATGCATGTTCATTTTCGTCATCTGAGTCAAATGCCACCAGCAGAAGGTTGATTTTCTTTTTTGGTGGTTCGGGTCCTGTAGTTTCCGCATCGGAATGTTGCTCTTTTAAGACATCTGAAAGCATTTTCCACACCTCGTCCCTCTCAGATTTTGGAAGGCACTTCAGCTTCTTAAACCTTGGGTCGAGTGCTGTATCTATCCTCAGAAATCTCACATGGGTAACTTCTTTGCGTTTTGTCAAATCTGCAGTGAAAGTGTTCTTAAAATTAACATGTGCTGGGTTATCATCCGAGACTGCTATAACATGAAATATATGGCAGAACGCAGGTAAAACAGAACAGGAGACACACAATTCTCCCCCAAGGAGTTCTGTCACAAATTTAATTAACGCATTATTTTTTTAACAAGCATCATCAGCATGTCCTCTGGAATGGTGGCCAAAGCATGAAGGGGCATATGAATGTTTAGCCTATCTGGCACGTAAATACCTTGCAACGCCGGCTACAACAATGCCATGCAAACGCCTGTTCTCACTTTCAGGTGACATTGTAAATAAGAAGCAGTCAGCATTATCTCCTGTAAATGTAAACAAATGTGTTTGTCTTCGCAATTAGCTGAACAAGATGTAGGACTGAGTGGACTTGTAGGCTCTAGAGTTTTACATTTTGTTTTGAGTGCAGTCATGTAACAAAAAAAATCTACATTTGTAAGTTACACTTTCACGACACAGAGATTGCACTACAGCACTTGTATGAGGTGAATTGAAAAATACTATTTCTTTTGTTTATCATTTTTACAGGGCAAATATTTGTAATAAAAAATAGTAATATAAAGTGAGCACTGTACACTTTGTATTCTGTGTTGTCATAGAAATCAATATATTTGAAAGTGTAGAAAAACATCCAAAATATTTAATAAATTTCAGTTGGTATTCTATTGTTTAACAGTGCGATTAATTTTTTTTAATGGCAGTTCATTTTTTGGTTAATCGCGTGAGTTAACGGAGATTAATCGGCAGCCCTAGTTAAAATGGATGCTGGTTTGAGAGCTGAGCGGTCGTTATGGGCCTGATTCTGCAACCTTTAGGAGGATCCTCAGGTGGTAAAACTGTTATAGCCCCACTGAAGTCCACTGAGCTATTATTACAATTTACCCCAGATGAGGCTGTGCGCTGTAGAGTAGTGCTTATTCACAGGAGATGTTCCATTGAACTTAATAGAACTACTTGCATGAATACCTCTGTGAATAAAGGCTGCAGACTCACATCATATATTTTACCTAAATGCTGCTGCAAATCCATTGTGTACAGCTCTGTGAAGCCTGACTCCCTTTAGCTTGGTGTTTCCAGCTTGTATTTTTTATTAGTATTACCACTATATTGCCCTTCTCTACCGAGGAGCTCATGCTTCCCAAACAGCTGTGAGCTGGGAATGATCATAATCTCCATTTTACAAATGGGGAAACTGAGGCACTGCATTGACATTACTTGCCCACCCATACAGTCTGTCATTGACAGGAATAGAACCCGTCAGCCCCTTCTCTAATCAAGAGACCGTGCACCCTTCCCAGAGCTGGGAGCAGAAGCCAGAAGTGTATCTGACGCGCTGACACTGTTCTAACCACTAGGCGACACTTCCGTGTTGAGATGACACTGGTCAGTGGCAGATCTAGACACAGCATATAATGGTGCTAACAGGGGACCCTGACTGAGTGCCAGCAGGCAAGGGGAATGACACGTCTGCTCCCCACTCTACTCCCTATTGAAGCATCCTTTGCTGGGGCTCTGGGCGGAAGGGGTTCAGTGAAGCTGACAGGATACATAGCAGTGTCCCTTGCGCAGCTTGGGTGATACTCACTCCTGTGTAGTGGGCCAGCACAAAGCGTGTGCTCAGCTCAAGCCCCCAGAAGCCCTGTTTTGAGGACTGATCTGTCACTGGGTGAATTTCATAATTCCCATGGCTAGCCCAGGGGATTCTAGCACCAGTTCGTGCTGCTTTTGACAGCACAAATTTCTGCAAGGTCCCATTCATGATGAATGCTATATACAGTAGTTGCTTCTGCCAGGGCAGCATGGCTCCTTTAGCTTTTGCTTTAATTATTTATTTTGAGGGGCACAGATTGAAAAAGGCACACCTGGACAACACATGATTGTTTTCCTGTTGCAATCCACACTGTAGATTATTGTAAACTAATGGATTTTAAACCTAAAGGATAACATTCTTAGGGTGGGGTGTAGGGTGACCAGATGTCCTAATATTAGGGGATTTGTAATTTTTTATAAGTGCCTTAGGCATCACGACTACAGGCTGGATTCTCGAAAGCATGTAGGTGCCCAGCTCACCTCAGTACTTTTGAGGATCTGTGTCTTAAATTCCTTTTGAAAGTGGGACTTAGGTCCTAAGTGACTTATCCACTTTTCAGAGTAGCAGCTGTGTTAGTCTGTATCCGCAAAAAGAACAGGAGTACTTGTGGCACCTAGAGACTAACAAATTTATTAGAGCATAAGCTTTCGTGGGCTACTGCATCCGAAGAAGTGGGCAGTAGCCCACGAAAGCTTATGCTCTAATAAATTTGTTAGTCTCTAAGGTGCCACAAGTACTGTTCTTTATCCACTTTTGAACATTCTGCCCAGAATTTCTTTTTCACTGTTTGTGCTGTTTGCTTATTGTGTTTTTCAAGTTATTCTTAGGTGGTGGTGGTGCCATGTTGATACAGACTAGTCAGTTTCCCCTTGGGTTACTTCAGTGTCTAGTCAATTCCATTTTCAAGTCCCCCCTGCAGCTGCCTGGCGTGCAAACTGCGGGGAAACATTTTGGTTAAAAACAAAAACCAAACCCACAACTGTTTCCCCCAAGGGAGCATTTTTCAAGGCTCAAAAGCTACAGGATGGAGCAGACGAGACCCTTTAAAGGCTAAACCTCGCTAGACCTTTAAAAAAATTTTTTTTCTTTTGTAAATCACAAAGCCATTACACGTTTTATACCAAAGGCAACACTTTTCCTCACTCCCTAGAGCTGATTGCAACTAAGTATCGGCTCCTCCTCTTGCTCTGTGGGTGGCTAGGGCTTGCCAAAGTTGCAAGCAGCCGCGACACCAACCTCTTTAGGCCCCTGAAAGCTTTCTATCTCCTGAACATGTGCACCGATGTGGCGCCCCTGGTCGCTGCCTGCAAAATGCATGGATGAAAATGCACCCTGGAAGGGGCGCGCGGTTTGGCGAGACAGCCAGGGGCGAGCTGCCCCGCGCCCTGGGAGGGGAAACAAGACGGGAAACCTAGGCGAGGGGAGAAAATTCATTGCTGGGTGGCCCCGGGAGAGGAGGCAGCTGTAGGAGCTGCCCTGCAAGGAGCCTATGGGAAGGCTGGTTGCCGAAACTGAAATCGGATCCCCCGGCAGCTCCACGCTGGTTCGGGCATGGGTCCTGGGCGGAGAGGGGGTTTGCTCTGACCTCGCAGTTTTCCGTGCAAAGCGGGACAGGGGGGGAGAGTTATATTCAAGCAGAGACAATGAGGAGCAGGTCCGGGTTGCTAAAATCCAGAGGGGGGAGATGTAACAGTATCTTCTGCGCGAGCCTGACCTGAAAGCCGAGCTTTTAAAGGAGAGCCTTTGCAAACAGAGATGAGTTCTCCCACAACTCGGTACTTGGTTTTCTTTCAGTACTTTGGGACTAAATATAGGTAGGTGCCGTAGTGGTGGTTATCCTCCCGTACTGTGGTGTTGGTAAAACAAGCCCGTGATCTATACATTCATAGGGTGGGGGTGTAGGGTGACCAGATGTCCTAATAGTAGGGGATTTGTTTTATATAGGCAACTATAACCCCTGGGAGATATACCTATCTCATAGAGCTGGACGGGACCCTGAAAGGTCATCGAGTCCAGCCCCCTGCCTTCACTAGCAGGACCAAGTACTGATTTTACCCCAGATCCCCCAATGGCCCCCCTCAAGGATTGAACTCACAACTCTGGGTTTAGCAGGCCAATGCGCAAACCACTGAGCTATCCCTCCCCCAATTTGTGTCCTAATTTTTCACACTTTCTATCTGGTCACCATAAAGGGGTGGGAGGCACAGAAATTACACACCCGTCTTGAAGGTAAATAACTCATTGTCTTTTTGGTAACTATTAATCACATTATTGAATGCATAGGGAAGGGGAGGAGAGCAGGAATACATCTACTGGGGATTAGAAATTGGAACTAGGTCAAATTGTTTGGGGTGGGGGAGATTTTGTCCTGGTTCTCTCCTCCCTCAAAGCCCTACCTGGAGTGATGGGGGACTGAACGATGACACATGTCCCTTGGAGGATAGAAAAAAGAGCCAGATTCTGATCTCAAACTGGTGTAAATGCAAAGTAATTCCATTTGAATTGATGAAGGTATTTCAGAATGAGGCCCTGATCCAGCAAGCGGTCCCATGGGGGGCTGATCTCTGCACCCCGAAGAACAGTTTGTAGATTGCATCTGAAGAAGTGGGGGGGTTTACCCACGAAAGCTTATGTCCAAATAAATCTTGTTGTTTTTGTGGGTACAGGCTAACACGCCTACCCCTCTGAAGTTTGTAGATTGGGACTTATAGCAGAGTAACTTGGCTTCAGAGTTTTTGCGGGTGTAGCTTCGTTGCATAGGAGTGTGAAAATAAGAGCTGTCCAGCAAAAGCTCCAGTGTAGGTGCAGTTATGGGGAACTGGTATATACTGGTATATACTATAAACAAACTCTGTTGCCAGTATTGGCTACGGGCAAATCCTTTCTAGTGTAGACAAGGCCTCAATGTCTATAACTTTCAGCCTGTCATTTCTACTTTGTCTCTAATGTGAGAATCAAAATCACTCACATGCAGGTCAGCGACTGTTGGAATGAGTAGAGTTATTTCTTGCAGCGCTCGGTTTTCGCAGTGTTGCACAAGGTCCCTGCCTCGAGAAGTTTCTGATCTGAAGCTCCAGTCTCGCAAATGCGCATGTTTGCGCGGGTGACATTACAGTCAGTCGCACTGCTCGCTCGCCATAGCGTCAGCGGGGTTGGGACGTTATCCTGAAAGCCTTTACCTTGTGCAAATCGTCCCCAGGACTTCAGTGGGGTTGTCATTATCGTTAATGTTGACTGATGTGCAATTGCTCCAGCTATATGCTGGGGGCCTTCCAGACACTTAGAAAGGGTGGCCTGTGACCCTGGCTCATGAAGGTCAGAGCAGGAGAACGGTTTCAGTGGTAGCCGTGTTAGTCTGTATCAGCAAAAAGAATGAGGAGTCCTTGTGGCACCTTAGAGACTAACACATTTATTTGGGCATACGCTCTCGTGGGCTAGAACCCACGGAAGCTTATGCCCAAATAAATGTGTTAGTCTCTAAGGTGCCACAAGGACTCCTCATTCTTTTTAGAGCAGGAGAAGGATCTCAAGGAACTTTTATGAGGGCAATTTAGGAGAAACGTAAGTAGTAGGAGGGAAAAGTAGCAGAGAATGGAGTTATGTAGCGGCTTAAAGGTGAGGACAGGTAGCTTGAACTTGATATGGAAGGCTAGAGGGAAAATCGGGGATGTACTTTGGAGAAGGGAGTGATGTGATCAGAACATTGGGGGAGGAAGGAAGGTGACTTTTGGCAGTATTTTGCGTGGATGGGATGGGGGAGCAAGGGAGAAAAGCAGGAAGACCAAAGAGGAGGAAATCTCAGTAGCTAAGGAGAGATCCTTGGTGTGGCAGTTCCGATGTAGGTGGGAGGATGGAGGCCTGGCTAGGGAACGAGGAGAAAAGGATGGATTGTGTTTTCTGCAGTCACAAACCTTTTTGCAAAGTAAAATAAATAAAGAAAAGTGTTTAAAAATGCCAAGTGCTGTATGTGACCGTTTCCCTTCATCCTTGAATGATGCAGAGAGAACCAAGGCAGATAAACTTGTCTTTAGATGCAGTAAAAGGGCCATTTAATTTTTGCGGGGGGAGTTTGAACGTTGGATATGCCACGTAATCCATTTTGACAGCTGAGATTGCATTATTTTGCTTTTCTTTTTTTTTCCACTCGAGTGAGTCTCTTTAACTCTCGGCGAGACATTCTATTAGGCAGACAATGCAAGCAGAATAGAGAAGGAATAACTGAAATAAGATATGCAAATGTCATCTGTTGTTGAAACCGTAGTCATAGATTTGTGTCTGCATCTGCTGCTTAAATATTATTCTTTGCCTATAATCAGATTAGGCCGTTATTATTAATGGGACAATTACTAGAGCTGGAAAGCCGCAAACTCCATGCTATGTGAATTGTTAAGAAGTCTTTGTAAAACTTTGATTCCTATTTGTGTGGCCTCAATACAGTACAACACTTACCAGCCCTTGAAGTTAATGGGACATAAGCATGTGCTTAAGGTGATGCATGTGCTTAATTGCTTTGCTAAATGAGAGCCTGTCTAAATTAGCAGCGTGTAGTGGTAGGAAAACGTGTATATATAATTTTACTTCAATGTACAGTATTGGTGCCTGATCCAGAGTCCATGGCAATCTATCTACATTACTTGTCAGGACCCCATAACTGTAGTATAAGTGTCATGGAGCACTTGACAGTATTGAATGCATTTGTCCTCTCAACATCTCCGTGAGGTAGGGAAATATTTTTATACCCAGTTTACAGAGGGAAAAGTGAGGCACAGAGAGCCCAAGGGTCAACATTTTTAAGGGTATTTAGGTGCCTAAAGATGCAGGTAGGTACCTAATGGGATTTTCAAAAGCGTCTTTAGGCATCTAAATCTCTCCCTCGGGGTATGTCTGTGCAGCCCGCGGCCGCCAGCCCCCGAGCCTGGGTCGACAGACGCTACTACGCTAAAAATGGCCAGGGGAGGCAGTGCTGTGGCTCGGGCTGGAGCTCAGGTTATGAAGCCCCCTCCTCCCCCCCGCTTCAGAGCTCGAGCTCCAGCTGCAATGTCCACACAGCAGTTTGTAGCACAAATAGTGCAAGCCCCAGTCTGTCGACCCCGGCTCGGTGCCATGGGCTGTGTAGGCGTACCCTTAACGACGCCCAAGGTCACGCAGGAAGTCTGTGGCAGAGGACGGACTTGACCCCGAGTCCTAGCTCAGTGCTTTAACCATTGAACCATCCTTCCTCTTGTACTGGGTTTTGGGTCAGGCCCATGCAGCGGAGGGGTGAGCCATGCCAGTGAATGCTATCAGCTCCTCGAATTCCCCCGAATCTTGAAATGGTTAATAACAAGGAGAGCCTCGTCCTCCCTGATCTGAACAAGCAAACCCCATTCTTTGCAGGGGGACAGCACCCTTTATTCCTGGCTTCCCTCCCCCCCCCGCAGCCTGCCAGCCGGCTCGTACTGCTTTCTGCTCGCACGCACAGAAGTGGACGGTAGCATTTAATCCTTAGATCAGTTGTATATAAAGAATTCCCTGGATCTCAATCACCATCAGTCACTTGACAAAAAAAGCTGATGATCCTTATTTTGCTGTCGCCCAGGTGCCCAGCCTACGTGTGATGTTCGGCCATTGGCTGAAGGTTGGAATTCACTGACAATTGCTAATAACTGTTGTCCTTCTTTTGCTCTGCAGTGGTGTCATGGAGACATTGGCTGATCAGTCTGTGCTCGGTGTCCAGAATTACTTGGAGGTAGGTACTTGGGGTGGCACTGACACAAACCGAAAAGCTAAGGTTGCATTGTGGAACCACAGATATTATAAGGGGGAACATTTGTTCTTGTACTGACCACTTATAATAATAATAATACCTAGCTCCTCGTACAGCACTTTTAGTCTGTAGATCTCAAAGCTCTTTACAAAAGAGTTCAGTATTATTACCCCCATTTTAAAGATGGGGAAACTGAAGCACAGGGGATGAAGTGACTTGCACAAGGTTACCCAGCAGTTCAGTGGCATTGTTGTTAAGGATTTGATCCAGGACAAGTTTTTCATGCCTTTTCTTTGTTTTTTGAGGGGATGTGGGGGCCAGTCCTGCAAGCTGCTCTGCATGGGCAGGCACTTGTCTAAATGCAGAGTTGTGCTGGTTTACCTTGAGATTTGATTTTAAACCGGTTTGGTTAAACTGGTGTTCGTGTAGCGCCGGATTAGCTAAACTAGTTTAACTAAATGGGTGAAAGTTTATGTGTAGACAAAACCTGGCTTACTATAGGACCCTGTGGTAGTCATCCAGCTTTTTTTGTGCCCAGTTTTCCCCACCTATAAAAGAGGTATTAAAATACTTTCCTCCCAGGGGCATGAGAGTTTTACTGGAAGGATGTTTGTAAAACCTCCTCAGATCCTTGTATGGATGCAAAGCATTGTTATTTCCAAAGCCTGCAAATGCATTTGTTAAACTGGTGTCACATTCCAAAGCCATGTATTTAATAGCTGTTTGCCATTAACAAAAACTCAGTTATTCCTATGGTATATTAAAATTAATGATTTGTGCTTAATTTTAATGTGAACACTCATAAGAATGGTGTACTTAGCCTGTTGTCCCAGAGATGCAATCATGAATGACTGGTTTAATCTTAATGTATGTTCCTCATGGTCATTATTGTCTCAAAGGGGGCAGCACTTTCACTCAGCCATTACTTTTCTGTAATCTCTGTTGGGAACTGTACCGAGGGAACATCTGGTTCCTAGATCACTTGTCTAATGTGCAGGAATTTTGTCTGATGTAGAGGAATTCTGCTAATCATGCTTATGTTGTTTAAGTGCATTCCTCTGCAGAGGGTCGTATGACTGTCCTATCTAAGCAAAGCCATCAGAAATGTTTAATTAGCGCTGGAGTCTTACCCTCTGTCCTCTCACTAATTGACAGGCAGTGACAATCTCTCAGTTTCTACACAAGCAAAACCAAATAGCTTCAAATTAGAGAGACTTGATACTGAGTTGGAGTCTTCCTGGTAGAGCAATTAAAAGCGATCCTGTGTGTCTGCCCGTGTACTTACATAGCTCCCCTCACTGTACCTCGCAAATGTTAATTAATGTATCCCCACAAAACACCTGTGCCGAAGTGTTGTTTTCCCCATTTTACAGATGGGAAGCTCAGGCCAAGAGAAATTAAGGAACAAATCCTCAAAGGTATTTAAGTACCTAACCTTCATGGATTTCAATGGGAGTTAGGTTCCTAAACACCTGATAATCTGGGTTTCTGAGACCTGCCCATGGTCACACAAGGAGTCTGTTGCAGAGTGTAGGACTGAATGTAGGGTCCCTGAGTCTCAATACAGGGCCTTAACAATAAGACATTCTTCTTCGCTGCCTGGCCAAACTTAAACCAAAAGCTGGCTTGTAAGAAGAACTTTTCATGAAACCTAAGACCAGTAGAAATGGTTCTGAAAATTCCAGTGGAAACGGTTTTTGTTTTTTAAGCTAAACATCCCCCTGCAGAACTGCAATCCAAACATTGCAGCATTGTGTTAGTGTGGGACACCCAAAGGTGAAACTGACTAGAAACTGTAAACAAAAGTGAGACAAGGCGGGAGAGGTAATATCTCTTTCTGGTACAACTTCTATGGGTGAAAGAGAGAAGCTTACGTAGAGTTCTTTGCTCTGTAAATCTCTCGCATCAACAGATGTTAGTCCAATAAAAGATTTACCTCACGCACCTGGTCTCTTTAATATCCTGGGATCAGCACAGCTCCAGCAACGCTGCATGTAAACAAGAGTGAAATTGGCTAGTTCATTTTCATTGTCAAGATGACAAGAAATGCAAAAACTGAAGAAGGAAATTTGCCATTAAAAGTTCTCTCCGGTTTTAATGCTCTCGGATATAACTATGAACACATATAAAGAAACCTTGTGGGGTTTTTAAATGATTTCTAACCTGAAAGTATCCCTTTAATACACTGGATATGGGTTTGATCCTACAAACACTGTGAGTAGCGTCTGAATTGTTCCATTAACTTCCAGGAGACTTCCCACGGTGGTCAGGACTTCTCTCTGTATCAATTGTTAACAGGATTGGGCCCTAACTGTGCAGTAGCAGTGAAAAAAGACCTGTTCCTATGTCAGCCAGTAGAAAGTGGGGCACTAGTACAGGTTGCAGAATTAATGCTCTGCACATCTAGGCATTTTTGTAATGTAATGCTAAGTTAATTACAATTCTGTATTGAGTGGCACATCTCTGAACACTGCCAGTGATTCCCCTGTCCCCACGAGTGGCTGTAATTAAAAGGAGACTCTGCTGTCTTAATTTACTTCTTGCAGTCGGGGTAAGTTATAAGCTAAAGTGAAACACATGCCTTTTTGTGTAAGAGATGAGATTTGAGCTGTCAGAGAGGTTACAATCCAGGCACCTTGTGCTGCAGCTGACTGCTATCCAGAATGAGACACTCACACCACTGTTTCTAGTCACTTCTGAAGCAACAGAAATGATGTATGGTTCTCATAAGCTTTACTTCTGGAAAGATTATCCTCTGGCATGTTTCTGGGCTGGGTTTAGGCTTGCCAGAAGCAGAGATTAAACCATATGTTTTATTCTAGCCAATCTAGGTTCTATATGATGGCTTCCCTCCCCATAGTATCTGAGCGTAGTATTCTTAGAGCAGCATGTTTTCTTATCACCTCTGGGTTTTAAGGACAGTGTGCATGTCTCTGGCATAGTCTTAGCGCTTGCTCTGCTTTTCCTCTTTGGAGGCGTGTGTATGTTTGGGAGGGGTGTGCAGGAGGGAGCTGTGTGCAGTTTAATAGATGGTGTGAACCCTTAGCACCGAATCAGTGCCCCAACATGGTGTCAGGTGGTGATACACTTTTGGAGGTGCTGTCCTTTTAAGATGAAATAGTAAACGTCTATGGTCGCTGAAAAGAATGACTTGTGGCCATTAAAGATCACTCTTCACGTTTTGCACGGGTAGAATTGTAGACCTTGATGTCCTGGTTAAGTTTGAGCTAGGTTAAGTAATGCCTACCTAAAAAAAAACATTACTCTTGCCGCTTCAGCTAACAAGCAGTATTCTTTGCTTTCTGGACGAACTGTTGTATTGTCTTTCTATGTGCTCTTAAACAGCTGACATTTTTCAGAGCTGTCAGAGACACCTGCATGTCAGTGATGGGTCAGATTACTCTTGGGGGAATGATGCGCCATTACGCATGCGCAGAATTTATGTTCCCCGCAGATTTCTTTGTATCCCCTTCCCCCCCAAAATGACTTTCTGATAGGAAAGCAAAGGGAAGCCACAAGAGTGGTCATGTGACCCTCCCCAGCAGTACGTTTCGGGTGCCCATGGCAGCCGGCAGAGAGGTAAATTGCTGGAGGGCAGGGGGCGGGACTGGGGAAGACCCGGCTGGTGGCTTCTACCCTGCGCCGGGCTCAGCTGCTAGTCCTGGCTGGGCTGGGGAGGACAGGACTACCTCTTCCCTTGAACGGTATACAGGGCCGGGTCAGACCCACACCCAGATTTTTCCCCCAGCTGAAGGAAGCTCTGCAAACTCCTCCGGCCCCCCACTTCCTGCACCCATTGCTCCTCAGCTGCATGGGGAAGGATCTCTGTACAGGGAGTGTCTCCCCCAACCGCCATGCATCCAAACCCCCTCATACCCAGACCCTCCCGTTGAGCCTCACACCTGCTGTACCCAGAACTGCACTGAGGAGCCCCACTCCCCCTGCACTTGGACCACCCCAATGAGTCACCTGGATCCCCACCCCACCGAGCCCCAACCAGCTGCACCTGGATTGCCACCCCACTCCTCCAGCATCTGGACCTCCCCACACCCAGACACCCAGGCCTTCTGGCTGGCTGCCCCAGAGAGTCATGGATGTGTAGGACTGAGCCAGATCTGGGAACGTGACTGCGCGATGCCTGGCGCGATGCCATCACTCGCGGTCACTCTGACTGACTGGTGCAATGGTCCTTAGAAGACTCTGCATCTGTGTATTTGCCATGCTTGTTTTTGATGGCCCGTGTTGGCATTCATTCGGCACTCACTGCTGTGGTAGCCGAGGGCTGTCTGTAATTCTGGTGGTGGGAGTTAGAGCCGTCCGACTGCTGAGGCACTGGTCTGGGAATTGGGAGACTCGGGTTTTATGCTCCGCTTTGCCACCCACCTGCTACATGACCTTAAGCAAGTCACCTAATCTTAGTGCCTTGGGTTACCCATTTGCAAACTGAGGATAATAATTCTCTCATCCGTTGGCCGAGAGCTCTGAGATCTATGGAGGGAAAGTGCTGCCTAGGGGCTAAGAATCATAACTCTAATTGGAGATCTCTGCAACATTTATTCATATTGCTCATTGATTTATAAAGCACCCACCCATCTCCAGAGATGTATCTGGAATGCTGCGTGAATGTTACACAGAGCTGGAAAGACAGAGAGTCCAAAAGGCCGTGTATCCCATTTACCCTGTCCTCTGCGTAGCATAGCACTGCTTTCCCTCCCTGCCCCATGCTTGGGGCATTGGATGAGCTCAGCAGTTGTTTTGCAACATTTGAGTGAGCAACATTTTGTTTTAACAAGCGAATGGGTAGAATGGGCAATTAAAAAAAAAAAAAAAAAGGAGGGGTGGGGAGAAAAAGTTAGATCAACATATTTGGTATTGTCATTTCATGGCATCGGCATTTTGATCTCCTCAGCTGCACGCTGGCCAATTCATGGATATGCTCGTTCCTTTCATGTGGTTGGATTGATGTCGGGCACTGCTGAGTCGGGTTGCATTTATGAGAACCACATGGGATGTCTTAAAGGAACATTAATGGAAAACTTCTGGAGTCTGTAGGAATTTGTCCCCTTTGCTCCACCTTCTTGCAACCTTGAACTCCGAAGGACATGATGTTCTTCGAGCGATTGCACGTGTCCGTTCCACTGTCGGTGTTGGTGCATTCCAGTGCATGGTTATCGGAGAGTTTTTACCCTTAGCAGGGCCGGTCAGGGTGGCCCGAGCGCCCTTTTCTGTCTTGTGCACATGGTGCAGGCATAAAGGGCTGAGCCACCCCAGGTCTCCTTCAGTTCCTTCTGCCCGTGATGGTTGTTGGAGCTCCCTGTCCTTGCTTCTACAAGTCTTTTCTCAATACCTGTATCTAGTGCCCGGATATTATTAGTGTCCTTTAGTAGCTAGTTAGTTTGTTAGGGTAAAAACTTGTTTTGTGTGGCTCTGGCACCCAGCTTGAGGACTGGTATTGGAGAAGTGCTGTGCTCTCCGGGTTTCAATGCCTGCCACTCTTGTAGTAGTGACCCTCACCCCAGCCACCTTAAGTGCTTAAAAGGCAGAGCAACCAGGTTAAAATATTTGCTGATGGAATCAGCACTTCGGCCTCCATCCGAGCCTTCTGCCTTGCTCTGGGTACCGAGCACCTTGGCGTCCGTCAGCACTGCACCTTCGGTGCTACTGGGAGGAAGAGGCAGATCAGCATCACTGGTACCAATAAAGAGGCGTCATCAAAAGACTCGAGGAGGATGAGCTCTTCCAGAGACTCAGGAGGGTGTTCAGAGAGGAGGCAGTCCCCAGAACACACTGCTAAGCAAGGGAGTTGCTGCGGGCCTGTTGAGACTGGCTCCTGAAGCACCTTCATCAGCATCTCCTTGCGCTGCAGAGCGTCTACCCGGGGCTGTCTCCTCCTGAGTCGTTGAGAGAGTTGTTGAACCTTCTGGAGCCACCGTCACCAGCACTTCAAGAAACTCGCCTGGCACCGGGGCTCAAGATACCTCCTCCAGCACCTTCACCTCCGCTCTGAGCAGCTCCACCGGATGTGGCTGTTAGAGTACCAGTGAGGCCGATACTGTCTAGGGTAGGGATCGGCAACCTTTGGCCCGTGGCCCGTCAGGGAAAGCTGCTGGCGGGCCGGGACGGTCTGTTTACCTGCAGCGTCTGCAGGTTCAGCTGATCGCAGCTCCCACTGGCTGTGGTTCACCGTTCCAGGCCAATGGGAGCTGCAATCGGCCGAACCTCTGGACGCTGCAGGTAAACAAACCACCCCGGCCCGCCAGCGGCTTTCTCTGATGGGCCACGTGCCAAAGGTTGCCGATCCCTGGTCTAGGGGAAAGCCACACATCATATCTTTGGCTGCCCTTTCTTCAGAGTTTGAGGCTCCTTCTCTGGCACTGATGGGTACGGTGCTGCCGAGGTCTCGAGAAGAAGCTTCCTACTTATTGGACTCTGAAGTGGGTTCCTGTGTACCCAACCTAGCCAGTCCCATCAGGAGGGATATGCCACCTGCCCGCCCTGGATTCCACCCCAGCGCCAGCAGGAAGCTTACAGGCGGGACCTTTGGGCTAGGCATAGCTGGGTCCAGGGTTGTACCTGTGGCCCTTTGGGAACCTTGGGGTCCCCCCCAAGTCAAGAGCATCCCTGCAGCCATTTCAGCCGGCTCCATGTGCTGGGCATGAGGAGAATGGTCACCACAAGCACCGTAGTGTTGGTACGAAGCAGAGTTGGGTTCCCTTTCATGAGCAGCTGCAAGAGGAGAAGGAACTGGACCAGCCCCTGGTGCCGTTAGCATCCTCTTCCTCATCTCCAGATGAGGCAATTGTGGCGCAACCTGGTTCTCCACCTCGGGGTGATTCTCAGACTCCTCTGGAGTTGTTGCGGAGGATGGTTATAGCTCTTGATAGCCACCTGGAGGAGGCTGGGAAAAAATCTCACAAGCTGGGGGACATTCTAACATCTGCGGCTCCAGCTAGACTAGCCCCATTCATTGGGAGAGCTATCGTAGAGCCCTACAGTTTGCACGTATGTGGTCTAGGTTGCCAAACTGTGCCTTAGACTCCTTCGGGGCTGGATGGTGGTGAAGTGCTCTCCTAGAGAGCACCACATAGGCATGTTAGTGTAAACATGTTTACGACTGCCCTCTCCTGGATGGAATCAAAACTGCTCAACTGTGCGCCATAGATCCTATACTGCTAACCAAGATTCTCCTTATCTCAAGTAGCTGGGGACTGGTCCTTTGGAGCAGGAGGTTTTGAGTCTATCCCCGCTGTCACCATGACGTTCACAAGTGGTCACGGCATGCACCATAGTGACAATCCTGTAGCCACAGATTTGTTCGTGTTCAGAGACTACCTGCATGAAGCAGAGAGATGGATCAGTTTTGCGGACTAAGCATACAGAGATAGAGGATGATTTAATATGTTTAGCTTTTTCCCCCCAGAAGATTAAAACTTTCTTTCTTGGTGAATATTTATTTAGTCTGCACCCCTTAAAAACTCGTATCATTTCTAGGGACGGGAGCAAACCTAGAACCCAGATCTAAGCATTCCCCCCCTCCCCCCGACTTATCTAGATCTGAACACTGTGGCTGGGCCATTTCTCTTGTTATTTCTTTATTAATATTGACAAGATATATAGGATCCGATCCTGCAGCCCTTACACACAGGTAACCCCACCATAAGTGCAATTTAGAGGGACAAACCTTCAGCATCAAAGCTTTTAACCCCCTTACTCAAATGAGTAGCTGTTACTCATGCAAGTGAGCACCTGGACTTGGGTGGGATTACTTGCATAAGGAAGCACTGTTAGGATTTGCAGAATCAAGCCCGTTTAGTGCTACAGCTAGTAAACTGCACCCAGTTTGATCTCCTCTAAAATGCAACAAACACAAATCCAATTTATACACTCCCAAGAAAACAGAACCCCCAGCCCTGAGCTGGTGTATGTTGCTTCTTCGTTGTATTTTTCTCCCTGAATTTATGTGCAGTGTGGTGCTTGCTGTTTGGTTTGAATCGTCTCCCGAGTGTGCTGATGAATGCTGCCCAGAACAAATCTTCCTGCACAAAGCTCTGCTTTGGCCAGCAGCTTTGTGCTATATCCAGATACTATTTCCCATGCAAGGGGGAGCGGGGATCAGAGCAGCCAAGGGCCGCGTGAGGCTGTTTCAGAACAAACTCCAAAGAAAAGAAGGTAGACACAGGAATGAGTCATCTGTTGTCCCTGTTTGAGTTGGATTGCTCCTCCAGCGATGTGGGCGACTGGCTTTTAGACCTAGTGAATGTCTCTACTGTACTCTCCTTGCTGCCGCAAGAACTTGCATCCATCACACTAAGTACCGGGCCAGATCCTCGGCTGGTGTGAATCGGTGTAGCACTGTCTAAGTCCATGAGGCTGTGCTGAGATATACCAGAAGAGGATCAGGCCCACTAATTTTAAAATGTACCCTCATGCCTCAGTAGACGGCTGTGAGCCAGCGCAGCACGTGGGGTCTCTGCACATCTGGTGCCTTCTTGATGGAATTCTCTTCCACATGCAGTTTGCCCTAGTGCTTCTGTTTTGACCTTTAAAACCCATTTGAAAGCATGCATTTCCCTTCTCTCTAATACGGCACAGTCAGAGAGGAAGCGTTGTCCAGTGGTTAGAGCGCACAGCAAGATTCAGGGAGCTCAGATTTTCTCAGGGTGCTGCCATTCATTATCTGTCTGGCTTTGGGCAGGTCACTTCACCGTCAGTGTGTTCCCCGGGGGGTGAATGCTATTCTCCGATCTCACAGGGATGTCATTAGTTTGCAACGCGCTGAAGGGACCTCCAGGGAGGTGCGAAGTGTTGTTTTTGCAGGGCTTACCCAGGGCTGGCTCCAGGGTTTTCACCACCCCAAGCAGAAGCAAACAAAAAAAAAGAAGCCGCGATTGCGATCAGCTCTGCCGCGCCTAGGGTGACCAGATGTCTCGATTTTATAGGGACAGTCCTGATATTTGGGGCTTTTTCTTATATAGGCTCCTATTAACCCCCACCCCCGTCCCGATTTTTCACGCTTGCTATCTGGTCACCCTAACCGCGCCCGCTTCAATCTTTGGCGGCAATTCGGCAGCTGGTCCTTCGCTCCGAGAGTGAGGGACCCGCCGCGGAATTGCCCCTGAAGAGCCCGACGTGCCGCCCCTCTCCTTTGGCCGCCCCAAGCACCTGCTTGCTGGGCTGGTGCCTGGAGCCGGCCCTGGGCTTACCCCAGTGTAACTGAGGGGAAACGTCACTGGAATCAGGAGAGCTGCACCATTGTCGCCGATAGAATTTGGCCCTGCAGCCAGAGTTTCTGCTGTCTCTGTGGGTCCAATACATCAAGCATCGCAGTTAGGCAGGTATCGTGGCTGGGTGACTTCTGATGTCCGGGATAGAGCTGAGAGACCTCATGTAACAAGCTTACCAGGGAGTTTTTCTAACTGCTTCCCCAGCTCAGTGGTTCTCAGACTTATTGGACTGGGCCTCCCTTCTTTGGGTCTGTAGTCAGTCAGCCCCTCCCATCCCCAAGTACGTAGACTGCCACCCTACCCTGAAGGCTTCAGAGCACGAGCCCCAGCCCAAGACCCAACTTCAGAGCCGTGTCCTGCTAGCCCGTCTCTGAAGCCGGGCTGGGAGCGCTTGCTTCCATGGGCTGTGTAGAGCCACCCTCAATGTCTGTTTTAACCTTTAAAGGGCAATTGGACCTGGGTCAGAGAGCTGAAAACCAACTCTTTCTATAGGCTGCAGCACTACAGGTGATGTCTCTCTGGTTCCTCTTCTGCGTTCAAGAGTTCAAACAGGAGCCGAGATTTCCCTGGCTCTGCAGGACTCTGTCCCTCTTCTCTGGATACCGCTGGACCTACCGGGGATTCCTGTTATTCCCTGGCTCTTCAGGATACTTTAAGGGCCCAGCTCCCACTGAAGTCAGTCCCATTGATTTGAATGGGAGTTGGATTGGGAAATTGGAGAATTTTTCTTGCATTTCCAAGGCACAAGATTGCATTGAACGGTGCAAGGTTCATTGTTGTTTTAAAAAAAAAAAAAAAAAAGGATTTACAGGTAGGGTTCCAGAGCTTCCCCCTTCTCCCCCACACTAGGACTTTATTCCCTCCCTCTGCAAATCTCTCAGCTCAGCCTTGGCTTGTGGCCCTTGTGCCAGAGCTTCTAAGTTGGGACCGAACCCAGTTTCCGTGGAAGTAGATGGGATCCTTGCGGTTCGCAGGTGTGTGGACTGAGGGGAGGATGGGCCCCAGAAGAATAATAGCAATATGGGATGTGGATCCATATCATTCTGGCACTTGAGTGGACGTTTTCATGCGGTTCTAAATGTGGAAACGCTTAGCGAATGACCTGTGAGAAGAACAGCCCAGCTAACTGCAAGTGGTTCTTTTCATGCATCACAGCGTAGGCAGGAATTCAGGGTAAAGTGAAACCCTTGGATGTGTATCCCAGCTCAAGGAATACTGTTGGCTGGAGAGACTGCACACCAGAAAGCAAAGTCCAATAGAAAGATGACTGGATCTAGGTAAATGAGGCACCTCCAGCATGTGTCAAGCCATCAAATGAAATGAACATCTGCTAAAGTGAGGACACTTGGAAGCAATGTGGGCTAAGAACCAGCACCTGGGGACTTCTAAGGCCTGAACCTCCTCTCGTTTGCACTGGAGTGACCAGGAGTAAGTCCATTCAAGTCAGCAGAGTTACACTGGTGTGAAAACAGCACAAGGGAGAGGAGACCCCACAATCCTAGACTCTAGTCCCACCTGTACCAGCCACTTGCTGGGTGACCTTGGGCAAGTCGCTTAATCCTTCTGCCTCAGTTTCCTCATTTGCATCTCTGAGATAATACCCAGGGGAGGTATTTGGGAGGCTTAATTAATATCAGTAATGCCGGGGTGAGTTCCTCCGATGAAAAGCACTATGCAGGTCCAAAGTGATTTTATTTTGTCATCAGGCTTTTCCCTGAAATTACTGAAGAGTAAATAATGCATCTTTTCATAATTCAGTACGGGTGATATTAGCAGATTAGCGTTGTGGGAATCAGGGGGAAACAAACCACCAGCTGCATATAGGCTCAAAGGACATCTGGATGGTCCAATTATGGGACACTCTCATAAGTGAAGGGGTCATTTGTGAGTTGCTTGCAACCGGGGTCAGCAGTTCAGCAATGCTCCGCATTGGGGAGATTAATTAGGACGTGCTTCCACTGAGCTATTAAAAAGGAATCTGGTGCAGGAGTCACTTGTAATATCTCTTAAAGACCACGTGGCCGCTGGGCTGGAGGGAAAATAGCTTTTAATAGCTCCGGTTTTGTTGTTGGTTATTCCTTGAATGTTCAGCACATAGATCCTTCAGTTTCCTCTCCAGAGAGTTCTGCATGGGAAGGACGCCTGCTGGATGGAGGCAGCTGTGCAAATAGCTTTTCTTTGTCCCCATCGTCCAGTTGTGGCTCTCTGTGGGTTCATTGTTCCCCATGTGCCAGTCAGTCAGTCAGTCCTGCTTGGATCGATCCTACGGTCCACGCTTCTTTTCCAGTCTATTCTCCAAAAAGAGAGACTTTCTCCCAGGAAGAGAGGTGAGAGCCAAACCTCAGCGCATGGCTCTCACTGCAGTACCTTCCAGTGCTGTTCAGACACAGGCTTGAAAGGGGCTGGAGAAGGGATGGGGTGGGTGTGGGGATCCCGCTGAGTCCTGAGCCCAAATGGACACAAATCCATACCAAGCCAAGCAGGGTGTTTCCCAGGCTCTAGCCCTGTTTCCCAAGGATGGATCTGCTGCGCTTCTCCTATGCCTGACAAAATCTGCTAAACCCAAACACGTCTTCCTGCAAGTTTGCTCTATAAATGCAACCTCAGCTTTACCATAAGTCGCTGAGCCACATGTCAAGGTCTGCTAAAGAAAACTGTTTAATTTCTGTCTGCTCCTCTCTGCTAAAGGGTAATAAATAAAGATTTTTCAATGTTAATTGTAACCACATGTGAGCTCCAAGAAAAGGCTCGGGTTGGGTGTGTTCTGGTTCCCAGGCCTTCCCCCTGCAGTTCAGTTACATTGTTGCGCTCCTCCCCATCCTTTTATAATGGTACGTTTTAGCAGAGAGGATTCTGGACTCTTAGAAATAGCAGGAGTCTGGAAGGTATTTCCGAGTGAGCGGTTAAAACTTTATTGACTCTCGGTACCAAATTGAAATCTAATAAAGATCACTGCTTGCTTTCCTTGGGGGGGGGGCGCGGACGGAGGGGGCGAGGAGTGAGAGCCAATGCTAGCCATTAATCTGGGTTTCTCCTTTATTTCTTTTTCAGCCCATCTTTCTGATCTCTCTCCGTCCTAACCACTCTGGCTAACTGCCTTAGTCTCTCCCTAGGGGCCGGTGAACATGAGGCTGAAAGGGGTGCTTGCACAATGAGATCGCGAACGTGCTTTGAAAACTTGAGTGTAGACGGGGCAAGTTGTGTTTTAAAATGTGTAAAGTCAGTCCTGGTGAACCCTAGGCTCCTACCCACTCACGTGTTAAAATAAAACCTGCCCTGTCTTCTCTAGGGTTTTTAAGAAAACGTAATTCGGCCTAGCTCGTGCGCGCAGACACGCCTAATTAGCTGCATTAGAGGACACCACATTAATCGGGGTTTTTCTTTACTTTCCCAGTAGGGGGGCAGTAAAGATATCACACCTGTTTGTTTTTTCCAGCCCTTAGTTATGGGGCAAGGGGGGTGGGGGAACAGCTGTTGGGGAGGAGAGTGGTGGGGAATGGGAACTGAAATCCCTTTCAAAAGGTGTTTAATTCACTGTGGAAGCTGTGCTGTGGTGCAGAACCTTGCAGATATTAAAGTACTTCCGCTACCCTTGGTTTAAAAATGGTGATTTTTAGTATTATTGGGTGTAATTTTTAACTGTCCCGTCGTCCCCCTTTCCTACCCCCCCCCCCATCTCACTTCACAGCTGCGGTGTGATTCAAGGGTGGTATGGTGGCACTAGTAAAATACAGTCCCCTCGCTCTATAAATAATATATTGCCCGTAGTCATTTTAATTTTAGTCTTGCTGTGACTAACATCCCAGTCGTGTTAGCAGGACATCGCATCAATGCTAAGATGACTCTCACTGGGAAAGAGAGGCAGTATTTTTAAACAGGAGCAGCCCAATTCTGTGTCATAGTAACATATGTGACCAATGAATAGAAGGGTGTGACTTGAGTCCATATGGTTTATCCCGTCACTCATATCCCTGCGTGTATGTCCTTGCATCAGCTCCAACGCTACATGTGCGTATTAATGGGGAAGTGCCTTGATCCTTGGGCGATATCATCTATTCCTGAGACTAATGAAATGCATGAGCTAGGTGCTGTGTTACTGTTAGTCTGATCTGCTGGCCCCTCCTCTGATCTTAATATAATTGATGGAAGCCTATTGCTCCCTTTATGGGTGGGAGGAATCTTTGGCTTGAGATATTTTATTCAGCTGGGGTCTGCTCTGAAAATGAAAGGGTGAACCCTGCACCTGCTAAAGTCTGGTGTCAAAACTGCAGGGGTGTTGGATTGGTCCCTAGGTGCTGCTGATGTGTCTCTTGAGTGAATGGCTTCCATGTTCTTTTAAGTGTGTGTGCATAGAGTCAGGCTAAGATCAATAGCATTGTAAGAAAGCCTCTGGTCTGCGGACCGCTGATGGTCCACAGACTATGTCTAAGATTTCCAAAGGGGTCTGCACCTCCATTCGAAATGTTTTAGGGGTCCGCAAATGAGAACCGGTGGTAAATCACTGTAAATGCAGTTACTCACCAATCACAGGATAAGCTGCTGGGTTGCACTTAAACGCTGGGTGCATCGACTAAATGTCATGTCTAAGCTGTGACTTAAAATGCAAACGGTTGTCTTGCCTCAGTTTGTAAGGGTCACCGAGAAGGGGAATGGATTTGCCCACCTGACCTGCCACTCTGCTAAATGTCATCTCTGCTCAGTCAATCCATATGGCAAGGTGGAAAGAGTGACCAGGGCTAGGGAAAATCTGAGACAGCCATATCTTGGTGGAAAACTGGATTTAGAATCTGGGTCACCCTAAAGGGGAAGTCACTTTAGAATCATAGAAAAATATTAGGGTTGGAAGAGACCTCAGGAGGTCATCTAGTCCAATCCCCTGCTCAAAGCAGAACCAACCTTTACAAAACAACCAGCCAACCTCCTCTTCTATCTTCTGTTCTGTCTAGGTTTTTATACCATCCTCGTCACCACAGTGTCTGGGCACCTTCCAGTCGTGCATTAAGCATTGTGACTAACATCTGTTGTATGTGATTTCCTTCTTCCCTGATGACAATTGTATGAAAAGCAACGGCCTACATCTACAGTGGGGATTAGGGATTTTGAGTGCCTCCATCTTTGGGTGTCCAGCCTAAGGTGTCTTTTAAAGGGGCCTGATTCTCAGAGGGCAAATGCGCCATACTGTGTGAAAATCAGGCCCCTTTAAAGTGTCTGAAACTGGGCCCCCAAAATCACCCCGTCGTGTTTGAAAATTGGGTTTTGTTTTGTTGTTGGCCTCAAAGAAACGAAAGCACCCACTGGTCTGCTTTCTGCAAGGGGCTGAGGCCTCTGAATTGGACTCCTGTTGATGTCCTTGAAAGCTGATGGACCCCAGCCCCTTGCAGAATGGATCCCTTGATGAGAACCGGGAAAACATTATTAAATATTTGCCAGTAACAGAGCTGGCTGGTTTTGTTTCCAGCTCAAACGATCGGAGGCCAGTACTTAGCACTGAGTCATGGTGAATGTGTAGAGGGCTTGGAGCGGGGAGTTCTCTTTTCCCTGGTGTGTAACTGTATAAAAGAAGTTTCAAAGGAAGAAGCAGATGAACAGATGGAGGAAGTTCCGTTTGCTGCACATGCTCGCGTTAAATGTGTGCGATTGGTGCTCTACCAGAGCAAAGGTCAGATCACTTCAGTGGGACCAGGCCTATAAACATGCCTCGCTTCTGCTCCCGTTGATTGCCGTGGTGCAGGAGAGGGCACGTGGGAGAGCCAAAGAACATGGCGTTGTGTCGTAATGCCTCCTTGCGAATCCCTTGCTCACTGTCCCTTCTGTTGGATTGCAGCGGGCGGCACAGAATCTCAGACCCGTCACTCCCATCAAGTTCTACGTCTCCAGCCGAACAGACACCGGCGTCCATGCCCTCTGCAACTCCGCTCACCTCGACGTCCAGAGAGGCGTCGGGAAGCCGCCTTTCCCTGAAAGCGTTATTGTCTCCGCCCTCAATTACCACTTGAAGCCCGAACCAATCAGGTGAGTTTGGTGGAGGGACAAAATCTTTCTCTGCGATTGCTGGCGAAGGTGCGATGAGCTCCCTCGTGTTTATCCACAGAATGGGTCTGGCTGTCTTAAACATCTCGGCAAGCTCCCCACCCGCGTCCACACACACACAGACAGACAGACACACACACAGTCTCCCCTGTCCCACCAGTACCGTTTGGCAGTCGGGCAGTCTCATCATATCACAATAATGGTACTTTGTGGAGAACCCTCTAAGGGTTGAAATGAGGGGATCCGGCTCTTGTAGTTGCTACATTCAGGGCATGGTCAACCAATGATGCTACGACTGTAACTTCACAGAAAGCTGCAGATTGCTCATGTCGTCGAATTTAGCTCTTCATAAAAGCAGTTCTCATAAAATCAGCTTCGTTTGGACAAAACCCAGGTCGAAACACCTGCTCCCACAGACCTTGCTGCTGGGAAAAATATGATAATTAAACCAAAAGCTTTTGTCGGGAAGTTGCATGTATTATATAAGCAATTCATGAGCTATATTGTATGTATATTTTCTGTGTTTCTAAAGTATTGGGTGGATTTAATGTTCCTTTGTTTCCTTCCTAAACTGTTGTGTGCTGTTACTGTGAGCTGTTAATAGTGCTATAGTCCTCCTCCGAGGTGGATGCATTTCAGTGATTATTGAGTGAACTCTAAGAGCGATGTTTACATCTATCTTTTTTTTTATTGTTTTGAATGCTTTGTGAAAAACAACCAAAAAAAACCCTTCCAAATTGTGACAAAGAGTCCTGTGGCACCTTATAGACTGACCGACATATTGGAGCATAAGCTTTCATGACGAAGTGGGAATTCACCCACGAAAGCTTATGCTCCAATGCGTCTATTAGTCTATAAGGTGCCAGAGGACTCTTTGTCACTTTCTCCCAAATTGGGGCACCAACATGTTGTTTGCAAACCATCACTTTGCTTGTATGCTCTAGCTCTATGCCATACCCACTATCTGTCTTGTCTATTTCGACTGTAAACTCTTTGGGGGCTGGGATGATCTCTTTGTTAGTACAGCACCTAGTACCATGAGGTCCCCATCTCGCCTGGTCCGTAGGCGCTACCGTAAATAATAATCTACGTAAGTGCTTTACAGTCCAAATTGGCATTAAGGAAAGCAGGTAGTTGGGTCAGTGCCTGAGACCTGAATGATAGATCCTTGATGTAAGATGCCCATTCATGGTGCTTACGTGGCCTGCTCCATCACATGTCGCCACAACCCACCTGCTGTCTGCTGGCGTGAAATTAAACAAAGGGACGCTTATGAAGGCAAATATTTTCCTGCCAGAGCCAACGGGCTCAGGACAAAAAACAAATCCCCAATGGACCCTGTGAAAGGATTGTTGTTAAGCATAGCAACATTATTGTAAAGCGCCTCTTCCCCCCCCCCCCCCAGCCTCCCTGTTTGCTTTAAATCCTAATCTCCTCTTTTGTATAGCAGGGCCCGACGCAAATGCCGACACAGCAAGGCCTGGGATTTGGGGGCTGACATCACAGTTGCATCTGATCTCAGCATTGCAGGATAGAAAATCCAGTCGTCCGACATTGGGGGACTGCGCCAACCCTGGCTGTAAATTGTGCCGGCTCTGAGATTTTTGCGTGGGTGGTCATTTGTTGAGGATTTATTTTTTTGGGTTTTTTTTAATGCCACTTTGATTTCTCCAGTCCGTGTGGGAGAATCCCCAAATCAGGGTACAAAATACCACGCAGGGTCATGTCCTTTTGTGAGGGTGCTGAGCCAGCCTTAATAGCAATACACACAGCAAGGTCACCCCTAAAGCACAGGACACCCACAGCCTAGTCCATTTCTGCAGCACCCCAAAGAGGCAGCCATTTTTATCACAGTGGGGGTGAACGGTGAGACACATTAGGAAGCTTGGTTTAAAGGTCCCGATCCCCCAAAGCTCTCTCAGGCTTTAACTGGTGTGGTGGGTGCTTAGCAACTCTGAAAATTAGGCCCATTGTCAAAGATGTTTAGGCGCTAAAGATGCGGCTAGATGTCTGGTGGGGTTTGAGAAGCACCAAAGCCAGTTCAGTGCCGAATGCCCATTGGTTTCAGTGGGAATTAACCCCGAATATGCTTAGGCTCTTTGTGACTTGCTCAGGTCCATGCACTGAGTCAGGATCCAGCCAGAGTTAGGCCGAGCTGCTGGTCCCCGTGCATGTTCCGTGAGACCCCTCGGTGTGTGGACAGGCGGAACAAGGTGGAGGGTTCGCTGAGTGGCCGGGACCCCAGAGTTCTGTCTCTGCTCTTGTTCTCTTTGGCACAATCTCCAGAGTGTTCTCCATGGCAGCGTTTGACAGCACGCAGTGCACGGCTTTGCCATTAGTGACGCCCAGGACAGGCATGGTGACAGCCCTGGATGACAGGGATCAGCGTGGGAGACCTTCCTGCTATGCCTCCTGGTTGGGAGCTGTTCTCCACTCTCCTAAATTCAGACATGGTGATCACGTGTGAATCCACGCTGGCTGCCATGGTGGCCAGGGTCCTACCCACGCACAGTGAAAGCTTTCCCAGGTCTGGACCCGAGTGTCTGCAGCTCTCGGGGCAACCCTCTTGGAATTCAGGTGCTCGGCACCTCTCAGGATCAATCCCGGCTCTGGCTTATTGCCCCGTTTCCGGAGCCGGGTGACCAGGCTACTTTGCATTTAAATACAGTGGGGCCTTTTGTCTGAAGGCTCTCGACTGAGTGAATAAATGAAGCAGCATCTGCAGCAGCTGTCTCGGCGCCAGCTGTGCACTCTTATGTCTGAACAAGTGCCATGGTATCTGTATGGGAACGATTAAGTACGGTCCTCGGAATTTGGGTTCTGCGGACAGAGGAGATGCAGAGGGAGAAAGTGTTGTAAGAGCCTTGTTATTAAAGGGACAATCAACTTCAATTATTATTTTTAATTGACTAATTTCCTGAGGGATTCCTGCTCCCTTACTGATGTTTAGAAGGGTCTTTAGGGCAGGCTAAGGAGCGATCTCATTGAACATACGCCTGCTCCCATACACCTCCCCGGCCATGCATCTTCCTTTTGCCTCTTCAGTGTTCGCTTTGCTGCTGCTGTTGGTCTTTGGAGATGCCCTCTCATGGTGCCTGGGAAAGGGAGTTCACCCATCAAGGTGCATGCGAATAATGTCTCGGTGCTGGGCTTGGGACAGGGAGCCCAACTGGTCCCCGGGAAGGAGCGAAGCTGGCAATAAAATGCTGGCAAATGCAGAGTAAACAAAAAGAGATTTTCTGATCTCATTTGTTTAGCGTAATCTAAGGTGTAAATATTTAGGTAAAAGTTTTTCAGAGGGGATTGTGATATTTGTTTCAAGTTGATGATGTCTCTTGAAGTGCAAAAAAATTAGTTTCTTCTTAGTTTGCAAAGTCCATTAAGTTCTCTCAAAGCAAATGCTTCTGTGATGATTATTTAAAAAAAAAAAAAAAAAAATTCAGTGCCACCATCTCACCATTCAGAGGCAACCCTACAATAACAAACTAGGTTGTGCAGCCCAGCACAATAATAAACCAGCGTTGACAAATGTAAGCCACCACGTCCGGTTACCCCTCTTAAAATACAGGAAAGAATCCTGGTGGTGGTGGTTTTGAGGTTTGGGTTGAACTTGCGTTCATTGACGGTTACGGTGCAAAGTAAAAAGGAGCAATAAAATCAAGTTTGACTTCCACCCGCCTGGCCCCTGTATCGGTCTCAGCTGTACTGCAAACAGCAAATGCATCATTGTAATTTCACTTGTTTATGCCCTCAGCCAGATGGATTGGTAATGGCTGTGGTTACCATGTGGCCTTTGAATGCATAGTCAGAGGCCAGCGCATGAAGCCAGTGTTTCACAAGCCAGCTGAAGTTACGTGTTTAACATCTGTGGGGAACTGTCCCTCGATAGCTTTCACCTTGTACAACACATATAGAAAATGACCTACGCAGCTGTATTGAGCGCTAGGAGAGGGCTTGTTTTCAGATGACTCTTCGGTTAAAAAAGGCCATAAAATAGAATTTGGTCTTTATTTTCAGTCTCAGAACTTAACCCAGTTTGGAAGTCAAAGAACTTCTGATCACCCTGATAGTAGGAAGGAACAGGGTATAAACGTGGAGGCCCCATATTTGATTTCTTGCTTGTGTGGTCTAGTGGTTGGAGCAGTGGTTTGGAAGTCAGAACTCAGATACGAAGGCCAGAAGGGACTATTAGACCATTTAGTCTTACCTCCTGTATATCACAGATCACAGAATTTCATCTACTTTATCCTGTGTTGAACCCAATAATTTGTGCATCCTATTCCTGGCTTTGCCACTGACTCGTTGTGACTTGGGCAAGTCACTTAACTTCCTCGTGCCTCCATTTCCCCTTGTCAAATTATTCCTGTTGGCTTCATTGGGGGTGGTTTTAGGCTTCATTAATGTTTGCTTGGTGCTCCGGAATTGCAAAGTGTTCTTTTCTGAATTTGTTTGCAAAAGTCCATGCAATTTTTCTTTCTAGCAAAACGAATTTGGTGTTGGCAGTTGTCCAGTTCTAACTCAGTAAGTGCGTGCATCATGGTGGGTAGGTGAGGGACTGAATTCAATAAGGAAATAGCCTGTAGTGATGTGTTCCCCCTGTGACTCTAACTAGCGAATTGGGGGGTTAGAGGTAAAGGTTTTAAAATCATGGTATGTAAATTGACAAGGTCCTTGTGATTATAGTCTGGTTTGATGGCTAATCATTATGGGGGGGGGAAAGAACATGTAAGAAGAGCATTTTGCTTTAGTGACGAATGAGATAAGCATCGAGAAGTGGAGCTGGCGACCAAAAAATGCTTCTGGTGTATATATGTGTCTGTGTTGGAGGTCGATGACAATTCTTTGCATGCATCAGAGGGTGAAATTTGGCCTCACATGTGCTATAAATAAGAGCTCTGGGAGTGATGAGAAGTAGGATGCCAATATGGTAATTGAATTGGGAGGCATGGAGTTTCCGAGAACATCTCCAGCTGTTGCATGAAAGCAGCAGGGTGAAAGAATTGGTTTTCAGTCCAGCAGGCTGCCAGAAGTTATGCTACCATAACCACCACTATTAACCAAAGGAAACCCAGAGGTTCTCACAGAATTTTACCGCGGTACTTCACATTTCTGTAACACCTTGAGATCCGAGGATCCGAACACCCTTTCCAGAACATCTCTGTGGGGGGAGAAAGGGGATGTATAGGTATTACTTCACCACAGTGGAAATGCATCCACCTCTGGGGTGGAACATTGTGTTTAACAGCACAACACTATGGGGTAGGAAGTAAAGAGCACAATACCTCTGTGAAACTATAGCGAGGATTTAGGGAAGCAGAATGTAATTCCTTGAGATGGAGTTTGGCCAGAATACCATTTATTTTTTTTAAGTACTATGACATTTTTAATGACCGTGAGTGGTCAGGATTTCAGTCTCCTCTGAATGATATGGCACAGTGACCCCTATGGCCATGCTGGGGTATTGGTTCAGTACTGAGGGAAGAGTGACACCATTCAGAACAACCATTTATCCAATGTCTAACGCACATTAAGGAAGTGTGGGCCTTTGTCTCCCTCTAGTGGCTGGTCTGCTGAAGGGGATAACAGCCTACTGCAGTTGCAAGCTAGTGGAGTAATCCCTTTAGCTCAAGTAGTAGGGGGCAACGCTTCTAGCACTGGACGTTTAAGGTTCAAACCCTGTTCCAGGCCTAAGGGACAGATCTTCCATTTCTACTACAAGGCCTTTGAAAGCCAGATAGCAATCTCCCTGTCAAACCTTTTTATGAGGCAAACTCTACTTCATACTCAATACATCTCAAACTGTGGATTTATTTTCCTCCCGATGGGTTTATAGATGCTGTGGGAATAAACGTGATGAACATGTCTCTAGATTTCTGTGCTGGGCTTTGGATGGAACGGGGAGGCTGGTTTTGATGCTTGTGATGAAAGCTCAGAGTTTTATTCCTTCCAACCCATAAAGAAGCTCGTGGTCTTGTGTGCTGAGATTGGCATTAGACAGAAGATCCCGGCTAGAGAGCATCCAGTGAAAAGTTGGCAGTCGTATCCCAAGGAAGGGATAAGCTTTTCTCTTTCTGCATAGCCTGTTGGTCTGGTACGGTTGTAATGACTGACCCACGGGATGGGGAATCTCACTTTATTTGGTCTTTAACTAGAGCTAGTGTCGCTCTGACCGGTTAGAGGGTTCGGGTTTAGAGGCGCTTGGGTTGGTGCTGCTTCCTCCTCCTTCCCCTGGCTGTACTTTTCAAAACCGTCCATCTGCTTCATATTAAGGAATTGGTGACGGGCATGAGCCGGAGCGGACTCAGCAACCGCCACTCTCCCTCTGTAAATATTACTCTGCTGAAAAAAATTCCCTCCTAATGCTGAACAGAAAACTGAGCACTTTCATGTGGTGGAGGTCGGGGAAGGGGGTGGGGAGGGACGGTCTTTGTGAGAGCATATTATTGTCGATAGAGTTTGGAAGGGAAACAAGATTCCATGCCGGCTGGCTGGCTGCATTATCAGCAGTAATGTCCTCCCGTATAGCTCTCCCATATGCCATGTGGTGGGTCTAATCTCTCATCTGAGCTTTCCCCCTCCACAAAACTGGCTGCAGCAGATGATGCTCCACCAAAACCCACGCTCTGGAGCTGGAGACATGCTCGAGGAATTCCTAACCTATCGCAGGAGAGTTTGAAATCCACCCTCTATCCAAGCGCATTGCTGCATGCTAGAGAATAGGTCAGCGGCTACTCCCCCTGCCGGACTCAACGGTGTGTGTCCTTGCATTGTGTGGTGGGAGAGCAGGAAACCAATCTGGGGTCTTGTTATTGGGTTGGATGCAGGTATCGCTTGATGACGGTCTTTGGCCTGTGCTGTTTAGGTCAGACTGGTCTTAACATCGGTTTCTTCCCCAGAACGTCCAGTCTGGTGTTTTGTTGCTAAAGAGTCCACACAAAGTTCTGAAGCAAATGAACCACGCTGGGGCGGAGCCTGAGCCTGGCTGCAGGGAGCAGCGTAGGAGATCCCATCCCATCTTGCTGCAGGACCCCCAAGCTGCTCCAGTCCAGCAGTCAGGTCTAAGTAGGGAGTGGGTAGCTAAAGTACTCATCGCAATGATGAACCAGCATAGGCCAATTTTCTGCCCCCCTCCTCCTCTAACTCTCGTGTGTGCCTGCCCACAGTCTCGGCTGACCCTTGCACCGGAGTGCACCAGTCTTGTGCGCCCCCTGTGCAAAAACTCGGAGGATCTAAGGGCATTATCGTGTTTGTTCCATGGCTCCTATCCCTATGGCAGTGGTACCTTGCGCATTATCTGCTTTAAAGGGATTTTACATGCCTAATGATCCTGTTATTCCCCCAAAGCTCGTCTGGTTGCAGTCCCTTAGCAACTGCCGCATCTCGACTCAGTCTTGCGTTACTTTAGGGCTGCAAAGCACAATTTGAAGGCTCTCGCCCACGCAGATCCAGTATGCATCACATAGATGGAGAAGATCTGTTAAAGACATCTCGTCTCCCCAGCCACTGTAGGATGGCTCCCCGCCGTATATTTGCTGGCGTTTTGTCAGAGTGATGGAATGATGGCAGGAAAATTGACTTGTATTCCTTTGTTTCTGGCTTCAGTTCCATATTTGCTTATTATTTGCTTCCAGATTAATGACAGACCTAGCAAAATAAACATTAGTGTCAGATGAAAGCGAAGGAAGCCAAGTATTTGGTGGTCGCAGGACCTGCTAATAAAATATTGCTTCCAGACAGATTCTGTGGGGATCTTTAAGCATCGCTTTCGCTTCCTCTGTATCCCCAGTGGAAGGTAGTACTGTACCTCTCTGAATCGGAGCACAGGAGAACACAGCCAAGGGTTTCACAGTAACGAGTGATTTTTTTTGTATCATCCACTTGAGATGGGGTAAAGGGCCTGGTCTTCAGACAGCGCTGAGCACCTGCCCTTTGAAAATCAGGTCGTTTTATGGCATCTCAAGTGGGCCCCCCCCAAACTGAGATGCTACCGATCACCAATTACTCTTGAAAAACTAGGCCAGTGGATTTGGCCTCCCCCTCCCCCCGGCGTGGGAGGAGCGTCCCATAAACATCCGCCAACGCTTCTCCTCATCACGTTCAGAACTCTTCTCTGCCTGGGTGCCTCCAAACAACTTGACAATGGTTAGGCTGCTGAAGTGCGGAAACCACAGCCCAATAATGCCTCATTGTTTCCTTGTGCTCCCCCCTCTGTTGACAGTCTCTGCCCCAGTGAGTCCTTTTGTTCTGTGTTTGTACAGCACCGAGCACAATGGGGTGGTTTTCTGTGGTGCTACGGTAATCCAGATTAATAGTCATCCTTCAGTTCCTGTCAGTAGGTGGTGTTCTCTTACCATGCAGTTTTAGCCTGAAACGATCATGACTCAGCGCTGTATCCGGCAAACATCGCCAGGCACTGGGCCCATTGCTGATCCTGCGCTGACAACCTCCTGCGTAGAGTCCCTTCACCGGGGCTCCCAAGCGGATGTATAGTTCCATTTGCAGGGTCAGAGACATAAGCAATAACAGTGGGGTGTTGCATATCAGTCACAAGTTTGCTCGGTGCATCGTAGACAGCACGTACCAGGCAGGCTTCTGAGAAGGGCTCACTTGAAACGTTCGGAAATTTTGGAATATTTTGGGGAAAAAACAAATTCATCTGCCCTCCCGCCCTTCAAACCAGCTCTAGTCCCAGTCTGAAAGACAGAGTTGGTAGAGAGGAGACAACTCACTGCTGGAAGGATGCGGGGGTGGAAAGGAGATGGGTTACAGGTCTATGATTTTGTGGTTACAAGATGTACACGCGTTTTGATGGTTCCCATCTTTTATGTCGCTGAAGAAATCCCAGCCGAGGTAACCAAGGGATCTAAATTCCTTTGGAAATCTCGACTTTGTCAGTGCCTAGCATGATTTTTGCAGGCCGTGCTGCTGAAATGGGCTCTTAGGAGTGACTGAAATGAAGCAAGGAAGGAGGCCTAGAGGACTACATTGTGGAAAGACGGTCCCAGCTATAAAAGGACTGTAGCACTCATTACTCCGAGTGTGCGAGGCGGGAAATAATGTGTACACAGAAGAATCATGTGAGCATAAATATATTTCTTCTCTGAAAGAGCTGCTCTATTGGAGTGCATACAAGGGTGATTATTTCCTAATAAGCATATGAGCATTGACAAGGAAAGCTCCAGGGGAACCGCATACTTGCAGAGTGTGTGTGTGGGGGGCGGGGGAGAGGGGGGGATAAATGGAACATTTAATTATGGTACTGGGGTCAGATGAGGCTTGTTACTGGAAAACTGCATTGAGTCCTGCAGCTCCGCTCTCCTTCCCCCTTCCTGATCCACTCCATAGCTATTGGGGAGAGGATCTGCGGGCACTCCAGCTGGCAAAAATCCCCAGGGTACAAGAAAAATATTTGTAAATAAGTTGGTTGCTCAAACATTTGCTCTTGATGGGCACCGGGTTTTTTAATGACCGTTGATCTCTTTGCTCCTCAGATGCCAGGTTCAGAGCACCCCGTACTTAATGCAAAGGGTGCCTGGCACAGCGAGGACCCCTGCATTCCGCAGAGGGGCAGCCCACCTTCAATAGAGTCACACCTGCCAGAAGAGGGTAATGACCTCAGCCTCTTCCAAAAGCCTGTGGGGCAATATAGTTCGGCCTGTCCCTGCAGGATAACAAATCTGTGCTCTCACACACAAATCTCACACAAATGTGTGACCAAGACGGGGAATTGAGTTCCAAGGCGAAGGATCCTTTGCGGGAAACCCTCTGATATCACCTCTTGCCTCCAGTGTCTTAAATAGATTGAAAGAAGTGGGGGAGCTAACAGGGGCGTGGGAACTGCTCCCCAAAGCCAGAGAGAGTAGGAGGAGCTGTATCCCTGCTTCCCCCGCTATAATCTGTGGCCCCCCTCTGTTTTAAACCAAGGTGGCCCCATCTGATGGTCGCCATGGCAGCTTCTCACAGAGGCAGGCAGTTGCTCCTCTACCTGGATTAAATAGAAAACAAGGGAGCGTAGGAAACTGGCAAGTTCCTCCCCGGTGTAAGGGCTCTGAAGTCCATGGAGATGCGCTGGGGACAACTTTGTCCTAGCGCCCTTCTGGGCCTGGTTCTGCCACTGCCTTGCCGGGTGAAACTTTCTCTCAATACACAAGATGCCCTTCCTCTCAATACACAAGAGCTTGTGATTTCCTGGAGGTCTCTTAAATGCAGTCCACGTGCTTGTCTTCCTGGCTGCAGAATCAGTCGAAGAGGCAGCAACGTGCTCTCTGCATTTCCACCCGACTGCGGCAAAGTCGTGTCTGTCTTTGGGGGGGCGGGGGAGTGACCTAGTTTCCTGCTGTCTCCATCTGCTGCAATGAGCTGAGTAACAGCCTTTGGAAAGAGCTAGTGAGGAGTGTGCTCCTTGGGTATCCAGGTGGGCCATGACTGGAAGGACCTTCCTCCTCAGGGCCCCGATTCAGGAAGGCACTCGAGCTCATGCCTGACTGTAAGCATGGGAGTGAACTCGTTACAGCCCCCAGGGAAATGCTGTTTACCCCTTCACATAACACACGAACCGCGGGTCACCCAATGAAATTAGTAGGCGGCAGGTTTAAAACAAACAAAAGGAAGTATTTCTTCCTCACGGTGCAGTCAACCTGTGGAACTCCTTGCCAGGGGATACTGTGAAGGCCAAAAGTAAAACTGGATTCATAAAAGAACTAGATAAGTTCATGGAGCATAGGTCCATCAATGACTATTAGCCAAGATGGTCAAGGATGCAACCTCATGCTTTGGGTCTCCCTAAACCTTTGAGCCCCAGTCTACACTACAGAGTTAGGTTGATGTAAGACAGCTTACGTTGACCTACTGTGGAGGTGTCTATGCTACAATACTCCTCCCGGCGCTTTAACTCGCTCGCTACGCTGACCTAACAAAATCACCTCAGTGAGAGGCGTAGCGCTTAGGGCGACGTAGTTAAGGTGACACAGTGTCGGTGTAGACACTGCGTTGCTCACGTCGCCCTAAGTGGCCTCCAGGAGGTGTCCCATTGTGACTGCTCTGGTAACCGTTTTGAACTCCGCTGCCCTGCAGCCAGGTACACAGGTGTATGCCCCTCCCCTTTTAACGCCCTGGGAACTTTTTGAAATGGCTTTTCCCGTTTGCTCGGTTTGGAGAGCTAACATAACAACTGCCCAGCTGACCATGCCGGCTCACGCACGCTCCTGCCTGGAGTACCCCAGAGGAGGTGGATCTCCTGGGTCTGTGTGGAGGGGAAGCTGTGCAGTCACAGCTCCGCTCTAGTTGTAGGAAGTTCGACATCTCCAGCCAGATCGCTCGGGGCGAGGAGGAGGAGGGCTACACCAGGGACGCACAGCAGTGCTGCGTAAAAATCAAGGCGCTGAGGCAGGCGTACCAGAAGGCCAGGGAGGCAAATAGTTGCTCTGGTGCGGAGTCGCAAACATGCCATTTCTACAAGGAGCTGCACGCCATCCTCAGCAGCAACCCCACTTGCAGAGTCAAGAGCCCCGTGGATACTTTTGGGGGTGGGTGGGAGGGGGCTAGAGTCACTGGCCCACCGGAATGAACTCTAAGGATGACTTGCTGGACGAAGAAGTGGAGGCGGAGGTGGATGGGGGACAGGTGACCGGGAGATCCGGTGGCGTGAGGAGCCAGGATCTCTTTTTGACTCCTGAGCAGTCTAGCTCTGGTGAGCCTGATGCAGGGAAGGGAAGCTCTGGTAAGTACTCCATTTGCTTCAATATCACAGGGACACAGTTGCTCATGTACTGCTTGTTTAATCAGGCTAGAGGAGGTCGTGAAATAACCAACAGAGGGCCAGTTGCTATCTGCTTCTCATTCTCCTATACAGCTAGGCAGAAGGGGCCCTGTGGAACAGTTGGTTTATGCACGCTGGGATGTCACGTGAATCCTCCATAGAGATCTTTAGCAAATTTTCCTGGAGGTAAATCTGCAATCCTCTGCCGAAGGTTTCTTGGGAGGGCTGCCTTGTTTCTTTCCCCGTGGTAGGACACTTTGTCACGGCACTCAGCAATTACTTCAGCAGGCACCATTGCAGCATTCAGGCTAGCAACATATAGACCCAGTCTGCAGCCAGATGCATGCAGGAGCTGCTCCCTTGCAGCCTCAGTTACCCTCAGGAGTGAGATCAGCTACAATCACCACTGCCTTTGGAAAACAGTACCAGTATTCAGAACAACAGCCCTATGCGCTTGTACTGATACCCCAGTGCCACCCTCCCGGGGCTGCCATCCTGCTGTCTGACTCAGAAGGGAAAGTGAGAAAGTTGTGATTGTAACTGGTTTGGATCAAGGAGTGTAAGTGCACTGAAAATAGGACCTCTGTCCATTGTTTCTTTAGCAACTGCAGATGTGGCCTTGAGGGTCTCTTCAGGCATCCTGGTGGAGCGGCTCGGCAAGATGAGGAGGAGAAAGAAGAAGAATAAGGAAGGCATGTTCCAGGAGGTCCTGCAAGCCTCTGGTGCTTCGGATTGCGAGCAGGCCTTGCAGGGTGGAAATCAATGACAAAATGCAGAGGGATTGGGTGTACAGGGAAAACAGGCAGCAGGAGATGATAGCGGTGCTGAAGGGGCAGACAGACATGCTGCAGTCTCTGACTGAACATCAGGCTGAGCACATCTGTGCTCAACGCCGCTGCAGCCCATAGAGATCTGCATTCCAGGACCTCCCCACACTTGCCCCCGCCCCCACATTCCATGTATCTTCCAGGGCTGCAGCAGCACCCCAGGCACGCCACCCTGCGGGAAAGTGTGCACAATGGCAGCCACTCCTAAACCCAGCAGTGAGAGCCTCGTTGGCGTATGTGTTTGTGAATTCCCTGTTCCTTCCCCGTTAAAGATACTTTTCCCTGTATGTGTGAAGCTTAACTCAGCATTACATAGGTATGTTTGCATGGGTGTAGAATAAAAATCTATTACGGAAACTGAATTTACTTTTATTATTCTCCAGCATATGGTGGCTGCTGCTAACATTCGCAAACGACAGCAATAGATGCATTTGCATTCTCATAATAAGGCGCACACAGTAATCCTTCCAAAGTTCATACCAAGGTGCAGAAAAACAGTGCCAGGCTCAACACATGACAGCAACACACATTACTGTGGCTCATTGTTTAAATGCTCCTTCAAAGCCTCCCTCAGCCGACTAGCTCCCCTTTGAGCCCCTCTGATAGCCCTGGTATCTGGCTGCTCAAAATTAGCAGACAGCCGATCCACCTCCACGCTCCACTCCTGGGGGAATTTCTCCCCCTTTGCTACACAGATATTATGAAGTGCACAGTAGGCAGCTATGACCATGGACATATTGTCCTCACTGAGGACTAACCTTCTGAGACAGCAGCGCCAGCGACCCTTCAAATGGCCAAAAGCACATTCAACAGTCATTCTGCACCTGCTGAGCCTCTTGTTGAAGCGCTCCTTGCTGCTGTCGAGGTGGCCGGTGTACGGCTTCATGATCCATGGGAGCAAGGGGTAGGCTGGGTCTCCCAGGATCACTATTGGCATTTCCACATCCCCAATGGTAATCCTCTGGTCTGGAAAGAACGTCCTTGCTTGCAGCTTTCTGTACAGTATTCCTAAAGATGCATGCATCATGCACCTTCCTTGCCTAGCCTGTGTTGATGTCGGTGAAATGATCCCAGTGATCCCCCCCAGCACTTGCAATACCATAAGTAGCTCTTTCTGTTGGTGTACTCCATCACCAGGTGTTCTGGGGCCAAAATAGGGATATGTGTGCCATCTATCGCCCCACTGCAGTTAGGGAGCCCCGTTGCTGCAAAACTATCCATTATGTCCTGCACATTGCCCAGTCACAATCCTTCATAGCAGGAGGCAATTAATGGCCCTGCACACTTGCATCACAGCCACCCCCACAGTGGATTTCCCAATTCCAAACTGATTCCCGACTGATTGGTAGCAGTGTGGCCAGCTTCCACACAGCGATCGTTACTTAGGATTCACCTCGCGGCTATAATCTTTGCATGAAAGTTAGTGCTGATGTGATCAATCTGGGGTGAAATCCATCAACTCTAAGATTTATTCATTCGTTGCAGAGCTCTGCTGTGAAGGGACCTGGTGGGGGAGAGCATGGCTCTCTTGCCATCATTCATGTGATCTAGCCATGATGGTGGTACTTGCAGGGTGGGAAGGTGCAGAAAGATTTAATTTTTAAATCCACATCAGTAGCAACAGAGTTAATCATGATGTTCTATGTTTGTGTAACATGCTAGGGATACCAAAGAAACTGGTAAGTATATAGTGACTTCTTGCAACCCCCCCCCCCCCCCCCCCCCAAAAAAAAAAAAAAAAAACACCACTATGCTTCCTTTGACATTTGCACCAGCCACTGAAGAGGTAGTGGCCCCGTTGTGGTTGATGCTGGCCATAATGTAGTGTAATATAATATCTTGTATTTGTGTAGTACATTTTATCCCACAGCATTTCTGCAAACCGTGAGCAAACTCCTGCTTGTCTTACTCATGCAAAACTTTCCCCTTGGGGGTGTGTGTGTGTGTGTGTGTGTGTGTGTGAGAGAGAGAGAGAGAGTACTTATCTATATGCATATTTAGATGTGCACAAACGTGCATTCCACATCTACTGCTTAGGCAGAATGGAGCAGCTGTTTAGCAGTGCTCAGAAACATATTTGTTTAAGAATCAACCTTCAGTTGAAATTGAAATGGAAAGGGAACGAAGGGTGGCAGGAGTTAATTATTCAGGTTGGAACCTAAGTCAGGACATCAAGGTTACCTCCCTATTCTTGCAAAAAGAGCTCTGGGGTTGTTAATAACTGCAAGGGGTCAGAACCTCAGTTTTGTGTCTCCTTCTAAAGATACCACCTACAGTGACCCAGGCTTACCCTTGTCTGGGATTTAAAGGTATGCTAGAAGTGATAGCTAACACAGTCTAGTCAGGGTGTGTAGACTTTACCAAGTGCCAGCCGGTTGAGTTGAAGCATACGGTCTCCCTTTCTATCCTAGTCAACACAAATCAACAGTGACTCCAAGCTCCATGCTAAAGAATTGGTTTATCAGCTCAAAGGGATGGGTGGTAACCAGAGAATCATCAGAGGAGCTTCCTAGAGAAGTCTGTTGTGTGTTTAATTCTGGAGGTATCCAGTCCAGGTGGTGACCAGGCTTAAACCAGTGGATTAACGAGGATATCAACTCTTCTTTCCTGACAGCATTCTGAGTGCCTATCAGGTGTCTGATAACTTCCACGCACGCTTCTCCGCATTGTCAAGAACCTATGTTTATCGGCTGGTGACAGGCTGCTCTCACTATTCCCAAATACCGGTGTTTGAAAGGGATCTGTGCTGGGCTCCCAAGGGAGAGTAAGTTTATTTAATTAACAGAACTCTTCAGGAAAATCCCCCTTACTGGATTATGCAGATGTTTTTCGGTTTGTTTTTGTTTTTTAAGTTTCAAAGTGAGTTAAACTAAGTGGAATTAAGTCCACTTTAATTCTGAATAATTTAATATGGTAATGGGTTTAATGTGGTTTAACTAATACACTTTAAATTCACACCTTTAGTTAATTCGGATTCACTTTCCTGAGTGTTCCTGTGTAGACAAGCCCTTAATTTCCAGGTGTGAGACCAGCTCCCCAGCCGGTGTAAGTCAGTTTTGTCGAGTGAAGTCACTGGAACCACACTGACTTACCACCGCTGTGAATCTGGCTGTCAATTCTTTCCTCTGTGAGATCTGGGGTAACTGCAGTGGCTTCGCTTGCTTACAGCTAATAGCATATTTGCAGTGACTGAGTCACAAAGGACTGCATCTGTGATTGATGTTCTCTGTGCTGCCAAGCCAGAAACTCGCAATGGAGCAAACTTTTTGCATCCTCCGTAGAGAGTGAGAAGCATCTAAAATGGATACTTTTTTCTGTACAGCAAGTTAATTCTGACAGTCTAGGGTGCAATTATCCAACAAGAAACAAATGTGCAGAAACCCATTACCTTGCAGATTTTAAAGTTATGGATAGTCTGCTCTTTACATCCCATCAAGATTGACAGCTCAAGATTTTTTTCTTGCCCCTGTTTGCAAATCCATATAATTCTTCTCCCTGATCACATTCTACAATACTGTGTATTCAAATAATGAATGGACGCAGGTGCCAATCATTCTACAAAAATAAACCAGTCTGCATAACCCAGTGCTCATAAACAATCTTGGAATAGCAAACCAGTTATTGCAGATTGGTACCTATGAAACAACCGTTTAGTAATATAGCAGCATACCTGCAATGGAGGATACAAACATTTTAGTAAAGAAACAAGATGTTGGTTTCAAGCTTTAAGATATTATAAATTGTGAGTTAAAGAATAAAACAATGTCAAGCTATCCTCATTCGTTTTTTACCAGCGTATGCTATAATAAATATACGTCCAAGAATATTGGTTTTTTTGGAGTTTTTTCAATCACATTATAAAACAGTTTTATAACTTCAAAGTCAGTTACAATAGTTTTATCACCACTAATGGAATAACTTGACATTTTTCATTACATGTATTCTTATAAAACCAGCATAACAATCCCAGATGGTCCCAGCAGAGAAATCAAAATTATATTGTCCTAATGTTAAATATGTGGATTCTTTTTTGTGGGCTGGGGAGGGGAAAAATCAGCTTAAAACTGCAAAATTATATGTTGCACCCACAATAAGCCCTAATCTCAAGCTTTGTGAAATGACATTTAATTTAGCCCAGATGTTGCAGTTAATTTTCTCAAAGGACAATACCACACAATGGGTAAAGACAGACTAACGAACTCTGAATGGGAGGCAATTTACTAATTGGATTGATCCTTACTCTAACAAAATCCAGAGAGAAAATTCCCACTGATTTCAGTGGAAAGCAGCATCAGCCCTAAATAGATAAATATATTTTAAAGGGACACTGTCAGTTTAAAATTCCCTAACCAGATTCCTTTCTGTATTCCCAGTATCACCTTGAGAGGTAGTTGGGAAATATCTTTTTGTTTGTTTGTTTTTTGTTCCTGTGAAAAATTTCCACAAAAATGGAAAAAAGTTTTGAAGTTTTTCTTCAAAAGTTTTGGGGCTTTTGTTGAAAACCTGAAAATGTTCAGCCAAAAACCACACCATTTTTGTGGTTTTCTGACCAAACCCCCCCCCCCCCCCAAAAAAAAAAATTTTAAGCAAAAATGGACATTTTCTTTGGTGATTTCCATGTCCAGACTCTCAAAAACAAACCCACCATTTTTTGCCACAAAAAAAACTTAAAAAAAATAGCTACCCTCTTTAAACATTTTGGATTATTAAATCTGAATGGCAGTTAGAAATCTTAGCTCTACTTTTTGCCCTTTACCCTGTCTGTTCATTGAGAGTTTGCAGTGCCTTAAACTTGTGCTGTTACCTGTCAGTTCCTCTTCCATCTCTAGTCAGTTGCACCTTCTGGTTGGCTTGGCTGTAGCAGGCTATTCCAAAGGCATGGTTTAGGTCATTGTCCTTGTGTTGTGAATTTCTCTGCAAGTTCCATTTTAATTTATAAGAACCTCATCCTCCAGAGAGAGTTTTTGGTTTGTTTTTTTCAGGGCAGTAACTTTAATGGAGGTGTTCAGATCCTGCAGTCATGAGCGATCTAGAAGTTCTTTGATAGCTACCGCCTTGCGTAAACCTTTGCAGTAATAGGCCCTTAGAGGGGAACAGAATTCACATCTGGGGTTAGGGTTTGGAACACCCCCAAACTTCAGGGGTGTTTGGCACCATGTTTTTTGGTTTGGGCCATTATAAGGGGCCATTTGCAATATGGGAGTTCCCCAGCCTTTACTCGCCCCTCCCAGCTTTTTTCTAGAGTGTCTGAATCTGGGGCTTGGACTTGGACCCTTCTTGGAAATTTATTATCTTTAACCCCCGCAAAGACATTGGTGTACAGAACCTTCCCGTGCTTCCAGACTCACCCTACGACCTTCCTTCTTGTGCTGATGCATCTCTCTCCATTTTGTTCCAGCCATTTGAACGTGCCTGCCATGCAGGAAGCAGCAGGTTCCCTCCTAGGGACCCATGACTTCAGCACCTTCCGCTCAGTCAGCTCTGAAAAACTTTTCAAATCTCCCATTAAAACCCTGGCCCAGGTAGACATCCGACCCTCTTCTGGCTTCATGTCGCATCACTATGAATACAGGTAAGAACCCACATAGCCCTCAGCCCTGTCAGACGCTCGTTGATCATACACCTTGACTGGCCACTGCTTCCTCTGAGCTGACCACGAACTGCAGCTTGCCAATAGCCCACTCTTCTCTCCCCTGGCCAGCAGCCTAAGACTGGAAACGAAGGGGACTGAAAGCAGCAGCCCACGGCTGAGCGAGCCGAATAGACCCACTGGCTGCCTGTCCCACTGTGGAGTGTGGATTAGGCAGATGCAGTGGCATGTTGTCATTCCTGCCATCCTGGTCAGTATCGAATGCCCCACTGGCGGGAGCCATCAAACTTAACGTGACTCTGGCTCTTTGCATCCTCTGCTCTGCTAGTGGAAGGACGTGCGTTGTTCTCACCGGGTGGAGCGTTTCCCTAACTTCTCCTTGCCATACAGCTGAGAAGGTGGAGAACCCCTGGGTTACAGGGGATTGGCTTCAGTTTTTAAGGCTCAAAGCCATCTTAAAAACCTCTCCTTTCTGGTCAGTGATGTACCACTCATTAAGGTCAAGAATTGAAACTGGAGCACTCTGCCCATTCCTTGTTGTCTCCGTAAAGCTGTGCTGGATTGTTATTACTTCTGCATGAGTCTTGCTTGCATTAAGTATTTAGTGAATTAGCCATATTGCGTGTCTCCCCACACCTCCCCCGGCCAACTCCATCTCATGCTTAGGTTTAGAGTGGGGGACTTGAGACAAACCTGTCTGTGAGATTTTCCGAGTGTTACATGCAGATTTCGTCATCTCCGACTTTGGCCAAGGTTCTGTGGAGCAAAAAAAAGGGACTGATCGTGTGTGGTGTAAGCTGCAGACATTGCTGCAGTGTGCACGCCCTCCTCCATTGCCAGCTGTCCAGCCTTGCAGCTTGCAAGCAAGGTAGTTAAAGGGGGAGGCCCGTGCCATCTCATAGCCTTGTGGTGACCCTTGTAGGCATGGTGGCACTTTATGAGTATAGCAGGCTCACTGACAGGGTGATCTGTTTTAGGCCACTGGGCAGGGTCAGCCAGGTGCTGAGATCCAAGCTTTAGAGTGCCTAGAGATTTGGTGTTTGTTCCATAAACCACGTTTTAAAAAATAGACGCCTTAAACTGCCTTGAAAAGAGAAGAAAAAGGAGATGTGTTTGCACCCATGTTCATAGGCTAGTAAAAGAGCAATGACTGTAGCTGTCCCACCCGGGTCAGACACTCTAAGCGAGGTGGAGTTGGGTGTGATCCGTACAGGAGAGACCCAGGGAGGAGAAATAGGGTGTTTCTGGGTTGGTGTTGGCGTCTCAGCGGGTGGCACTCTCTCTTGCTACCATGGCACTGAACTGCCAGACTCTTGGGTTGAGTGTAAGACCGAGGCCGTGACCACTTGTGTTCATTAAACATTCCCTGGCATGTTTTCCCCAAAGTAGGAATTCTAGCCCTTGTTGTCCTGATCTGTTCCAGTTTAAACCTTTAAATTCTACCTCCATCAACCCCCAGCTCTGGGAATGGCTCAGTCAGGTAAAGTGTGCCTCCTATCCTCTCCAAGACTGTGATGCACTGTTAGCTAATGCGTTCCACTCTAGAGGCAGCTGCATTTCATCGTGAGGAAGAAGGGATTCCCCTCTATTCAATTTGCAAAGGGGTCCTGGATTCATCGGGAGTTAATATGCCAGAGAAGTGCAAGAGGTGGTGGTTGGTTTTTTTTAAACACACACTGATCTGAACAGCAGGTCATTGGTAGGCATCGCCTGGCTTGTTAGGCTAAGTGAAAAATCAATTGTTCTGGCATGTGTGTCCAGAATAAAGCGGACATCATGATGTGAAGAGAAGTGGTAGGTCATGATGGAAAGACACCCCTCCTCCCCCAAGAGATCAGTGTTTGTAGAGCTGAGCCACTGGGGGGAGAATACACACATACGTTATCCGAGCTAGGCAGGATCTTGGTAGTAAATCTGCACCTACCTAATCTGACCCTTGGCCACCACACTCCACTGGGCAGCTGAATAAACTGCCTTTCCAGGTAGTTCCTGGAGATGGATGGCAAGGGGGAAGACTGCTGAGATAGGTGGCCTCTTGTGCACGGCAGCCTCCTTGTGTCCCTCATTGGCTGCTGTGGCTGGAGATAAAGGGCCTTCCTCCATCAGGGCTGGATGGAGCTGAAGTTAAAACACCTCTTTGCATCTGGGCCCCCTTCCCCCTCCCCAAAAAAACCCCAAACCTGCGTCCCCTATCCTGCTGCGTTCTGCCGAGGGGGAAGTGGCAAGGAGGTGACATTGGCAGAGCTGTTGGCGCTGTGAAAAGTCAGGTCATCTTCCCATTAAAGGCATGTCCTCCTGACGATACCGGAGCTCTCTTCCTTAAAAAACCCCACAGCTCTGTGTAGCTAGTAATGCTTAGCCTTGAAGGAGGGCTTTGCTGCAGTAGCTAATCCATCCCCTCAGCGCCTCAGCTGGGAGGTGAGAATTACCAGTGGGGAAAGTGAGGCAGTCCAGTGTTTTGGCCTGGGGTAAACCCAGGGCGAGTTAGGCAGAGCTGGGACTGGAACTTGGGAACGGCTGACTTGGAGTTTCTACTCTAGGCACTAGCCAGTGCTGCCTCACATTTATCCAGCTTGTGCAGCCTGGCTTCTCTGCACGTCTCTGCTGGCACGTTTTCAGGCTCACCTCAGCCAACAGGCCTGCAGCCCGCCCCAGGGTGGAGGGAGGAGCTGGGGGGAAAGGGTAGAAGGCAGGTAAAAGGAGCCAAGGAGAGGTGGTGATGGGGCAAGAAGGAGAGCTCCCTGTCCAATCTTACTGTTCAATAATAAATTGCTCATAGTCCAGCAACCAAAGGAGCGGGCCAGAATTGCATATCTTTACTGGCACAATCCATCCAAAGCCACCTGCCTGTCCATCGTGAAGTTATGGTATAACCAGTCATTAGCGTGTGGAAATGATTGCCCGTGTTTATGGGATGTGTGGAGCCTGGGGGATCTGGAACCTAAGTGATCAGACACATCAGGGAAAGAGAAGTGTGATTTAGACCCTGCTGGATTAGTACAGCCAACTCCAGTAAATGGCCACCGTGGTGTACATCCTGCTTTTCATCAGTGCAGTATGTCTAGATTAGGGTTTGCAACGGAGTGACTGCAGCAGTGTAGCTACTCCAGTGCCGGTATCATAAATGTAGACAGGCCCATTTTAGTACCAGGGCTGTTTCTTGAAACCCATCAGTTGCTCTTTGATTCAGAGTGAAATCTCCCTGCACTGAGCCCAGCTTCAGGAAAAAAAAACCCCAATAGCCTGATAAGGAGAGTACTACTGGGGAAAGCAGTGGACTTGGCAGATCTTTCTCTCGTCACTCATCTATCAATTTGTGAATTTTTAATGTGGTCCAGCTTGGTTGTGTGTGTTCGATTTTAACAGAACGCTGTTGATTTAAATTGTTTGGAAAGGGAATGTGCATTTTCTAGTTTATCTTGCTTCCTAAATCCGTGCGAAGCAACTTGAGAGAGCCTTCAAGCTGAATCAACAGCATCACACTAGTTGTTGGAGGAGCATTTCTGCTATGTTCTGGTGATGCACAAAGGCGGCTGTTTTATAACGAGTCATTTTTACAGCGATGTAATGTTATATTTATTTATTTACTGAGCATGCAGACTTGGGGCTTTCAGAGGTGCATGATTTCAATGGGATTTGGATGATTAATTCCCATAGATGCCTTTTAAAATCCCAGCCTTAATTATTAAAATCTTGTTAAACCAAACCATTATTTTTCTGATGTAGGGAATAAATACAATTCTGGCTTGATTTATCCTTTGTATTAATCTCCTGGTTATAATGAATCTGTCAGATGTTACCACGGTGAGACAGTTGTCACTTATGAAACTGGGTATGCACCTTTCCCAAACCTGTGACTGACAGCCAGTGTACCTGCAGCGTGTGCATTTCTTTACTGAAGTGGCAGCAGGAAATCAGCTTGCAAAGAAAGGCTTGAGGTTGCACTAACAGCATATAAATAGGTTTTAAGACTAATCTAAGAGGTTTATTTATTTTTTTCACTCGGGAGGGTGGGATACAGAGAATGATAAACCATGATCTTTTAGTCAAATAATGCAGCTTTTCTTCCAGCTTCTTTCTTCCCCTCCACACGAAAACCGAGCTTCTGAATTGACCACTTGTCTGTGTAAAAGGGCAGCTGTTAAAACGGCTCCCTCCATCAAACTCCGTGTTGCCTGGCAACAGTGGAAGTTAGGTTAATGTCCCGTCAGTACAAAGCACTCTTGAATGCTACAGCCATGTTCAGGAACTTAGCCCCATTGCTGCTTCCTTGGGAGTAATTTTCCATCACCTGTTTCTCACTGAACATGTATTATTCGTTGCGAGGTGCTGGGTTCTGCCAAGCGAAAAGCCAGCCCAGAGTTCTGCTCAGAAGAAGAATTGTGTGTGATATTAACAAGAAGAAGAAAGTTCCCCCTTATGGAAAAGTCTGATAGGATCTGGTTCTCTGTTAAATTCTTTCTCTAAGTTTATTGAGTCATCTGATAGAATTCTCTATTAAGTTATATCCCCGCTATAAAATTCTATAAGAAGGCTCAGAAAACTTTCAGAAAGAATCTCATTTTCCATTCAGCTCCATAGGTTTTTAGAGCAACTTCTATAGACTGCTGTTGGTTTCATCCTTCAGTCCTATTCGACTTTGCCATCAGAGATGCCACTTGCATCGATTTAGGAAGTCAGATTTCACAGGCAATTCCAGCCCTTGACCCCAGCAGTATGTGGCAAGATTTCAGCCTAGTCCTGATCAAAATCATAGAATATCAGGGTTGGAAGGGACCTCAGGAGGTATCTAGTCCAACCCTCTGCTCAAAGCAGGACCAATCCACAGACAGATTTTTGCCCCAGATCCCTAATGGCCCCCTCAAGGATTGAACTCACAACCCTGGGTTTAGCAGGCCAATGCTCAAACCACTGAGTGATCCCTCCCCCCTGCTTTTTATATGCTTCTTTTAGAAAAAAACTAAAATTCAGAGATCAGCTAGATCATGGGCCTGAGCACCTTTATGAGCCCTGTTTTACAGATGGGACAACTGAGGCAGAGAGGGGGAAGTAATTTGCCCAGGGTCATGACAAAGCCCTGGCTGGGATGATTTAGTTGGTGTTGGTCCTGCTTTGAGCCGGGGATTGGACTAGATACCTCCTGAGGTCCCTTCCAACCTTGATATTCTATGATTCAATGCAGCAAAACAATGACAAGAACTGAATGCAAGTGTCCAAATACTTAGTTTCACATACGGTAGTGGGTGGCCAGGCCCTCAGTTTTCCTTCTCATTAAATTGGGGTCCAAGGTTATTGATCAGGGGACTTGGAGAACTAGGAGACCAAGAAACCATGCCCGTGGTGCTGCATAAAATGAAGGGAGACTGCAATAAATATATTAGCCTCGATTCAGAACATGTGCATAAACGCTTTGCTGGATCAAGACCTTAATCTGATTAAAATTGCGTATGGGCAGAGTGCATATGGGCAGAGTGCGTATGCATGTAAAACACATACATAGAGGGGAAGTAATGGCATAGGGAAGCGGTAGGATATTAACGTTTTCTGACAGGAGCAGAGTCGGGGGGTGGGAACTGAATGAGGGGAAGGAGAAGCATAGGTTGCAGCAGGATGTTATCAGTGATTTTTCTTTAAAAGCATCCTCCCACCATGGAGTGTCCTAATGCCGCGTTCTGCACCCTTTAGTGCGCCGACCTCCGGTGCTAGCAGGTGACCTCAACCCTACTCTGCCCTTCTGTCTTTGATCGCATGGTAGCTTTTCACCTTCCCAGAGAGCCGAGCCCTTCCCCACAGGCCTGCAGGTTCTAAACAGGCCCAAACCAATGGGGAACCAACCTGAACAACACAGATGCATTTCTCGCAGCCACGCTTTCCACACACACAGACCCCTTCTGCCTAAGCACAGATGGTCCAAATCGTCATAGCTGCCCAGTCTGCCATTACTAATAATTTTGCAGGGGCGTGGGAACGGACCATAGAGCACTAACAGTCACTGCACACAAAGGTCAGCTGTTGGGATTAGCAAAGGGAAATGTTATCCCGAGTGGCAGTAGGAAGGAATTGAGGGAGGGGTGGTGAATGGGGGAGCTGGGGCATTTGGGAACTCCCAGTGCATTGGATAGTTTCCATTCGCTATCACGTGAATTCCAGCAGCACTTGGTCGCATGGGTAAATACTGGTGGGTAATTAATTATGAGATCACAGTGGGAGTCTATAAATGTGCTGCTACGTATGTACTCTCTCTATACACGTAATGGACGGGAGAGTGCTTTGTCTCTGTCCCTGTCCCTTTGTAGAGTCTGCCACAAAACCGCTTTTCTCAGAAATGAACCAGATTGGATCCACCGTAAAACAAAAATCTCCCCATGTTGGTAGGATGGTGTCGAGGTGTCCTTTGGAGGTTTTAAAATCCTGTTTTCAATGAGTCTTAGAAACCCTAAAACTTTTGGAACTCCAAGACTGGTATCCATTTCATAAGCTAATATTTTTGCCTTCATCACGTGGGCACTGGCTCGTTGTGGTAGGATCATGCTTTAGGGCAGGGTGGACATTTTGGTTGTTACAGGGTTACTCTTGAGTGCTGTGCGGTGCATGCTGGGTTTTGTTTTTAGGGCTGTAGGAGAGGAAGGTTTGTACTGGTCTGTTGTTGTAGGGCTGCTCCTAAGAGTTGGGCTGCAGATATTGATTTGTTGTTACAGGGTTGGGTGTGAACACGGGGTCTTCTGCCTTTTGGGGTGACAGGATGGTGCAAAGACACAAAGTATTCAGAGACAACCAATAAAGAATTAAATGGGGTTTGCAAGCCTACGTGAAACATTGGGAGAACTAGCGTTGATCGGATCCCCTTTAAGGAACGTTGGTGATCATCCCCGAAGGTTTTCGAATCCGAGTTTATCTCCAGGTTGCTGATAGCAGCGGCTGTTTCTATCCAAGCAGCACGATTTGACAAGGGAGAAGAATGCCTGCTTAAATAATGTCTGAACCAGAATCTCCATCTGGCCGTTTCCCCCAACTCTCGCCCCTGTATGGGAACGCCTCTCTGTCTGCTGCTACATGCCTTCCTGACTACTCCAGATGGATTCCCTGTGCACGTCAGTTTCCTGATTTGCTTGCTCTGGCCTTTCCAGCAGCATGTGGAGGTCGCGGTGTGGACTGCTGAATGATGAAAAGCATTCTGCAAAGTCGGTGGTGACCACATGACTTTCCCCAGTCAGCTCCGATGAAATCGCATTGTGGGTTTGCTCTAGGTATTAGGAGAGGGTTTTTTCCTGTTCCCAGCAGGGAGCGTTCCCAGAGTCAGCACTTTCTCTGCAGGCAGTTGAATTGCACCTTGTTTTATACTGTGTATCTCAGGTTGAAGTCATTGCTCTGGTTGTGAGCCATTGTGCATACGTGTATAAGACCCACACGCTGCGCTAAAGGATCCTAAAGCTCTTTACAAGCTTAGGAATCATGCATACGAACTAGGCAGGGATTGCTCAGAGGCAGCCATCTCTGGGGTGGAACATGGCAGCTGTTTAACAGCTCACAGCAATTTTCCACTTTAATTTAGGAGAGGAAGTGGTGCTGAACGCTATCTCTAGCTGAAATGACAGAAGAGTTTAAACATAAATGTGTTATGTTTTAACCGGGACACTGAGGTTAAAAGCTATTACCAAAAAAACCCCAACCACTCCCAACTTCGGTTTCACATCTTCTCTGAAAGATTGCTCCTCCTGCCATCCAGCAGCCTCTGTTTGGGGCACTGGTTCATTGCTCAATCTCTAGGGGGAAAATGCCACCTACTCCCAGACCCACACCAAAGATTTCCACCACAGTGAGCTGGGCTGGTTTAATTTGCAGTCAGCTGCTGGCCACTGGATTTGGATAGACTTTTGACAGCAGCTGCTCTAATGCAAAGTGGCATCGTTCAGCCCTGCAGGCTAACTGGGTTTGCAGAGAAGAGCTAGTAGCGCTGTGAGATGTGGACCAGAAGTTCCGAATTCCCATCTCCCCACTGGGACTGGCGCTCGTCTCCTCTGTGAAGCACAAGTGATGAATCAGGTAGATGGGACAAGCCCTTTCGTTCTGGTTGGATGCTGGAGGGAGATCACGGATGAGCCTCGGGTTCTGTACATCGCTCCTTGTGCCCGTTACTAAGTGCATCCAGTCAGTGGTGCTGATGCAAATGATCAGCCGTGTGTATGAGTAGCTCCTCTGCTGCAGATGCACAGTGCATCCGCTCTGCAAAATACGTAGGGCCTACCCTAACCCACGGGAAGATCGGTGTTTCCTTTTGCATTACATTCAACTGCCTGCCTACAAAACCCCCGTTTAACTGCTGACCGAAACAGGCACTCAAGAGGTTTACATTCCAGATTCTTTGCAGGGCAGCCGGTTTCCTTAATCTGCGTCTGTGGCGTGCGTCTGTCTGAATTTGGGCTTTGTGGATGTCAGTGCTGAACTCGGGCCACAAAGTTCCCATCCAGCTTTTCCCAACATTGCGGGGGGAGGTTCGCGTCGGTCTCGGTGTTGACGCGAGGGATTCGGATGTTTCCGATGTTGCATTAATGGGTATCAAGTGGGGCAGTGGTTAGAGAAAGCAGCGAGGACACAGAGCACTTGGAATACAGCTGTGACAGCTGTTGCTTGGGGCCAGATGCAGCCAGCCCTGGGCAAGATCCCAGTGGAGTGTGGGCAAGGGCTACCAGGGTTGCCAGGTAGGGGAGGTGGCAGAAGGTCAGCAAGGCAGAGCCAGGAGGAAAGGTTCCGTTGAAATTGGAAATGTAACCCGGAGAAGGAGTGGCGCCTAGCCCCGGAATTGCCTGTCCACGCTGTAAAGCGGACGCTCTCCTGGAGTGCGCATTGCAAGGCATGGGGTACTCTGCACCAGAACTGGTGGCCACCACTTGCAACTCCAAACCCAGTTATAACGCCACCAATGGCCTGCCATCTACGCTCCAGATGTTGCCAGGCCAGCGGACCCATGTTGTAATGGTCATGGGCCAAACACACTGTCCTGCGCAACCCCCCTGATGATGCAGCACGTAGTTACAATGCACAGTGGGCCTGGCCAAGCAGCAAGACCAAATCCTGTTAGAACCCAGGGACCCGGCTCTGTAAGCTCCTGTCCTGGCTGCAGTCCCTCTTGGGTTCAGGGAAGACAGTCACACTTTGCCCAACTCACTTGCAGAATCGCTTATTCCCCTCTCCCTCATACACTGGTTGCTTTTGTTCCTGTGAATCGTGCTAATTTCCACCCCCTTGTAGCTACACTCCAAGATCTCTAGTGACGCTACAAACCACTGAGTGCTGTAGCTTTGCCAGAGGCTCAGAGAGAGAGAAATGCTGGTCCTGAAAGCTTGGCAAAGCCCTGCTTTCTCTGGGGCGGGGGGAGGAAACCGGGAGGGGCGAGACAGAGCATGCAACAACCTAATGCCATGAGGTTCCAGTTAGTAATTCATCCCGAAGCCTGGTCAGGTAACATCTAGCAAATTCGATTAGAAATCACACCCATAAAAAATTCCCTTTAATGATGCTGAACGCTGGGCGGGAATGGAGACAGAGGACAGGGGCATGGGAGGAGGAGGCAGATTTATAGTGAGCTGCAGCTTAGAGAAAAGCAAGGGAGCCTTATCTGCAAATGCCCCAGGGACGCCTGTAGCCAGCGTTGCGGAGGGTTGGTTAAGGGGGAAGAGATTTGTTTTGTCTGCTAGCAGTGCTGCCTGCCCTGCTGTCTCCCCCCCACCCCCCACAATTCAATCTGGCTGGTTTCGAATTCCCTCCTCCCAGCCAAGCACAAAACCCTCCTCGCCGCGGACCCCGTAATGGAATATCCCCACTGAAACCCGGCTCCTCTGCATTTTCCCAGGACGTGAAATTAAAACCAGAGGTGGGGAACTTTCCCCTGCTTCCAGCACTCCCTGTGTCTGGGGTTATTAGTAAGCAGTGCTGTGGGGCGGGGAGCTGGCCAGGATGCTGCCTGTTTCCGGCACCTTGATAATTGTCTCTCCCTTAAAAGAGGCTCACGGCATGAGCAGCATTGACCAGGGGGTCTCAACCTTTTTCTTTCTGAGGCCCCCCCAACATGCTATAAAAACTCCACAGCCCGCCTGTGCCCCAACAACTGGCTTTTTGTATATAAAAGCCAGGGCCAGCATTAGGGGATAGCAAGCAGGGCAGTTGCCGGGGTCCTCATGCCACAGGGCCCCTGTGAAACTACATTGCTCAGGCTTCAGTTTCAGCCCCTGGCGACGAGGCTCAGGGCCCCGGGCTTCGGCTTTCTGCCCTGGGCCCTAGCAAGTCTAATGCTGACCATGCTTGGAGGACCCCCTGAAACCTGCTTGCGGCCCTCCAGGGGGCCCCGGACCCCTGGTTGAGAACCTCTGCTCTAGACGGCACTTGATCTGGTTAATAACTGCAAGCCCCCAAGCCGGGAGACAACAATGCCTGTGTTCAGATTCTACCACTCCAGTTCACCTCGAGGAGCGCCTAATTGGCGAGTAGCCCATTGGTAAGTTAAAGTGTCTAGTGATTAATTAGCTCTGCTAAGTTTCCTCCCTCTTAAAAGGAAGGAGCCCAGGTGGCTGGGGGACCAACTCCAACCTGCCCAAGTGGTCTGGAGATGAACGATTAAAGGGTTAGAAAACCTGATTTATTAAGTTGAACAAAGAGAAGGTTACGGGGTGACTTCATTACAGTCTACAGGTACCTAAGTGGGGAACAACTACTTAATAACGGGCTCTTCAGTCTAGCAGAGAAAGTAGAACCCAATCAATGGCTGGAAGTTGAAGCTAGACAAGGTCAGACTGGAAACAGGGCGTACGTTCGTAACCGCGAGCGTGATTAGCCATTGGAACGACTTACCAAGGCCTGTGGTGGATTCTCCATCAGTGACCGTTTTTAACTCAAGCTGGGATGTGTTTCTAAAAGCTCTGCTCTGGGATGTGTTTCTAAAAGCTCTGCTCTAGGGATTGTTTTGGGGCAGGTCTCTGGCCTGTGCTCTGCAGTGGGTCAGGCTGGAGGATTCCGATGGGCCCTCAGAATCCATGAATCGGTGAAAAACCTGAATCTCGCTCCAGTGCATTAGCCACCGGCCCTTCCTTTGTCGGGACTGGTTCCTCACCCCTGAGGCAGGTGCGCGTTCGCTGCACGTTAGCTGCCTCGCCAGCTCAGTGGTGGCTTGCACTGAATGCATCTTGGCAGTTCCCCGGCGCTTTTGCCTGGGCTCCCTTTTCCACCTGCCCTGTGCTGTCTATTTTTAGCCTCGGTTGTTGAGACCTGATCCGTAACAACATCAGAACACGCATCTCCCCGCATCAGTCCGTGCTCGTTGGCTGAGCGTGCAGCGCTGATGTAAGAGCCCTGACCGGCCCTGGGGGGGATGGCTGTCCCTGGCGTATTCCCTCTCTGCCTTGCTACCCCCAGTGCCAACTGAGCATGCGACATGGGCATGGAGCCCAGTTTCTCCCGCTGGGACAACAGGATGGAGCCACCCACCAGCAGAGGGCGTCAGACTCCTGGCTTCATCCTGTCTGCTGCCGATGTGCTGGAGCTCATATGCTGGCTTTGAGCATATGAATAAATGATGTTGGCCTCACAGACCCGTTAGGACAAACTGAGGGAGTTCTCCTTTAGCTCAAGTGGAAGAAGCACATGGGTCTGGAACATTAGGACCAGGGTTCAAGTCTCCAGCTGTCTCTTTGGAGAGAAGGGGAAGAGGGAGAGTTAAATCTGACCTGCTGGGGGCTCCTTACATTCATTATCTTGGTGATCTGATGCCCAGCTAATTGTGTTTGAACTGCGGCTGAAGGAACTGCAGTGAGCAGCCTAGCTCTGCTTCCAGGTTTATGCTGGCAAATGTTATTAACTAAATGGCTCCAATTCATTAGGTAACGAGATTCTTCATTTGCAATTTCCTGCAGCACTTGTTTCTGAGCAGCCCTTTGCACTGGGTATTGAGACGCATAAATGAAATATAAATGTAACCTGCAGTAAATTAGCAATAGCTGCCTCCCTGGTGGTGGTGAACGCCAGTTCTTGTTTGGGAAGGAGCCTGATCTAGGGGTCAGAGCTGCTTTCCTCATCCTTTTTCTGCCAGTAAGCAAAGCCGCGTTCGCCACCAGTGCAGACCGAGGGCTGGGTGCCCCCGAGAGAGAAGGGAGACTGTGTCGGAGGCAGTGTTTCCCGACGAGACAGATGGGATTTCGTAGTGCAAAGGCTGAAATTAACGTGACTCGAATCCCATGGCACTGCCGTTTCCTGTTACGTCCTGACCAGGCCCTTCCCTCTCTCCAGCCTGTTCAAATAGTGCCCGCCTCTTCTCCACCCTCCCTTGGCTCTATCCCTGCCTCCTCCCTGGAATCCTTCCACTTGCTGCAGTTGGTTGAAAGGTTGACCATGTTTTTCATCAAAAATGTGAATGCCGATAGGGAGGGGAGGGATAGAAATGCCCCATTTCCCCTCCGGCTCTAGCACTCGCTTCCTGTCTCCAGCATCTGATGCACACTTCCCAGCCCTGTGAGGCTCTGTGGAATTGCACAGGGAGGTTGGAATGGCCAGGCCGAATCAGACAGTCCATCTCGTCCTGTATCCTGGCTCAGCAGACAGAACCAGCTGTTTCAGCAGAAGGTGAAGGAAGCCCCCACCAGCTAGTGGACAGTTATGGAATAATACATTTGACCCCAGCTAAGGAGTGGATGCCAGGAAGCTGGTGGGGTTTATATCCCAAGGAAGGTGAATAACAACAAAGCGGTGTTGCACGTGGAAGGGAAGGCCACGTTTGGTGGACCTCCAGTGTTCCAGACAGTTGCACCATTTCCTAAAGATGACCTGCAAAGAGTAGGAGAAATGGGCGTGTGCGTCTTTATTTTTGCTGCTTCCTGGTGAATGAGAAAAGATCTGAAAGGTTTGTGGAAGGAAAAAAAACCAACAACCTGGTGTGTTTGTTACTTTATGAATTCAGTTCTTTTCCACTCTGTTTCCCTGAAAGACTCTTTCGATGATTGGGGAACTAGTCACAGACACCAAGCATTTGAAAACCGATTAAATGGAAAGAGGGGAGATTTTGATGTTCAAAACTCTGCTGTTTCAGCAACAACCAATTAACTCAGACACCTGCTAAATAGTTGGGGGAAAAGCTCTCTCATTAAAGATGCAAACCCCAAGCTAATGGGATGGATCCAGTCACTGAACTAATCCATGTTTACGTCTCTAGCACTTGTTAGAGCTGCCGATGAGATGGAAAGCTGGTGATGCTAATACTCTAGATTTTTTCTGTCTTCGTTGGAATTTACATATTTTTGAAATAAACATTTGGTTTTTTTATAAGCTTCTTTGAAACAAACATCTCCCAGGCCAGACAATGTCTCCGGATGACTCCTGGTCGGCTGTCTACTGGGAGGCTGCATCCCCTGCTCTCTTGACAGGTAGAAATTCTTTCTCGACATTTGGCTGTGGATGCATTTCATGGTTCAGCAGCTGACCCCGGTACGGAAGAATGTCCATCTCTGCACCTTGGCTTGTGCAACTGAGCAGCCCTGGAGGGAGCTGCAGGAAGGGCTGGCTCCGTCTATCCCAACACATGCCGCAGCACTGCCTGGAGCACTCACGGTGCATCCAGTTTATTAAGGGGGTGATGAGAGCTTCCTCAAAGACAACTGCTAGGAACTTTGGGCCGGACAGGTGCTCCATCCAGTCCAATATCCTGTCTCTGGCCGTGATCGGTACCAGTTACATCAAAGATCCAGACCTTGCAATTGGCAGTTACGGTCTCAGCTGCTCCCAAGGAAAGTCTACTCCCAAACCACACACGTGAGAGCTTCTGCCACACAGCAGGAGGCTTTATCCGGGCTTTCCCCATCTTGCACCTCAATTACTGCAACATCCGTTTCTCTGGCCTTGACCAATGCAGTCCTGTCGCGCTCAGATCCCTTCAGAATGCTGCTGCAAAGATTGTTTGCCTGGCCTGTCGCTTTGACCGTGTCGCCTCCTCTCTTTGCAACCCTCCACTGGCTCCCCCTTCTCTAGCATACCAAAAATATTAGCTGCTTGTTTTCACTCTCAAGGTCCTGCGTGGCCTTTCCCCATCTCTCATTCGCTGTCACACCGCCGGTCAGTCCAGGATCCCAGCCTCCACTGCCCACTTGCTTGTTTGAAAATGTAACACCTTTGTGCTGTCCCCTGTGCTGGGGTTGAGCTCCCCATAAACATCCACAAAACTAATGAATTAGCCTCCTTCAGAACCCTCCTTTTCCATGACGCCTACACCAAACTTGACAGTGGTTAGTCTGCTGGTGTGCAGAGACCACAGCCTGTCCTGCTGACCAACACCGTCTCATGGTTTTCTTGTACTCCCCTGTCAGTCTGTATCTACCTTTTGTCTATTGTTTTATATGTAGATGATAAGCTGTGTGAGACACGGGCTGTTTTTTGTTCTGTGTTTGTACAGTGCCTAGCAAAATGGGATCCATGACTAGGGCTCCTAGGTGTTGCAATACTACTACTACTAATTATCCTTCCAAAACTCTTGTCTGGGTGTTTTCATATGTACTATTCTAACTCTGGCTAGTCTTGTTACTCCTATCAATGCCTCCTACCCATTTAATCCCGCTAAACTTCTTGGCATCGGTGACATCTTGTGGCAATGAGTTCTACCGGCTAATTATGTATCATGCAGGGGAAATCTTTCCTTTTGATCAGGTCTGACGTGGCCGCTTTTCAAGTTCTTTGACTGTCCCCTTGTCCGTGTATCGTGACACACGGGTCATGCTGGTTTCTGATCAATGCTCCCTGTCCCATTCATTATGTTGCATGCTTCTGCCGTGTCCCCTCTGAATGTACCTCACTCATGGCAGATCTGCTTCATTGCTAGCTGCAGAGCGAGCCGCTGTCAGTGCAGCCGCCATGCTCGTTTCCCAGGTGAACTTTGGACCAAGGTCATGCGACGGATCCCAGAACAAGAAAAATCAGCTTCCGGCAGTGTCATTATTAACCATTGACTCTAAGCCCCCACCCCCGATCCCCATTACTTACAGATGCCTGGAGTAAAATTGCGCATAAGGGCTGCAGTGCCTGCTGTTTAAATAATAGTGCTTCAATTAAGGCCCATTTTGCATCTTCTGGAGAAGAGTGTGTTCTGTGCATCCTCTTGGGAGATGTCTGCTCGGGTTACATCAGCCAAACGATCCTCATGACTCCCCTCCCCCTGCCTCCTGAACAGAAGCTGCATAATTGCAGCAAACGCCAAAAGCAATCTTCATGTCGGTGGGAGAAGAGGCTGGTTTTGTGTGAATTTAGTGCTTCTGAAAGTAGCAGACAGATTGGCTCGGTGTGTGTGTGTGTGGGGGGGGAGGGTCAGCAGTTCTGGGTAGCTCAGATGTTGGGCAAGTTTCCTCCACCTAGATGTGCCTGGGTCCAGAACCCTGACCTAAAAATCCTTCCCGTGCCATTCCAGCTGGGGGGTCTCCGCCCAGCTCTGCCAGGGCACTTTGTTCTCCGCCTGTAGCAGTCGCCGCTGATCCAGTTCTGCGCACTCACACAGCTCTGCACCTGCAGCATCCCCTGCTGTTCCCGGCATCCTGTCTGCGCTTGGCTTGCCCCCATTTAGATCTCAGCTCATCGGGGCAGTGTCCTGCCTGGGTATGTGCGTCCTGCGTGGCTTTTGATTGGTTAAAGCCCAGTTGAGCCACGTGCGAGGCTGGTGAGGTTTAATGAGGGGGAGCTGGCAAACTGGGCTATGCAGCTGTTGAGAATTTAATTGGAAATAACTTGAGGAGGTGGTTGGCCTTTTAAATGGATCAGCAGGGACCACCCAGCAGACGCAAATAAAAAGTGTTGATTTCCCGCTTGGTATGGAGCTCCTAGCCCATGGGCAGCACCTGTGTGGAGCCAGGCTGAGACACATCATCTCCACGGAGCAGCCCAGAACCGCCCAGCCCACTTGGCCAAGGCATTGCATCCATGTATAGTCACCACGGAGCTGTCCTGCCCAGGCGGGACAATCACATGAGTGAACATAAGAACAGCCAAACTGGGTCAGACCAGAGGTCCATCCAGCCCAGTATCCTATCTTCTGACAGTGGCCAATGCCAGGTGCCCCAGAGGGAATGCACAGAACAGGTAACCATCAAGTGATCCGTTCCCTGTCGCCCATTCCCAGTCTCTGGCAAACAGAGGCTAGGGACACCATCCCTGCCCATCTTGGCTAATAGCCACTGATGGACCCTATCCTCCATGAACTTATCTAGTTCTTTTTTGAACCCTGTTATAGTCTTGGCCTTCACCGCATCCTCTGGCAAGGAGTTCCACAGGTTAACTGTGAGTTGTGTGAAGAAATACTTCCTTGTGTTTGTTTTAAACCTGTGCTCATGAAATTGACCACGTCTCCCCAGCAACTGGACCGTACTGTAAATGCTTAGTCCTTCTGAGAGTGCCTGGCCATCTCTTCTCCTCTGGCTCAGACCTACTTTGTCCTTGGGCATTTTAGGGTCGTGCTACTCAGTGAGGGGCGAATTTCTGAAATGGCAAGAAAAGAATCCCCCGAAAGAACCCCCAGGACAGCATCTGCTTCCTCGAAAGCTACATAAAATCGGCAACCCCTCTGGTGTTCACAGGCTGGGAAGAAAAGGGAGGGGAGTCTTAGCCCTGACACAGGGAGGCTGCTGCCCCAGGACAGAGTCAGATGAACGGGGATTCCAGCCCCGTTTCACTGACCGACAGGGCTGCAGCCCCTACTGTCAACGGGGAGAGTCAATTTGCACCCACGTCACTTACCCTGCCTTTAAGCGGTGACCGCTTCTCTGCTGCAAAGTAGCATTGCCTGCCTAGGCCGGGACAGCTGTCCCTGTGGCTGATCACCAACAGCTGAAATCCCTAGTGGAGGCAAGGCCCCGGAAACCTCCACCATGCTGGCAGCAGCCCATGTGAGCTCACGATTCAATAATAATAATGGATAGTAGGATCCCCTGTAGCTGCCCTGTTCAGGGAACGTCTGCAACCTTTGGCTCATTGGAGGTGCAGGTAAATGTGATTTTCCCTGGACTGCAGCAATGTCCGTATCTGTGCTAGTTACACGGTTGGTCTCGGGGAGCTCAGAGCGGAAGGGCAGGGTGAGCGCTGCTGGGCACGGTTGAGGTCTGTCGGCTCCTTCTGTTCGGGGCCAGAGCGGCACTTAGTGTTTTGAACGGGTTGAGAATCCGTGGGGCGCTTTAGTGCATTGAGACCAAAAGGAGTTAAGAAAAAATTAAAAAACTCAAACTTCCCTGACGGGAGAGATTATTGATTGCACTAAAACTGTGATCTGAACCCCTCTCCCCCCCCACCCCAGGCGAGCAAGGGCTATGGGCATGTTCTCCTCTGTAACCAGAAACCCGGTGGTGAGTGCCATCCAGGGAGCACAGAAACCGGGCCCGTGTGTTTGATTCTCTCTTCTCCTGCCAAAGGCTTAAGAAGATTGAGAGTGGAATTGTTCCTCCTTAATCTCCTCTCCTGGAGCCTGTTTTAGTCTTTTGTTCCCGTTCCCCGTTAGTTTAAAGGGATTCTTTTTTAAGTCACGGTGAGATATAGGGAGAGACTGAGGCTCAGCGCTGCGCGGTGGTGGTGGCACAAAGATGACTTGTCTTAATGTGCTTGAGTTTTGGTGCTATTGAGAGCGAACAGGTGAATGGCAGAGCAGCGGGGGACCAAAACTTTCCCAGCCCAGCTCTGCTGATGCCCTGGAATCCTGACTCCTGGCATCCCCTGCTGTGCCCATCCTACCTCCCCCAGCAGCTGTCCTGATTCCCCTCAGTCTTGACCCACAGTGCCTTTACCGTTCCATGGCTCTGCTGATGCCGCTCCGCCCAGACCCGCCGCACCCCCTGCTACTCCCCAGCTCTGCAGCTGCCCCCCTTTCCAATCTGTTGCCGGGCAGAGACAACCTGCCAGATGGGCCGCATGATGCATGTGGTGGTTCAACGATTTGGGCAAATAGTGAAGGACCATTCTGGCCTCTTCCCATCCCCACCTACATAGGGCCAGCCAGAATGTGACTGACAGAGCAGTGTGTGAGTTGGGTAGAGAACAGACCCTTGCATCTGCTGCTGTATAAACTTCCTGTAAGCTCCACACGAGAAGCGAGCTGGGATGGTGAGGGAGAAATTTGCCTTGGGTATGGTGCAACGCATGTCCTGTGCAGCCCCGAGCTGCTTGTTCGCTCTGGCGCCATCTGTCTTAGAAGCAGCATTTCAGTTTCCCCCATCAGTCTGCTCTGCCGTTTCCCTGACAAAGGTTTGTGTCTCCTTTATTTCAGCCAATGCTGTTTCTCTTACTCCAGGACTGTGAAATTTGCCCGTTTAGCTGTAGGCGAGTGGAGGGCTGGGCAGTGCTCTGTGCAGCTTTGCTCACTGCATAACTGACCGTTTGCAAGTTCAGCGTAGTTCCCGCAGGAGAATCTGGGTTCTGGAGGAAGCTGTCCCTGTTCAGTGTTGGGGATCAATGAGGGCTCTTTACATCAGAAGTGGAAACTCATGGCTTCACATTGATTCTCCTGCCTGCCTGTAATTGCCCAGTGATTTATGGTCCCTCTTGGGGCTGCGGGTGGCTGGCTTGAGAGAGACAATTTTAAAAACTGATCTTTTGTTTCTTTTTCTAGGGGACTGCAGTTCTGGGAGCTAGAATTCAAGAGCAGATCATTCCTCTACAGGCAGGTACGGTAGAGTGCCGCGATGGTGATACAGCTCTAGCCGCTGTCAGCCCCTTTCATCCAAGGATCTCAAAGCACTCAGCAAACTTTACTACATCCTTGGGAGGTGTCTTCCCTATTTTACAGATGGGGGAACTGAGGCAAGGAGGCGCCGTGACTGCTCTGGCCACGCAGTGAATCCGTAGCAGAGCCGGGAATAGAACCCAGATGTTCTTATTTCAGTGTTTGGACCAGTAGAACCAGAACCTCTAAGTTTGCTCCTAAAATGACTGGAGGTTCCAGGCCATGTGGGTGGGAGTTCTAAATAATAATATATATAGAGAGATATACCTATCTCCTAGAACTGGAAGGGACCCCGAAAGGTCATCGAGTCCAGCCCCCTGCCTTCACTAGCAGGACCAAGTACTGATTTTGCCCCAGATCCCTAAGTGGCCCCCTCAAGGATTGAACTCACAGCCCTGGGTTTAGCAGGCCAGTGCTCAAACCACTGAGCTAGCCTTCCCCCCAAACTACCTTGCCTTATCCCTTCGGTTTGAGTGGCTGCAGCCACTAGCCAGGCAGTCTCACTCTGCGCTACGATGCTGAGCCGACAGGCAGGAGTTTTCACTTGTGTTTTGGATCATGAAATACTACGTGGAACTATAGAAAGGAGAGCTGGAAAAGCGCCGTTACGCCGTGTGGTTCCTCTCTCAGGGAGATTCTTCCCTTCTCTGCCCTGTTCTCTAGCTTTGTCCTGTCTGCTTGGAAATGACTCAGGAGGGGGTTTTTCACCACATCTTCCCCCCCCCCCCCGCGGGGAGGGGCTGCTCCTCAGTTTAATGGAGCTCATTGTTAGGAAAGAGTTGGCAATGCTGGTCGGTGGGTCTCCGCCACGGTGACGTTCTGGCAGCAGAGAGAGGGCAGCTTGGTCTTCTTTGTGGGAGCGATAAGCAGCTCTTTTGGATTCCATTATGGCAGACTAGCTTTGTTTTCTTAAACTCCCTGGCTGCGGGCGCCCAGCGACTGAGTGGCCGAGGCGGAGCAGCAATGGGCTCGAAACGGGGGAGACCTTCAGGGCATGGGAAGGACGTAGGCCCATTCTCTGTTCCCGAGAAGGACAATTAAGCGAGAGAGATTGTCTGTCTGCCTCCAAGTGAGCGTTTTAGGCATTAGGAGGTCCCAGCCTCGGGCGGTGACGTTCTGGGCCTCCCACGCGCCATCTCTGCCCAACTATCTACTGCAGACATCCCTGCAGAAACCCAGCTCAGCTTTGAACTGTGTGCACCGACCTACCCGCTGGTGCAGTCAGGATGCATTTGACAAGGGAAGCAGGGTGGGGCAGCCCAGGAGAATTGTCACGAGGCGTGTAATGTGTTGGCCCCGTGAGGCTGATGAGGATGCGGGGCGTGTGGCTATCCCAGATCCCTGAGGCAGCCGTCCTTTAAAGCAGGCAGACGTGAAACACTGAGGCATCGGAGTTAGACTCGCAGCAGGCAGTGACCTCTAGTGGGGAAAATGTAAAATAGTGCGTGTCCAGAAGGGTCGTTTCTTCACAGTGAGACCTGGCTTGTTTTATCCATGCTGAAGTGTAGGATCTTAGCAGGTAGAGCTGGAAAAGACCTAGCTGGCTTGAGCAGGGAAGATCCATAAAACAGATCCGTGCTGGGTTGGCCCATCAATCTGAAGATTTAGAGACTGAACCCAACCCCCTAGTTGCTAACTGCACTGGGAGCCGGCTGCTTTGATTGGATTAAGGCATTAGTGGGAAAGTGATGGTGCTTTGTCTTCATATAAATAACTCCTCGCTCGTTTGACCTGTGCGTGGGTTTAACAAGGACAAACCCGATTAGCTGAGTTTACTCCACTGTAAACGCAACCGCCTGGATAATTGTTTCCTCCTGTTTTATAGTGTTGTGCTTAGGTCCCTGCCGGATTTGCTTTACATTTGTTTCTTCATTTTTCTTGTAAGGGCACAAGCAGCCTAATAAAACAAATCTAAATGGAACTCCGATGTTAGCCCCAGCCTTCCCTTCTGCGCAGGCACAACCGATTGCACGTACGGAGGTGGATGTGCATTTGCACAACAGCTGTTTGCACAAGTAGGTGTGGCAGCTGGGCCCCCGTGTGTTTGATCTGAGTCCCTCGTACAGATTCGGTCTGCACTCCTGGGTTGCTGGTAAAATCTGGAGAGATCCATGGGAGGGGATGAGATAGCAGTGGGTGGGATACAAGTTACAACCACAAGCAAGTGCTGCACCAGTAGCATGTTCTGTGGCCCAACTCCAAATGTCAATGGGACTCCCTATCCCTGCGATGTGTGACACAAAGGCTGTTGTGAGCTGGTGTCTCCCCTGAGCCTGCATGGTCGCTTTCCTCTCAGCGCCCGGGATACTAGTCAGACAATCACAAAGCTCCAGCAGTGTCGAGGAGGGGTCTTGCGGGACCTCACCAAACACAACGCCCAACTTGAAAGGCCGGTCGCCACTGAGCCAGGTGGAATTAGGTGTTGGGGCTTCTGTGCATTGCAGAGTTCTAGGAATGCTTGAGCGGCTGTTCCCACAGGCAGTGAGCACAATGGATGAAGTCCCAATCGCGTCAGTGACCCCCACTGAACCTTCTCTCTTGCTGGTTGGCCCTGTTAGGAGCTGGCTGCCTGGTTTTGGAACCCACTCCCCTCTTTCTCCCTTTATTTTCCTGGGGATCTCCAAGCCCTTTGCACATTAAACTTCTCTAGGGCAAATTGACTTGCCCACAGTCATCCAGTGAGCTGATCCCAGATCTTCCCCAGCTCTAACCACTAGACTGGTCTCTTTGATAGTGACCGCAGAACAGCCCGTATCCCTAGAAATGGATCGCTAACGAGGCTTGTGGTGGGAGTTTAAAGTGACATTTGTTGACTGCAGCCTAACGGGAAAGCCGCAGTGCAAACATGAAGTATGCCGGGGCCAGGAGATAAGTCTAGTTTCAGAATAAGCTCATCGATGTATGAGAGAGGAGGAGGGCTGGGAGTTGATCGGGCAGCCAAGCTAGCACCCTCAGCCCTATATCCCTCTGATGAGATCAGTCGGAGCTCCTGGGAGAGCAGCTATGCTGCAAAGGTACCAGCTCAGAGCCTGCCAGACTCTGTTTCTGGAAGTGCTATAAGCAGAAAGGAGCTTTCTTCAGCCCTGCTCAGAAGGGAGGTGCTGAGTTTGGTTTTTTTTTTTTTGGCTCAGATGGCAAGAGGGAAGGAGAGTCAGGCAGTAGGCAGCCCCAAAAGGTGGCTTTCAGGACGTGCTTGTGTCCTTTGGTGCTGCAGCATGATGAACTGCATAACGAGCAGGAAGGAGCCTGGGCTTTGAGTTTTTGTTTTAGCAGTTCAGGTTGTTTCTACTCTGCTGTTCCTCTAAGATTCTGTGATTGGGGAGCTTAAAGGATTATAGGATCTTAACTCTCAAGAAAGTGGACCCAGAGCAATTGAGAAGAGGGATCCTTTTAGATGAGATGTGACAGACGCTCCTAGGCCCTACCACAACTCAAACGCCTGCCAAACATCTGGGAGAAAAGACATTTTTGTTAAAGTTTAATCATCCCCTGCCCCTTCAGTTAAGGGCTGAGGAAGTCCCAACTCAAGGTTTTCAGCTCCTCCAGCAAAATCAGACTCGATATTCCTGATATTTCTGTTTTTCATTATCAGGTGGCACCATAAAGAAGCTAAATAAATAAATAGGGTGCCAGCATAATTTTATTTCTACCTTTATAGGTCACCAAAAAAAGGAGGATCCTAATGGCAGGAAATTCCTGATGCAAAGTTATTAACTGTGATAGAATTCCAATTGCTCTAGCAGTTTTCATCCCCAAATGCTCCCCTAACTATATGTACACACAGCCTGCAGCCCTGTGCTCTGCAATGCAGCTACCTCGGGGTTGGCAGGGAGCCCCGTGTGTGACAGCGAGTGGGCAGACACCAGGGCAAACCTTGCTCTTATGAAAGATGCCCTAGGGTCTTTCATAGCCAGACAGGACCTTGGTTTTTAAGGGTTTGTGCAAAAGTCCTGTCCACACTTAGCTACCTGCATTAGAGTTTGTGTGTGAAACCTCAGTTAGTCCTGCTCTGATTCTGGGGGGTGACGGGAGACAAGGTATTTAAACTCTTCTCTGAGACGGCTAAGCTAACGCCTTGGGCTGGAATGGAGAGAGCGCAGAGACAGTAGCAAGCACAGAAAGCAGGGCGAGGCAGCTTTTCGTGGCATGGATGCTGGAATAATTTTCCCCTTGAGTCATGCGGGGGAAGGCTGTGGGGGAGCTGGTTGGTAGCTGGGGAGGAGACAGCGACACGGCTGAGGACAGGCTGCCAATAATATAAAAGGGAGCAAGTAACTTTTTAGTGTGCTTTTTGCATAAAAGCAAAATGGAAGTGTCCTCCTCCTGTGAGAGGCCGAACAGCGCTCTCTGCCCCATGCAACCTGCAGGGCAGGGACCCTGAGCAAAGGCTAAATAACATCTAGCATTTCTACAGTGCCTTGCATCCCCCCAGGTCCCCACTGGGCTAGCTATGCCCTTGGAAAGGCAGCCAGAAGGGGCAAAGGTCCGAAGCCCTCGCAGCACCCGCTGACTGAACCATGGGGATTATGGCCCATGGCTACTCACTCAGACTCACATTCTCCTGGGCATGTTGAGAGCTCGGCTGCTGGCTGGCTTCTTGCACCACCCACTTGTTAATTTCGTCCATCTCTTACGGCTTGTCTTTTAGACCATGAGCTCTTTGGGGCGGGGACTGCCATGTCCTACGGCCTGAGGGGAGCCGCAGGGCCTGCCCGTGGGATCAGAGCAGAGGGCTTTGAAAAGGCCAACCTGGGGCTTTCCGGGGTGCCCGCTTTGAGGTGCCTTCAAAGGGCCTGATGTTCGGAAAGCACTGAGCATCCCGTCGGCAGAGTCAGCGCCCCGCCCCATCTCCCCCTTTGATTCTGCCCATGCCCCTTAAAAGGGGCACTGGCTGATGCGATGCTAATGCCAATGGGTGGACCGTTTCCGTTTTGTGCATTAACTCTTGTGGGAGCTGTGAAATCCCGTCGTCTCCTTTCTCCAGCTGCACTGCGTGCTTTGAACAGGATCACTGCCAGTGCCCACTCTCCTGCCCCACCAGAGCTTTGCCTGGAGAGGATACGGGCCCAGCTGTTGCTGATGGTTTTGCTGCTTGGTTGCTAGCAGTGACGCCTGTCCAGCTCCCGTCTATAACTAACTAGCTACTGGGCAGTCAGTGCCTTGAAAAACACAACAATGTGTTTCACTTCCTAGCAGCCGTATGGAACCCAAAGGCCATCCCAAGCCCTATCACAGCTGGCTTAAGGGGATTGAGGGGTTGGACCTATGAGTGTGATGATTAATTATTTGTATTACCATAGTGCCCTTGAGACGCCTTCATGGACCAGAACCCCAGCATGTTCAAACATGGAAGAAAAAGACAGTCCTGCCCCAAAGAGCTTACGCTCTATCAGCTCCTCTCTCTTAACGAGTGACAGCGCCTCCTGTAGGCAGACCTCATTCCTACTCGCATCTTTGGTGCTCTAGTTTTTAGCTTCGCTTCTCCTCCATGTTGGTAGATGTGCCCTTTTTGAGGAGGAGCTGTCAGGCGGTGGCTGCTCATGTTGATGTTGATGCAGCTGCTGCAAGGCGGGCATTGGCTTCTGCTGCCCGTGTCAGGCAGCAGTGCGTGCACGGCCTGTCTGCAGAGATGCTCCGTGCCTCTGACGTAGGAGGCTGCCGACTTTGGGGCATCCTGGGACAGGAGGCACCGACGGGTGCAAGTGCCAGTGGCATCCATGCAGCGCCTTCGGTTCCAGGAACAGAGCGGGAAAGGACAACTGTTAGCCTAGATGCTTAGGTGATGGACATGAGGGCAAGCTTCTCCATGTAGCTGTCTAGTCCTCCCGGTGTGGATGAAAGCAGCAAGTGGCAGTGGGGAGGTGTTCTATGCAGATCAGAGGAGGTGTTTGAAATATCAAATTCCTGGCTGCGGGGGCATTTCTTCCTCGTCTGACTCACTTGTTTTTGGCTTTTTGAGAGCGACACGAGCCCCCGAGTCTCCCCCGCCTGGAAACCAGGTTGGTTGCATAACTTGAGTTTGAAAGCCCAGCTCTGTCGCGTGCTCGTTAGTTTCCTACCACAGAGGGATGTGTGGGTGCTGCTGTTCCTCGCCTCTGCTCAGCTCTCTCTGCCCACGCGTGCGCTCCAGTTAGAGGCAGCGTTGCTGTGTAGCAGAAAGTTTCAGCGTCCCCGGCCCTCTCAGTATCACTGCAAGGAAGGCTCTCATGATATAATGCAGAGGGCCCAGGAATTTTGTCTGAAGTTCACCCCTCCTCCTTTGACCAGTAGAGGTCACTGTGCTGATTTGTGTTATTGGTGGCCGCTGTCACTGCTGCCTGCAGTCCCAGGCACCGCTGAGTGGGGCAGACGCATGGAGCAGGCAAATCACAGCAGAGCTACTGCCTACCACGGCTATGCCCTGCCCCTTGCAGGCTGGAGAAAGGGGGCAGCTGCTGGAGCTCACCAGTGGATTGGGGGAGTAGGGGCCATGCGTGAGGGGGTGTCACAAAGGCGGGGTCTCAGGGCATGTCTACACTGCAATGCAAGTCCAGGGTTTGCACCCGTAACCCCTCTTCCGTGCACACACACGGCTCTGTCCCAGGACCCCTTGGGGGTGGAGGCTCCAAGCCTGGGTTCAAGCCCTATTGCTTTGCAGTGTAGACACAGCCCCCCCGGACTCATGCTCGGGGAGTATCCCACAATCCCATGGGCTGACTTTGTCCTCTGAACGGTCAAGTTTCATGAGCAGTCCAGTTTTCCCGCACGGCCCCATGAACAAGGGGCAAGAGTGGCCACGTTGTGGGAGGGCGCTAGGAAGTCTGGGATATGCCTGGCTGGACTCAGACCTGCATAATGCAATGTAGATGCTGGAGCCCCAGGCTGGGTTTCAACGATTCCTAACCTGGGCTTACGAATGGGTGTAGACGCTCAAGTCCCAGGTTAACAAACCAAGGGCCGGCCAACTCGAGTTCTCTATCCCTGGGGTTGCGTTGCAGTGTAGACAGACCCTGAGAGTTAAAAGAGCAAGGCCAAGGGGTGCTTCTGGGGGATGTGGAAGCTCCAGGCTGCCACATTATGGACAGAGAGTCAGGGCTCTTTGGGGTGACTGGGTCTCGGCCTGGTTCTCTTTGGGTACGTCTACACCGCACTAAAGCAGGCGTGGCTGACCCGGGCACGTGAGGGTAGGCTGTGGGGCTGCAAAATTGCAGCGTGGACATTTGGACTCAGGCTGGAGCCCGGGCTCTGAGTCCCCGTGATGGGGGGAGGGGGAAGGTCCCAGACCCTGGGCTCCTGCTTGCCCTTGAACATCTCCACTGCAGTTTTACAGCCCCATGAGCCAAAGTCAGTGGACACAGGGCAGCTGCGGGTGTTTCATTGCAATGTAGACACTCCCAGCGGGTCTGTGCCGTGATGGAGCCCCTGGGTTGGCTCTCAGTAAAGAAGCCCAGCATAGAATAGACCACAGAGCTTGGAATCTCCTCCAAGGGCCCGAGTCCCCTTAATTCCCACTCAGCCCCTCTCAAGAGACGCCCAGAGCCCTGTGGGTCCAGACAGAGGGACAGAGTTAGCTGGGATGAGTGATGGGAGCTTCCTGCAGCTGGCTTGGCAGGGAGATGCCACAGCCAGTGGTGGCCCTAAAAATACCTGCAGAAGAGGCCCCAACAGACAAAGCGTTCTTGCGGGGTCTGGTTTATCTGACCTTCCTTTGAGCAAGGGGCTTAATTTACCGGTCGCCAGTGCTGGAATTTGCTTGGCCCTCTCAGGCCACTTCTTCTCAACCAGTGTGTGTTGGCAGGACTCCTCCCACGGTGACAGGGACCGGGCATGCTGCCTTGAACTGCAGGGCGTGAAGCATCGCTCCATAGGCTAATTCCCTGGCCCTGGTAGTTATGGAACGTTACATGCCCCTGGGCCCTGCTGGGTTACACTGAAAGCAGCAGATGGGTTTTCACGTCTGCTTTTTACAAGGGCAACAACGGGGCGGTATTTCTAAGCCGGATTCTCTGTTGTTTCAGGTACGAAGGATGGCAGGGGCTCTGGTAGCAGTTGGCCAAGGCAGGCTGGCTCCTTATCACATAAAGGAACTATTAGAGATTAGAGACTCGCTGGCTTATCCACAGAACACCATGGCTCCAGCAGCTGGACTCTTCCTGAAATCTGTGGAGTATGATGACGCTGGTAAGTGAATCCATGTAGTGCCAGTCAGAGGGAACCCCGAGCATCGCAAGACTCCTTCAGTGGAGTTGGATCTGCCTCTGAAGGCAGCAGTCACCTGCCCCAGCCTTGCTATCAAAACCATCTTCACCATTATTCATCCCATAGGCTATTTATAGCCACGTTCCACTGAGTGCCGAAGTTGTAATGGGCGCTCGTTGCAATGGGGCATCATGGACGGGTGCGTTTCCTGGTCAGTTTTCTCCGTTGGTAAAACATTCATCATACAGTTTGCAAAGGGCTTTGAGATTCTTGGATGAACAGGGCTGTGTCAGTACAGACGAACTAATGAAGCCCCGTTACACCCACGGGAGCATTATGGCTGTTTTGATGAGGAAACTGAGGCAAAGGAGGGGCAGCAACTTGCCCGAGGTCACAGAGCAAATCAGTGGCTGAGCGAAGTCTAGGATCCAATAATTCTGGCACCTGGTCCCCTGCTCTAACTACCTGACCCCTGCCCTCCCCGAGACAGGAACAGAACCCAGGGTTTGAGACTTAGTCTCTTGCACGTAACGAGTAGAGCTACTACCCTCTTTAAATGTTTAATAGCGGGCTGAGAAGGGTGGTGGGCACCAGCCAGATACCCAGAATTTGCTCGCATCTTCATTCCCACCTCTCACTGGGTTGTTCTTGCACAGAACCCGTAATGATAAGGCCTGTTGCTTAACCTGTCCAGAACAGGAGACAGAAATCCAGGGGGTCCCTGTGATCGGAGACGTGGTATCTGTTTTAAGCTGTTTATTTCGGGTACTGCTTAAGGAAGTTTAAAAAAAAAAAAAAAAAGCCAATTTGTTTCTCCTAAAAGATTATGAATTCATACAATCCAAAATTCATATCCCCTGTAGGGAGGGAGGATATTAACTGGCTTGAACGAGAAAAGCGATTTTATTGCAGGCAGAATGTGATGTCTTGATGGGGCAAAGACGATCTTATTTCTAAATCGAATACAGCCTCTGTGTTAGTGTCCCATTAAAGGAAATCAAGGAAATCTTTGCCGTAAACACGCGTACCTGCTTCTGATGAGATTAGCGATCCGCTCCAAGGGAGAAGGATGGGGGCATCGAATTACTTCCTAGCGAGCGTTGCCGTAGTGACAGATGTGAGCCACCATTGTGAAATGATACAATAATCAAGTACCTACTGGAGCTACTTCATCCATCGCTCTCACAGCCCTTTATAAAGACGTGTATTACTGCCCATGATGGGGAAACTGAGGCACGGAGAGGCAAAACTGACTTGCCCATAGTCACATGGGCTCCGAGGCAGAAGCCTGGAGTAGAACCCAGGTGTCCTGACAGCTACACAGCACTGTGCCCTACCTGGCCAGGTCAGCGTTGAGGGCACAAATGATGGTGGGTGGCGATATGGAGAAGCTTGTGTAACTGGTGATCCTATGCTGCGTAGAGAGAGGCCTTCGGACCCCCGAGCTGTCCCCAGGCACATGGCAGCTGCAATGAATAAACAAAACTCAATTCCCTTCTACAGGTGGGGTGGGGACAAATGGACGTCAATGGTTCACCTTCTACAGGCTCTCTCTGGGGCCCCCATCTCCCTGGAGTGCCCTCCCTGAGAGCCACTTCCTCTCTCTGCAGCTCCTGGTAGAATCTTCCTCTCCTCATTAGCCAGCGATTCACCAGGGCCGGGGTGAGCGTCCATCTCAGCTAGCCCCACCAGCCCTCCCTGGGACCACTCCGTTGCACCCAGGGCTTGCTAAAGCTATCAAGGCTCCCCAAGGCTCTGTTAAACTGGGGTTAGGTTTCATCCCCCACAGCAGCAGACGAGGCCTCCTTTGATTTTTCTTGGAGGTGCCCGAGCAGGACTCGGGGAACAAGAAGCAGGGAAACAAAGAGCCACACAACCAGCTTGGAGACAAAGCAGAGCTCTTAGGCGGGCCTTGAAAACGCTGCAGCTTGTCAGTTTTGGCCTGTTCTAATGGCACTTCTCCCAAGAAGCGCTGGCTGCCGAGCCACCCAGCCATCTGCCCGCGTTTGTGGGGACGGAGCCCAAGCAGGAAATGAAGAAACACAAACTTAAGTGCTTTCAGGTGGGGCTGGGTTTTTCTTTCTTTCCACATCAATGTTTTCCCTTTTTCTCCTCACAGACGTGGACACAGAAGGTAACGCAGCAAAATAGCGGCCCTGTGAGACGTGCAGCTGTGCCTGAAAGAACTCGGTTGGTGGGGGCCATGTCGCAGAGATTTCCAGAACTCGCTTTGTATGCTGATACACGGCCGGGTCTCAATAAACCCCATTGATTGTGGCTAGAGACATCGCCACGTCATTTGTCCACGTGCCCAGAGGCTTGGAAGGATTGGTAATTCTGGGCGACAGACAGCTGGTTGGTTTGTAGATTCTAAGTTACTTGGGTCACACCACTGGCTACACGCTCATATACTGTCTTCCCCTCGCCTCCTGCCTCCACCAACATACAGGGAAGGGACCTGTGTGAGTGGAGGGGCGTCACTTCCCCTGGGCATAGACGCAGAATGGGGTCAGACCACAGTAGGCAAACCTTTGTCTCCTCTTTACCCCTCTTCTTTGTAATCCCTGTCGTCTTGCAGACCAGCAGGAGACACAGTCGTTTATGTATGTATCATGAAAGCCCAACTTGAATTGCGGGATGATTGTCAAATAATTGCAGCTGAGTTGTGGACAAGACATGGAAAATTGCGGAAAAGTAATAATAGCCTTTTATTAATTGGGGTCATTTGCAAAAGCCAGAGAAGATCTACTTGTTTAAGAAAAAAATTGCTAGAACAATAGACACACTCAAGGATTATCAAAAAGAACGAGGAGTACTTGTGGCACCTTAGAGACTAGCAAATTATTTTTGATAATAGGACATTTTGCTGCAACTGTGTTACAGCTATTAATGCGTGGGGCTGACAGCAGGCTTATCATGCACAAAGCACACCTGAATCAGCACAGGAGCATAGCACGATGGAGAACACGGATACCTTTTTTTTTTTTTTTTTTTTTTTTTAAACAAACAGGATTGGTTTTTGTGACACTTAAACCTCAAGTTTTGCCTATTTTATGACTAGGTCTGATACAGTCAGCATCATATTGTGTGTTAATTGGCCTGGCTTGTGAATGGCCCCAAAACCCCAGCCTTCCTTGAGGGAGACTCTGTTTGCAAAGGCCCATGCCGCAGGCAGCGGAGTACCTGGGAGGTGTTGAGCATTGACATCACTGGGAGCTAAAAAACAGACCTAGGTGTGCTGGAGGGGGGCCTGTTTTGCTGTGCATATTCTGCAACAGTTCGTCTTTGTGGCAAAAGTTTTAGGCAGAGAGACTGAAGCAGGCGTTATTCTTATATAACATCATCTCGCTCTGCCTTTTGCTTTACTACTTCTAAAGCTTTGCGGTGTCTTATGGCTTGGTTAGTGCAAACTTCAGTCTGTTGTGGTTTTTCCAAAAGAAAGCGAACGTATCGCTCAGTTAAACACTAGTGCTTGGCCCGGGTCCTGCTGCAAAAATCATGTTTGGTGCACATTGAAGGTGCCTAATGTCAACTTTATGAATTAGCTCCTCGTCCTCATGTGCCTGTGCTGCAATTATTGAGACGGTCAAATTGTCAGTGACTGTGGGTGGCTATTTCCCCCCCCTCCCCCAACCTTCCTCTGCAGTGTGTGGATGCAGGTGACCTGCCAAGATTATCAGGGTCTATTTCACTTACTCATTTCCCCGCCATTTACGGCGACTTTGGGCATCAGTGCATCTTGGTCCTTCCTATTCTCTGCCTGTGGCACAAAATCGAGGTTCCAGAGGGCTGTAATAGTTGGTTTCCTTTTGGTTGCTGGGTGGCGGTGGCTTGTGATATACAGGAAATGAGACTGAACTCTAAGACCCTGTGACAAGCTCTCTCCTTGACTGCAGAGCTGGTGTTCAGAGCCCTACAGTCAGCTCCTCAAGGTTCGGAGGGTGCTTTTTGTTACTGGGGGGGTTGGACTAGATACCCGGTAACCTGTTCAGACAAATGAAAAATACTTAGTTGCAAGATTGTGCAGTGTGCATTAACTCTGACAGGCAGGGTTGGGAGCTGGTGATGGTGAAGTATTTCAGCCCTTTACTGTTGCCGGTAGCAGGTTTACCAGTGGACTCACTTCTTCCACCCACTGAAGGAGAGGTAAGAATTTTCCATTTTATTCTCTCCCTTCATACATAGCGGGTTGGTTCCTACTCACTTTCTTTGGCTGCACACGGGTGAGTCAGGAGCTGCATTCTTAGCACTAACAGTGCCACTGGCAGTTCCCAGGAGCCCCGGAAAATGCCACACAATCCCTTTCACACAGTCGGGAAGGTGAACGTCGGTATCTCAGTAGGGGCAGTGCCGACTGATGTTATACAACGGCTTCGTGCATCTGCTTGTGGAGCACTGGACTCACCCTGTCGTTACCATAGAGACTGGACGTATTGCAGAACAGTTAAGGGACCAGCTTTCATGTTGCTTTGGACTCACCTGGGTATCTGAGCTCCACATAGATACAGACACACAGGAAATTGGACACGATCAATCACATTTAGGCAGCTGTTTCCCTGGAAAGGCGTTAACCAGTGGCCTAACCCTTGCCGCATCATTGCCATTTCTCCTTACCAGGAAAAGCATTCGTTAAAATACAAATAAAATCACAAGTGAAATGGATCGGATTTAGGCTCAGGCTAAAGTCAAGTACTGGCCCATGATTTGGAAGCATCAGCTAAGGGGGAGGCCTAGGGCTGCGTAGTAGCTCAGGTGCCTGTCGCAGTTGTGAATGAACATGGGACTGTGCCTTTCACTTGCTGGCAAAACTGAAACTCATCTCACTGTAGTTTCACGTGACATGCTGGGCATGATGTGAAATGTTCTGTTCACCTACCGGCCGAGTCCGAGTATGAACTGGAACTCTTGGCCGACCTCTGCACTTCCTGTGGTTTCTCGCTGCAGAGCAAGGTGGGAGGGTTTTGCCATATGCTTTGCAAGGTGACTTCATTGTGGTGCTACACTGTCGACAGGCGAGCTCAGCATCAAGCCTCTGCTTTGTGAAGCATCTTCAGAGGATCCAGCGTGTTCGTTGCATTTTTCGCGTGAGATAGTGGCCTGGGGCTGGTGGGTGAGTTCTTTTACTTCCCTTTCTTGATTTGTCATGAAACGCCGCATGGCACAGCACAAGGGCAGCTGACAGCGAGTGTCTGGGTTTTTTTTTAAAGGAATGCTTACATGTTAATACAAGTTGGAAAGCCCCTCTCCAACTGATCAGGCTGAATTAGGTTTGCAACACCCCTGGTAAATGTGTGAAAATAACTTACTAGCTCCAGCTGACATAGTAACTTATTTTTTTGGGGGGGGAGGGGGGACTTTACAGCCAAGTGGAAGGAATTAGCAGCATAAGATATTTAATCTGCCTAGGATGCTGCACCCCGACATTGGGAATACTTGCATTTCTGGTGCTTTACAAATCATGTGACCCGAAATTCAAATTTTGTAAAAACGTACATTTATCCTGTGATTAACAGAAACGTTTCCATTAATAACAATGGAAACTTCTTTTCCAATCCAACAGACCTTTTCCTCTTCACTACTGGGTTTCCAAACCAGAAATTTTCCACCCTGGAGAGCTTGGCAAGTGAATCTCACAATGGTGATTTTCATTATTCGAGCTGAAATGCAGGAAGTAAAATGGCCTTGATAAATACAGCAGAAAGAATTGGGGTTTTAAAGAAATGTAGGCGCTGGTCCTGCACGCTGATTTACTTGCGGAATGGGGGCCTTAGAGTAATAGGAGAACCATGAGTAAACTATTTACAATAGGGAGAAGTTGACTGTATCTGGGGAACTGGGTGCTTCTCCTAGCTTTGTGACATGGGGAGAGTCATTTTGCTACTACCTCTACCCCCGGGTGTATAATGAAGATACTTAAATTTATTTACTTCCGATGTGTATTGTGATGCTATAATTGTTTGTAAAGAGCTGATGATGGAATGTCCTCAGAGTTTTCTTCCCTCTCTTATCCTCGTTTTGCCATAATTAATCCAAAGCAGGTTCACTGTAAGGGAGTGGAACATCTAAATGGAGTTACCCGTCTTACCAAGTCAGCCCAGCAGGCTGAACTCGATGACCTCTCAAGATCCCTTCCAGCCGTACATTTCACTTCCTTTTTGTGAGGCTTGAGAAGGCTGCCATCCTCTTTCAGTGGGGCAGACCTGGTTTCTGATGCCTACTTAGATGGTGGCTTTAGCACAGCTGTGCAAGATTGTACTCTCAGCAGACCACTAGAACATTAGTCTCTGTTTTCATCATGGTGATGTCGGGCAAGTAGATTTTGTGCCTTGGCTAGTCAAGTCTCACACCAAGACTGCTTGAGAAGTGAGAGCGTGAGATTTTCCTTTGATTGGAGTGGGTTGGTGTGGTCAGCAAAATGTCACTTATGGAAAAAACCTGTATTTTCCTATGTGGTGCTATCTCTGCTGACTGACTCAGTCTGCTCTGTTCCACGTCATTCAGCTAGTGGTCAGTAAAATTACTGTCTCTTGACAAATTCTACAGCCTATTCAAAACCCCACTGCTCACTTCATTTGCTAGTATCCTCTCCACTCAGACATCACTCTTATTTATTCAGATCACCCTGGCGGCTCCTTGGATCTACCTTAATTTAATTCTCCATCTAAGACCACTGCAACCTCCTCGTTTGTGTGCATGAGTCAGTATGTTTGTTTTAGGCCTGCTGCAATTTCTCGGTCGCTCTTTTTCTTGTCAGGGACAGGGTCAAATCAGAGTTGTTGCTGTGCATTTAGATCCTGCTCTGGTGAAATTCTCTTGCCTGGGACACCATCCACTGAATAGTTGAGAGGCATGGTTGGCCACAGTGTGGTTTTGCAATTATTTCCCTCCTCCCCCCCCCCCCCCCGTTATCTGAAAGACCCCCACCAACAGATTGTGTAGTCAGACTTGCTCTTCGCCCTGTAGTGCCAAAATGAAACTATTTCTCCCCCCCCCCCATCTGTTGTAATAATCTTTGGTACTTCTTGTGACAACAGTACAAGTGTTAGGAGACGGACTGTGCCCCTTTAATGTATAATGAATAGTTACATCTACTTTCCTAGGGGCTCCCACCAGAGGATCTCACAGCACTTTACAAACACTGCATGAACCCTCACTTCTCAGGGAGGTGGTATCCCAATGGTTTCAAGAGAGTTATTTGTATTACAGTAGCAGCTAGTGCTCGGCTCTGTACAGATACGTCATGAGAAACAACCCCTGCCCTGAAGAGCTTGCAGTCTAAGACAAAGGGTAGAAGGGGTAACAGGCACAGAGAGGTGACTTGACTTGCCTGGAACAGAAGCCAGGGCTGCTAGGCCCAGTCCAATGCTCAGACTTGGATGCCTAATCTCAGAGAACTGGGGCTTGACTTCCACCAGTGCAAGGAACCATCTCGTGCTACATTTGAAGGACAGTCCAGTATTTAACTCTTCAGCCCATCGCACGTTAAACGTGTGTCCCCTTTACATATTCTATACTTGCTCCTGTAACTGGTCTCCTCCAGCTGCCTCTTAAACGAGCTGGGGGCTGCAGCTGCTTAATCTCAACCCATCTCCTGTTTTAGGGGATATTTTTGATTGTAACGTGACGGAAAGTCTTTCCCCACTACACTAATGTTTATTTTTATCTTATTAGGTTTACCGAGCGTAGAAGCTTTAGCTGCATTTTAACCAGAGCTGGCTGATGTAACACCACACCTCGAGTTCTCACCCCAGGACAGAGAGCTCCTGCAGCTTTGGAAAAAAGAGGATAATCTAGGCTCTCCCCACAGAACTTGTTCTCCTGCAGCAGAAAGCATGGCAAACACTTCCTGTACCATGGCCAGGGGACACTCGAATGCAACCATAGTTGATTGTTGTGTGGAAGCAGACTTCCAGTACCATCTCTTCACTATCATCTACAGCACTGTCTTTGTACTGGGACTGCTAGAAAATGTCTTGGCTCTTTACCTTTTGACCTGCAAGGTCAAGCACACCTCGCATTCCTACATCTACCTCATCAACTTGGCTGTAGCAGATACCTTGTTTGTTTGTATATTGCCCTTTAAAATCCATTACCACCTGAACCAGAACGATTGGATCTTTGGAGACATGGCTTGTAGGATCACTGGGGCCTTGTACTACATCAACATCTACGTCAGCATTGCCTTCTTCACCTGCATTTGCATGGATCGTTACGTGGCCGTGCTGCACCCCTTCACCTACATCCGGATCAAAGTCACCCACTACAGGATAGTGGTCACCGTCTTTTGGCTCGTTGCTGCAAGCATCATGATCCCGCTTATCCTTGGGGGGCCCCTTCACAACAAGGGCACAGAGAACAAGACCGCATGCTTTGAGAACTTCTCGCTGACTAGCTGGACCCATCGCATGATGCCCTACAATGTCTGTGCCTTGCTGTTTGGCTTTGTCATCCCGTTTGCCATCATCCTCATCAGCTACCCTCTCATCGCCAAGAGGATCGCCCACACCAGACGCAGCATTCACAAGAAGAAGGCCTTGAGGACCATCTACCTGATCCTGCTCATCTCCATCCTGTGCTTCCTTCCTTATCATCTCACTCACCTACTCCACTTCCTGATGAGGGTCCAACTCATCCAAAGTTGCCTGTTTACCAACTTAATTTACAAAATGCGCCGGGTCACTTTGGCCCTGGTCAGTTTCAACTGCTGCCTGAACCCCATCCTATACTACTTCACATCTTCCAGCAAGCCATGGCATCTCGGCCTCAAGTTCAGATCCAAAACCAAGGTTTATACCATTTGTGACAGAAAATTCAATGACTATCCTTATAAAAGCAAGCCAACAACAAGACCACCAACACAGCAATTGAATGAATTGCCTTTTTTAAAACAAGGTCAATAAGTGATTCACCCATAGGTTACGGGTTCAAATCCACCCGAACTTGGAGGAGGAGGAGGATTCAGGTGAGATCAGGTGCTGTATACACATACTCTTTAGGGCAGGGACTATGAATTGAATTTGTTGGTGGTGTCAGTCCACTTCCTAGGAAACTAGAGTCTGTTACGACCCTCGCCCCCTCCAAAAGTCTGTTAATTGGCAAGCGTTGGCACAGCAGACTACATGAAGATAAAAGACAACACATTAGCAGAGATGCCTGTGTTGTGTATAAATAGGACTTTAGTTGGGATCAACAGCTCTGAAAACTGAAGAGTGTCAAGAATGTATGGCAATATTTCCACTTCAGTGTTACTTATTAAGCAATACAAAAAAAAAAAATCCTTTGTTTGGAAAGTGGTGACATTATAGGCTGATTTCCAAAGTAAACGGAGCAGCTGGCTTTCTGCTATTTAAAATCTCTTTGTAGAATAAGAACAATTTCAGTCTGTGTATAGTATGAAATATGATTTATTGATAGTTGACAAATGATATATGAATTATCCAAACTAATGGACCTGCACCAGTACGGTTTGGTATACCGACTACTTGACAGTCATTTCATCATCTGCATCCTTTAACTGCTATTGAGACAGACTGGTCAAGACTAGCACAAAGGACTGGGACTCAGAGGGCTAGGTTCTAATCCAGTTGCTTTGCAGGACATTGAATATCTGCCCATCTATAAAATGGGAATAGCCAAGTACCTCGGTGTTGTCCCTTTCTTTGCTGAACACTGTGAAAGTTAGCTTTGCTTTATATCTGAGTGATGTTCTGCCTATTGTTCACAGCCATGTGTGCATATGCGGTAATGGATAAGTAACTGCTTAAATATTGTGCTTAGTTTTAATCCCTCAGGCCTACTTTTAAGTTCTAACTCCCTATCAGTGTTCTGTACTGTTAAAGTTGACAGCTGACCTTACGTTCAATGCAGAAGCAACAAAATAATTGAATCATTTTGTTCACAAGCTTCAAAAGGTGGCTGAGTGAATTAAAACGCTGTTAAGAGGAGCATCGTCCTGTGCTGTACTTAGGTATGTGGAAAAAGCAAAGTGCTGGCATCAGAACGTTCTTTTTAATATTACAAAAATAAATGTGAACGGAGAGACTTTGAAAATCTCTTACCTTGCTCTACAAGGAATACCAGACGAAGCTGCTCCAGGTAACTTGATATTTGTGACTGACTTTGCCAGTGGGGGATAGCAGTGCTGCTAAAGCAAAATTTTGTCTGAATAGTTTAATACTCTCTACTGCAGGATATTTTACAATAGACCTTTTCTTTATTTAAAAAAAACAACTTAAGTATTTACATGCTTTGGATAATATAAAAAACAGAGGTAAACTTGGAAGGCTTCTGAAGTTCCATTTTCCCCATTGCTGCGTCACTCAAGCTGTAGTTTGTGGCAGTCCCTTTTTCAATAGGGAGGTAAGATAGCTGCCCAGTTCTTCATCCTATACACAGACATCAGAAATAGGTCAGGTGGCAACACCCCCACTCCACACTCATTTAGGGCAGCACACCAAAGGCTGCTCTTTTGACAGGACTAAACCAAAAATCCAGATCCAAAACCCCCTAAAATTAGTACGGTTTCAGAATTGTTTGGCCTGAACCCATTTCTGATAGTTTGACAAATGGGAGTTTATTCTTCCAAAATCACAGACTTGGCAGTAACAAATTACAGGGGCCCTGAGACAACAGATGTCTCTTTTCTTAAGAGCAAAGAAAGGACTATTGATTTTTGCTTTGCTCTCCGGAAAACATTTCCCCTCTAAAGAAAAGCCTTTGGAAACCTAGGCACTAGAGAACTCGACCGTTGAACTTAAACATGAGTGACTCTGCTAGGGCAAGCTTTTAGCTAGGCAGCAAGTTTGAGACTGTTTATATGTATGCTAGTCACACCTCAAATTTTTCATACAAACCCCCGCTCCAACCTTCCCTCTGCTACCAGTACTCCACCCATTGCTGAGGACTAGGGCCAGGATACTAGAAATAGCCAAAAATAAGTAAGGCCATTGATTTTAGGGTGGTTGATGATTTTGTTTCCAGTGCCCACAGGGGGAGTAGACTCAGGAGATGGTGCTCCTGGAAAGGTAGTTTTATTAGGGGGAAAGCTTAAGGAAAGGAGGTGACTTCAGCGAGTTAGTGCATGGCAAGCTGGGGTGTAAATCTATAGTGCCCCTGTACTAAGACGTTGTTTCCACAAGCTCTAAGGATGTGTCTACACTGCAGCTGAGAGGTGAGATTCCCAGCCCAGACAGACGATCATGCTAGCTCAGCGCGACCTAGTGCACTAAAAACAGCTGTGTCGGTGGCAGCTTGGGCATGGAGTTACACCTCCCACGTGCCGCACAGACCTAGCCGAAGTGGCTGATGCGGGACTTTTCAAACAAACTCAAAGCTGGAGTAGCTCTTTTCTGTTCCCTCGCTGCAATAACCCACTTCCTCTGGAAACGGATTCTTATAACTGCAACCCCCACCACAGGCCCAAGTTAGAACAGAGCTAACCGGAATCACTTTGTGAATGTGTGTCTTCGACATGACATTTATTCTTACCTGGTATGTCCATGACACCAGCAAAACTTTGGTTCCTTGGTCCTCTGACTGTGCTGTGGCTTGGATCAGAATGGACTCCACCATGATAGATCCGTCAGGGAGATGCTGAACAGAATAATCTTTCAGGACTCTAGGAAGATGGAAGGTATATTATGCAGTCCTGTTCTGTACTCAAGTGGGCATCTGACTACACAGACCTAGCTCCTACAAACGGTGCATCAGTACAGAGAACGCCTGCACCTCACAGACTCCCCGGCTGGAGTGTAAGCCAATACCCACCAGCTGAGGAGGGCAGGACAGGACTTACAAAAAGGCTAAGACTTTGAATATTAATCATTAGAAAGTCATATAGTTCCACAGGGCTTGATTTCTGACCTGTCTGAAAAGGACAGGCGAGATCCTGAAGTAAAATTCTGGTTCCTATTCGTCTGCATAAACCAATCCTCAGGGGCTGGGCCAGCGGAATTATCTACATTTTAGTCACTGGAATCTTTGTCACCTATTAACATTCCCCAGCTACACACAGCTGGTTTGGAACAGCAAGGCCACCCTTGGAGCAGCAGCTGTTAAACAGTCTGTGGCACGCTTACCCCTTAAGGTGATTATAGACTCGAAGCACCATCTCGTGCTCCTTGCGAGGATCCTGAATGTGGACTCGGCAGGTAAAACGCAGCTGATGCTCCCCAAGACCCAGTTCCTTCAGTGCCTGCTCGGGAGAGACCAAGCGGAAGCTCTGCCAAGGGAAGGGAGAAATCCATTAATCGCAGACTGCCGTTCACATTGCCCCAGAGTGCTTTTTTCATTATTAGGTAGCTCTCTGTAGAGCTAAAGGACAACCACACAGATTTTCTTGGGTCATGGACCCTGCCTTTTTAAATGGCCTAGCACACTGTGGACAATGCCACCAGCAGCAGCAGCAGCTAGATGCGTGTACACAGATTTATTTATATAAACACCTCTATCTGTTATACATTCCCCATTTTCCAAGCCTGCCTTCAAACACAGCTGCTCTATGGATAAAAGTTGGCACAACCCTCCTGTATGACGAGAGTGAGATGGACCACAGCCGTGAGGCGAAGGATAAGCTCTCTTGACGTGGACCAGCCGGTATGGCAGCAGGAGTCAAGAGCATGACAAAAAGCAGAACTTGATTGGAAGTGGCTCTGTGGAGTGGTTAGCTATGGCTCCAGTGTCCTCTTCCAGAGAGAGTGCCACGCCTCTGGGTTGCTCTGATCTCTACCAGCCTTGGCAGGTGAGAGGCTGGGAATTCTCATACACCTGGATTTCCTTCACAGCCTCACAACACTTTAGAGTGGTCACTGCTGAGCTGTAGGACTGAGCACAACACCGAGGTTCTCTGTGACCCCTTTCACATGCAAGAGCGTGATACCTCTTATAAATTAAAACCCTTTTTTATAAATTTAACACCATTGTAAATGCTGGAGGTGAAGCAGGGTTTGGGGTGGAGGCTGGCAGCTCACGACCCCCCCATGTAATAACCTCGTGACCCCATGAGGGGTCCCGACCCCCAGTTTGAGAATCCCTGTACTAGAGTAATCTCCTTTCCACTTACGTTATCCTTCATGATTAATGTGCCATGCATGAGCTTTGGCTTCTTGGAATCCGGCACAAGACCTAGAGTGGGACCAACAGAAAAGAAGGGCAAAGTCATTAATGTTCTTGTGCTTATCTTTCATACAAACATAGTAAAACACTTTAGGATCTAACAGACTGCACGGCCATGGTGAGAAGAGGGTCTGAACTGCCAGCCCCTCAACTGAAATGCAGTAGGTCTAGTCTATGGTCTTATAACCTGGGCAGAGACCCTTTACAAACCATGTACTTAAACCAGTTAGCAACTCCATGGGGATGAGGCAAATCACTCTCAGCAACATTGACTTTCTCTTCTCGATCTTGCAGCACATGGCGCTTCCTTGCTTTAGATAGAAGTTTGGGGGGGGGGGGTGTTAAAACCAGGTTATCTTGTAATTCCAGTGGGGGCGGAACTGGCCCACTGAAGTATGCATTTTTATCCATTAAGCAAACTGACATGTCATCTCTCTGCAGGGTGCATTAGTGATGAATAGCAGGGCAGCCCCATTCTGTGTCTCTGTGACTTTCCTGCATGGGGCTTTTAAAAAACAGTGAATATGTTCTGAATGAGGATAAATTGGCAGGTGAAATCCACGTCATCCCACTGGAAGCCTCTTTCAACCAATGACTAGTTATGAAGCTCCATTATATGGGATATCACATAAATGTGTCCACAACATCCCCTTCTCACACATCCATGCATAATCGTACATTCAGCAGTAAAAACATAAGATGTACTAGAATTGCAGTACCTGAAAGGGGAAAGTCATTGTTAACGGGTGTATTACCTATGGCACTCTCTCTCTTCAACAATCCAAGGGAAATGTCCACTGGTATATTGGGGCTGGTGAACAATGTAGTGGTTTCTCCATTTGCAGGCATGTAACAGTTCACATCTGTATTAAAAGCCAAACAATACTGAAGAAACATCCATATACAGCTTCTAATCCCAAAGGACTTTTTATACGGGGACTATCATTGCACCCATGGCTAGAGTAGAGTGGAACATGGCAGGTGTTTAACAGCAACCCTTTACAACAATTTGGGACAGGGACTAAGAACATTATAGTCAACAAACTTGAAAGAGTAATTCAAATAACCAGTATAGTTGAATCTTGCCAGGAGACCAGAGTTAACACCCCTAATCATGGTAAATTCCATGGGATTGTTAATCACAAGTAGCCACGGCCTTTTTTTTTTCCCCCCCGTGGAAGACAGCACAGATTCCCACAAAGGGAACAACGCTACTTATTGAATCACCAGCAACACTTCATGTACCAGCATGTGTTTCTTCCTTTGGGGAACTCCCACCCAACCTGAGGCTTGGCGAATATACGAGAGCTGAAACGATCCCAGGCTGCAGCAGAACTTACAGCCATGATAAAAACAAGTTAATGCAAAAGTCACCTGAAACTATTGGGAAAATGCACCCAATGAATAAGCATCCCAAGAGTGATACACAATGATCTCTTTATTGATCATTCTCCCCCTAGCCTTAAAGTCAGCTGCTTTCAAAAAAGGTTTTTATTTTTCCTCTAGTCTTGTTCACTGTAACTTAAGTCCGTAGTATAGAATTATAAACACGAAAGAACTTTTCCCCACCAGTCTCTGTTGGTTTTAGGAGTCCAAGAGGCACAGCTTACAGAACTAACTCCCTGTTTATACATGCACACATGCAATAACTCTCCATTTCTTCGACTACACTGCACCTGACTGGTCCCCAGAGATCATTAAACCTGCAGCAGGGGCTCACTGCAAACCATGCCATCTAGAGAGTCATCCTACCCATTTGCTTCCAGCACAGGGACTTTTCAGTACTTAAGCCAATCAAAACATGTTATTCAACTAGATTTAACGTCCTGGCCAAACTACATGAACTATAAAAATAATTAATCCTTCCCCCTTCCACTCCTAATCCTCCCCACCACCCTCCAGAGCCCAACACCTTACATACGAAATTCCTGTTCAATTTTCTGCTTCAGGAACTCCATCTTCTTTGCTTCCCCGTGAACCAGAAGAACACTGCGTGGCTCAGCCTGGCGAATCAGCTGCATTATTCCCTTGGCATCAGCATGGGCACTAAAGGACATGTATTCGACCTGCATCTTCACCTCCAGCTGCAGGGACCAAGGGGAGAAGCAAACACAGACCATCCCCCATCACTACTTGCTTTGCCTGTTCACAACTTACAAGCCACGCAGTAACTAAACCAGAGCTCTCAGCATCCGCGTGTAACTGGAGTGAGCAAGACACCTACATCAGAAAGTGGGACAATTGAGACAGCCAGATCCTTAACTTCAGGGGCAGTTGACAAAAGTCAGCACCAGACAAGGAAAGCAGTTAGTACCTTGCAGGATCAGACTTTATAATTCTGGATACACTTCCTCATAGACTCTAAGATCAGAAGGGACCATTATGATCATCTAGTCTGACCTCCAGCATGATGCGGGCCACAAAAGCTGACCCACCCACTCCTGGAAGAATTCTCTCCCTTGACTCAGCTATTGAAGTCCCCAAATCATGATTTAAAGACTTCAAATCGCTGAGAATCCTCCAGCAAGCGACCCCTGTCTCAGCTTTGCCCAAAGAAAATCACCTTGTAAGGATGTTGATTACCAGCTGCAATGTCCCTTTCAGCAGGAATCTATGTGACAGTTACCTCACGGGGTACAGGTGATTTATGTACTTTTCCATATAGAATTAAACATCCATTAAAGTCTCTGGGCCCCAGCTACAATGATTTCAGCAGGGTAAGAGATTTATGGGGCAATCGTTCAGCCATTGCCCACGTAGCCAAACTCCCACTGACTGTAGTTGTGGGTCCACATGTGGAAGGATGGCAGCAGAATGCAAATCATTGTCAGCGCCACCAAAGGAACTAATTCAATCACTTCGGCTAAAATGTACATCAACACAGGGAGAGATTTTCACCGACACAGGGCAGTGCAATGTGCAAGTCCCCCTGAAAGTCAGCAGTGCCCTTTCAAAATTAACTTACTATTTGTCTTCCTTCCATTTCTAGCTTCCGCTGTCCACTCAGGATCTTATGACCCACAGTTCCTTGCACACAGTAACCTGGCATAATGACCTGGAAGGAATCCAGACAAATATGTAGCATTTGCACACTGAATGGAGCTAGAGTAAGTTGTTCTCTTGGGACAGAACTAGCCGCACATCCACCTGTATAACGCTGATGGCAAGTTTCCATGGTTCCCGACATGTCTACCACAACTCTTTGTTTAGAACAGGGGTAGGCAACCTATGGCACACGTGCCGAAGGCGGCGCACAAGCTGATTTTCAGTGGCACTCACACTGCCCGGATCCTGGCCACCGGTCCCGGGGGCTCTACATTTTAATTTTAAATGAAGCTTCGTAAACATTTTAAAAACCTTATTTACTTTACATACAACAATAGTTTAGTTATATATTATAGACTTATAGAAAGAGACCTTCTAAAAACGTTAAAATGTATTACTGACACGCGAAACCTTAAATTAGAGTGAATACATGAAGACTCGGCACACCACTTCTGAAAGGCTGCCGACCCCTGGTTTAGAAGCTACTGAATCTATTCTGTTCAATTATGCCCCTCAGCATCTTGCATGATAACGACCTGAGTATGGCACAAGCATTAAGATCAAATTAAAAAGGCGTCTTCTGTTAAAATCCACGTGCTACTAAACAAGGGTTATTACTAGTCATGGGTAAACAGACAGCGTTGAACAGATAAGCACGGCTGAAAATACATTTCCATAACATAAAATCTTGCACCACTCATCCTTTCCGAGTCTACTGCCAACAATGCAACATTTTAACAGTCACAAAAACTTGAGCTAACAGAACTGTACCCGTGTCAATTCCTCAGGGAATCCCTCTCTCCCCGACTATAAGGGCCTGGTCAGTTTCATGGGATTCTTCGAAAGTAAGGCTTCTTTAAAAGACCTTCTAAATATTCAGTAAGTGGTTCCAGTCTCAAACCTGAGGAATGTCACTTTATGGGTTTCAAAGGTCATGGCCAGCCTTTGGACACAAACCCTCTCTCAATAAGGATATCGATATCCCCTCAAGGCCACCAGAGCAGGCTGAGCTTTCAGAGCGTGACTCAGTGCGAAACGCTCCGAGTTCCACAGCTATTCACCATCGACGGTTTTCATAGCCAGTGTTCCCTTTGTAAAAGTTGACCTGCGTGGATACTTGATAAGGTGGCCCCACTGAAATAAATGGACCAATGCGTCCCCACGCATGGATCACAGCAGCATTTAAGGAGTTAATACTAATTTTTTCCCCCTAATTGAAGCACAATGTGGTATCTAACATAAGTCGACTGAAGTCTGGAATGTAGACATGCCATCAGAACTGAATGCATCATGTTCATGCAAAGTAATTAAACCATCAAGCTGCATCTGTTCCCCAAAGACACAAAGGGTGAGTCCTTGTCCAAGAGAGACAAATCCTGGCCCCAGTGAGGCCAATGGCTAAACATCCACTAATTTCAGAGCCCAGCATTGGTCCAAATGCAATGTGCCAGTCATAAAAAGCATTTTTAAATCATGCTTTAATTAAATAAGGTCAGTCAGTCAGCAGTTATTACTAACTGATGACTCGTTTAGATAACCGCTGATAAAGGAAAGATGCATGCAAAAGACTCTCCTGCCAATATAGGCAGAGTTTATTTCTAAAACGACTGGAGTGTAGCCCCACACATCAATATGAAGCACCATTCAAGGTCACAGAATTTCTTACCATGTTCTTTTCATTCCCTGCCCATTTCCTGAAGATCTGAAGGGACTGTCCGGCATGAAGCATACCTGGGGTTGCAAATACAACCTAGGTTTCAAAAGAGGAGTGTTAGGAGCTGCCACACAGATTCATTTTTCCTAATGATTAGAAAACAGGTGTCCCAGATTATGGAGAGAGCACGTAAGAATAGAACCAGGGAAGTTCCATCTATGAATCTATATAGTACCAATTAATATACAGTACAGTTTAGACTCATTACAGCTGTGGGGCTTGGGGGGGGGGGGGGAAGAGAAGGGGGAGGCAGAGGAAATTTTTTCAAACTGTGCCTTACAAGATCTCCATAATTTTCCATAAAACAAAATACTTCAAAATTCACATTTCCTAATAAACCCTTCAAGTGTTTTGATTAGCCGGCAGTACCATGATGGTTTCTGAGTGATCTACTGGGAGGTAACTAGAAAGGAATCTGTCGAAATCAATAGCAAGAAAACAACATTTTTTTTTAAAGGGTCACTTTCATTTTTAATTTAATTTAATGGGATTGTTTAGAAGAACTATAGATTGGATCAATGCAGAGGAACGCATTTAACATTCGCCCTTTTTAGATTAATTTTCTAATACTTTTTAACTTTAATGCACTGGAAGGTAGTTCTTGTAATATGTTTATTCCTTTTATTATGTTTAAGACAAAAGCTTCATTATTGCTGCATATGATTGGATTTATCAGTGCAAAAAAAAAAAAAAATGAAATTCAACAGGGATTTGGGTTTAGAGTCCCAGGTCTGCCACAGGCTTCCTATGTGACGTTAGGCAAATTACTTAATCTCTTTGGGCCTCAGTTTCCCATCTGTAAAATGGGGATAACAGTAATTCACTATCTCAGAGAGGTGCTGTGAAAAATACATTGACAATTGCAAGGAGCTCAGGTATTATGTAAACTGTGCGCTTTCCTTAAGCCAGGCAAAAAACAGCACTAAAACAGCTCCTACCCGTGCACATCAATCCTATCACGTTCTTAACCTCCACGTACCATTGGCCCAGGGTTATCGGCAAAAGCCCTGTCAAACGCCTTGATGTGTTTGAATTCGAACATGTTTCTCTGGACAAAAGTTTTCCGGATCTTCTGATTAGTCCATGTGATGAAGAGCTTGTAGTAGTGATTGGCCTTCTCAGTCAATCCCATCGAGAAGTAAATTGGGGCCTTCAAGTTCATTCTTTCCCTTTGGGGAGAGAGAAGAGTCAGTCAGTCAATTGTGGTTGCTTAAGTGGAATCCTGGCAAAAACCTCTCAGGCGCTCCCCTTTGTGTGCTCAAGAATTAGTCTAGGGACTTAAGATTTCTATGCATACACTTACCTGGGGAAATAGGAAGTCAATATCTCCGCTATGTCACATTAATGTTAGATAATCCAATTCTCCTTGTCAGCTGGTCCAGACTTATCTAACCAATTATGAATGTTAAACATGATGCTATGGGGTATAATTAAGAGTAAGGCAGCTTTAGATCATCATGTACATGTCCCAACTCAGACACAGCCTCTCCTTTCTGATCCTTACCATGACAATGTTCATGAAAAAGACTCAATATTTTATTCGGCCATACAAAAAAAGTTTCTTATCCAGAGCACAGAGTTTTGCAAGGCCAGAGGGATGGTATGAAATAAAGAAAGAGAAAATTTAGACTGAGTGTCTTGGGGCAGGATGAGGCATGACTCAAAAGAGCAAGATATTTTAGAGTAGTGTCCAAGTGGTGGAGGGACAAAAGCACTAGAAAATATACTACAGGGAGCAATCCTACACTAGCCAGCATGGGCAGATACAGGCACTCAAGAGGTTTACATTCCAGATTCTTTGCAGGGCAGCCGGTTTCCTTAATCTGCGTCTGTGGCGTGCGTCTGTCTGAATTTGGGCATCGTGGATATCAGTGCTGAACTCGGGCCACAAAGTTCCCATCCAGCTTTTCCCAACATTGCGGGGGGAAGGTTCACATCGGTCTCGGTGTTGACGCGAGGGATTCGGATGTTTCCGATGTTGCATTAATGGGTATCGAGTGGGGCAGTGGTTAGAGAAAGCAGCGAGGACACAGAGCACCTGGAATACAGCTGAGACAGCTGTTGCTTGGGACCAGATGCAGCCAGCCCTGGGCAAGATCCCTGTGAAGTGTGGGCAAGGGCTACCAGGGTTGCCAGTTAGGGGAGGTGGCGGAAGGTCAGCAAGGCAGAGAGATGAATATAAGACTGTGCATGACAAACAGACACCACAGAATCCTGGAAAAAATGAGCACTAAGTGTAGGAGGGGAGGGGAATAAATACGTGTTTTAAATGGAAAAGTTGAGGCTGTTCTTACCAGAAAGTTTCCAGTAAGATGCAGAGTTCCTGGGCACGTCCCAGAGCAAAAACCGGGATAAGAACCTGCAATTAAAGTGCAGAGTTAGACTATACTACTGCCAAACACCATGCAAAGATTATGTGCCCCACTGGTGCCCACAAACACCTGTACTTGCTCACAGTGGGTGCACATTCCATTTTATAGATGAACTCCATGTGCCCTCCTTTCCAAACTCTCCCCACAGAGGGCCGATCTTCCTGATGCTGCTTTTTATTTCCCTATTCGTCATTTGTTCTTAAGGAGAGGAGACATTGCACATTTACGGAAAGCAACAGCCTAGGCTCCCTGGATTCTTGCAATATAACAGGGAACATGCTTTATGGAGACCTAGGGAATCACATTGTTCTGTTTAGCACTGCAAGGAAGTTTCCAATAAAATACTGTAAATAAAAACAAAACCACATTTCTGGCATTGCCTATGGAAAATTATATTGTGCCAAGCACTTTTCATCTTGACTGCCTAGGCCGCACTGGAGCAGTTACGTCCTAGCAGTAACTTTTTTAGCCCTCCAGGGGACAAGGAGCGTGAGAGTCGAACATAGAACGTACACACAGCTGCCTCCTTGGAGAGTTTTCACACACGTCGTTTCATGTCTCTAATATTTTCTGCTATCAAACTCTTCACTGATGCTTGCTGCCAACTCGCAGGACCTTACATTACACTGATTGGTTTTCCAGATTCAGTGACAATTTCATAGAAATCATCAGCTAGTTCTAAGATGAGTCTCTAGGTGGGAGATCTATGTGTATGCCACCTCTGTTCTCAGAGGACTCACTTTTCCCTTCCATAAGCAGTTCCAGATTTCTCCCTCACTGGGAACAGAACAATAAATGAACGAAGTGTATGACCAAAGTCACTAGGGATGAACTAATGTACCTTTTAACCACGACAACACCATTAAAACTGTAAACATGCGATTGCCATACAGACTGCACCTCCCATTTTATCAGCGATTAATTTAATCCAAACTTCAGGAACTAAGGGCCACATCCTCATGCAAATCAGCATAGTTCCATTATTTGAGAATCCAGTGACTTGACCATTGGGATCTGGCTCTAAACTATTTGTTATAATGCAGATACAACATCCACCTTTAAGTAGGACTGCTCTAAGGCACATTTTATTGGGAAAATACTCTCACTGGCTACAGAAAGTTGTCTTTTATTAAGAGAGGGAGGCAATGACCAGAATTCTGAATGAGCGAGAAACAAACAAGTGCCTAAGGCAGACCCACAAAATCCAACTATAGTTAAAAATTGCATTAAGATGTTATTGACATTATAAGCACCGCTATGTGCCATGTGCTTTGGTGGTCATGTAGATAACAAGATCAGTTGTTTATTTCAAATTGACATTATTAGAAAAGAACTGAACAAATAAAAGGGGGAAGCTACATGCAGTGCATGCAAACATTTTTAAAGTGTTTCAGAAGGGGATGTAGGTACCTCTTTGTATGTTAATACTTTCCATATATTTGGGGTTTTACAGCAAAAATCTCCTAAGGGTCTAATCGTGGGGCACGGAATACTGAGATGAGAGCACTAGAAATTATTGGTTAGGAGTAAAAATTTTGACAGATAGTCATTTAAATTTAGAAACTGAGACTAAGAGACTAGTTTAGAGCACAAAATGTATATGCCTGTGTCTCAGGCACGACTTTCTCTGTAACTTTGAACTACAGAGAGTTAACATTGTAACCTTGGCATTTCCCTTCCACTAGAAAAACAAAAGCACATACTTAATACCCTGCCCTTTCTAGCATAGGTTAGCAATAAAACCAACCACCAACTTGCTTGGTGGAGCAACAGAGCTGTCATCAGGCTGTGTAAGAAGTCAGCTCAAATATTAGCAATAATACGGCCTTCCTGACCCACCGGATGCCCATGCTTTCTACAGACTGGAAAATGCTCCAATTAGCTTATGCCACATACCATACCTTCCCTCCTCTCTCTACACTTTCATGGACCTTCTTCAGGAAGTCCCTCTCTCGGCAGCGTTTGGAGTCTCTGATAGTTGTGGCATAGGTGGATTCGCTGATTAATAAATCCGGACGACACTTATCAATCCAGGCAGCTCTAAAACAAAACAGAGAGAGACCATCTAATAGATAATATATAGCACTTTAATATAGGGATAATGATGTTCCTTATCCTTCTTTTATAGATGGGGAAACTGAGGCCCAGAAATCACAGAATCATAGGACTGGAAGGGACCTTGAGGGATCATCTAGTTCAGTCCCCTGCACTCATGGCAGGACTAAGTATTATCTAGACCATTCCTGACAGGTGTTTGTCTAACCTGCTCTTAAAAATCTCCAACGATTAACTACCCTGACAGTTAAGAAGTTTTTCCTAATGATCAATCTAAACCTCCCTTGCTGCAATTTAAGTCCATTGCTTCTTGTCCTATCCTGTGAGGTTAAGAAAAACAATTTTTCTCCCTCCTCCTTGTAACAACCTTTTACATACTTGAAAACTGTTATCATGTCCCTTCTCAGTCTTCTCTTTTCCAGACTAAACAAACCCATTTTTTTCCAATCTTCCCTCATAGGTCATGCTTTCTAGACCTTTAATCATTTTTGTTGCTCTTCTCTGGACTCTCTCCAATTTGTCCACATTTCCTGAAATGTGGCACCCAGAACTGGACACAATACTCCAGTTGAGGCCTAATCAGCGGAGTAGAGCGGAAGAATTACTTCTCATGTCTTGCTTACAACGCTCCTGATAATACATCCCAGAATGATGTTCTTTTTTTGCAACAGCGTTACACTGCTGACTCATTTAGCTTGTGGTCCACTATGACCCCCAGATCCCTTTCCGCAGTACTCCTTCCTAGGCAGTCATTTCCCATTTTGTGTGTGTGCAACTGATTGTTCCTTCCTAAATGGAGTACTTTGCATTTGCCCTTATTCAATTTCATCCTATCTACTTCAGACCATTTCTCCAGTTTGTCCAGATCACTGTGCAGTGACTTGCTCAAGGTCACACAGGAAGTCAGGAGCAGAGCCAAGAATCCTAACTTCATTGGACCACATTGTAACTGTCTCTTGCTAAATGAATCCAGTCCACAATATGGAGACTAACACTACAGATTTTTGAGACACAAGTTTTCATTTACTTGCTGAAGACTAATTTAAGAGGTTACATTTTATTAAAGATCACCAACATTTAAAATCTTTCATACACATTAATATCCTTCTCCTTTAGCACTGATAGAACATTTATTATTGCAAGTAATAAAATAAAACATGGCTCACTGCAAATGTATAGCATTGATCTGAATTATGTTAGAAGGCTAACATCTATAAAAGATGCCATGACAGGAAAATATATGGAACATTTAAACCCAATTATTGTGCAGTCTTAAAAAGGGGATTAACATGACCGTACACCAGAGAGAAGAAGAATACTGCAGAAGTGCATTCAGAGTCTATCTTGAGGAATTATTTTAAATCTATTTAGTTCCAGAATTGAAAACTTCATTTATCTTCCCAACAGAGAAGGCACTAAGTGACTGAGTCTCTTATCCGAGAACAAAGAATCACCAGTAATAAACTCCCATACATTAACAGGAGTTGCAGGTTAAGATCTCCCATGTATGGATCACACTCATTAAAATTCATAATTTCTCTGCTTCCTACTTACCCTAAGTGTCTGTCTGGCGTCATGTTATAATCACCCTAATGGAAGAAAAGAAAACCCATTTACTACCTGAAAGCTAACTGGACACATACCATACAAAGGAGATGTATAGGTCTATAAATATTTATCTGTATACTTACAGTATAGACCACAGACTCAGAGCCAACTTTAATCTGGAACATGGCTGCTCCCAGCACATGGCCAGCATAGTACGCCTTGATTTCCAGCTCATCATCCACCTACAGAGACAAAACCATATAGCCAATGTTAGACATCTCTCTCAGCGTTTAAAGAGAATTCATGCATTGGGAATTACGAGCACTGATGGCAGCTGATTTTATTACTCTGTTTCTTCACTGCTAATTTTGATCCCTTCCCAAATACAATTGTCCTCTTCCCATCCCCTGTGTTTGAGAGGCAGCACCCTCTATACCAAAAGTCACACTCCCGCTAGAGGAAACCATAGGGCAGAACCAACTTCTAGTGCAGTACTACCCTGACCAAATAAGGGATTTGATTACCCCCAAAGACAAATGCACTAGCTCCTTCCATAGCAGCCGCTAAAAGGACCCTGGGTAATCTTTGTCTCACCTTCTTCCTATTTTGTATTGTGTCTCTGACTCCCTGCTTTCTCGTTTCTGCCCCTCCACCCTGGTCTCTTGCTTGTTTTTCCTTTTTCCTTTTATATGCACTTTGTTTTTTCCACCTATTTTTGGTCTTTGCTAGGTGAGGAACAACCCTCCACCCCCTTTATACATGGAAGGGCTGCAGAGGAAATTGACTAGGTTTAGTCCTTTTCCTTCTGTATCAAGCTCCTTAGAGCACATAGCTGGCTGCAAAGGGAAACTGACAAGAAACAATATCTTACAAGCTTAAAGTGAAAATGCGTCTTAGCTAGGGAAGGAGTATGAGGGGAGGGGATTATGATTCTTGGGCGCCTTTCCCTGCTCTGCCACTGACTCACTGTCTGACCTTGGGCACATCATTTAATCTTTTTTTGTATCTCAGGCACTATGGAAGTGTAGCAATGGAAGACCCTGTTCCCTCCTCTTCAACAGTCCAATTGATTTATTCTGAGAGTTCCCCGGGTTGAGTCATTTTACCTGGATTGTCTGGTGAAGGTGGACAGCTACCACTTTTTTCATGCAATCTTTAATCATTTGGGAAGTGAAGAAGTTGGTCTCCCCTTTCTTATCCACAGTAATTTTCCTGTAATCCTCCAGCAGGATGGGGCAGATGGCCTTGGTGGGGTGCGTCATGTATATGGGTCCATCATAGCCAACCATTTCGCTGAAATACGGTAAAGCTCCGCAGTGGTCCAAATGAAAGTGGCTGTGAAGGAACATCCAGAATGGAAGATATGACCCACAGGCACTTAGCTAGATGTTTATAACAGTCACCTAACACACACCTCTTGTGAATGTGCATTAGCTCCTGTAAAACACGGAGAGATCCCTGCATGGAGCATAAGTGCAATCTAATCTTTGCAGTATAGAACTGCAAGCCATTAAGGGTGACTAGTTTATTAACGTAGAAGGGGAAAGTGGAAGAATTATTTTCCAGTGCTTTCCTCTTCTGCATCTGAATTATAAGATGGCAGGCAGTTTTCTTACCTGATGATTACACAGTCTAGAAAGTCAGTCAGTCTTCCATTCTGGGTAATGTATGAAAAATCAGGAAAGCGTCTCTAAAAGACACAAAAGCAGGTTATCAGATATTAAACAAAGCTGGTTACTGAATTCAAAACATGACATTAAAAACAAATGTCAGCCGCCCATGTCGCATTAGGAATGCACTGTGATCTTATTACAGGGCAGAACTCCAGCAGGACAACAGGGAATGCTGGCGTCACCAGCAAGGTGGATCGCTACAGGCTAAACCCCATAAAAGACATGAATGCAGAGAGTTCCAAGAAGGAGGAGGAGAAAACTGCCAATGAGAGGGTTTATTTTGACATTGCAAATAAGTAATTAAGTTATCGTCAGAGACGAAAGATAGCTAATCCATTTTATCTTCACCATAATTCTCACTTGTAGGTTTCAGACCTCTTCATAGAGTTCTGCTAAAGCTGATAGTTCGCTCTGTACTGTGTTTTCCGAGTTTTGTTATCTGCACATAAGAATTAAGCTCACTCCTCTCTCTATTAGACACCAACAACATTCAGGTATCGTGAGCCAAAACAACAGAGTCGGTGGGAAAACATGCTGCAGGTCTTGGTTTGGGTCCCATCATCAATCAATTGGCTGGTAACAAAGCTCATCCCAGTACCAAACTAATGATGAGTTTTATGTTTTAAGCGCACAGGAAGCCTCCTGCTACATAGAGAAGGGGTTCTCAAACTGGGGTCAGGATCCCTCAGGGGGTCACGAGCTGTCAGCCACCACTCCAAACCCCGCTTTGCCTCCAGCCTTTATAATGGTGTTAAATATATCAAGAAGTGTTTTTAATTGGGGGGGGGGGTGCACTCAGAGGCTTGGTATGTGAAAGGAGTCATCAGTGCAAAAGTTTGAGAACCCCCAACAAAGTGAAATGACGCTGAAATGCAGCACTCATTGCCCTGCTGAGCCTCTTTTAAGGTTTTCAGGCAGCCCACACACCACCTGAGGGCTGGGAGGTGGAACTACAGAACACAAACATATATGGGGAAGACTCAGGAACTCAGCATTTGCCAGAGGGGATATTGGTCTATCAAGTGTGGTACTATAACTCCAGCAGCGGTTGATACCTAAGGTTTCAGAGGAAAGTGAGCCTTCACCTAAGAGTGCACCAAAACGTGCTGGATTCTTCAAACAATTTCTAAATGAAGCTTGGTATAGCTGGTCAAGTAGGTTAGGTAGCTAAGGCACCCACAGAACCAGAAGCAATACTGGAAAAGGCTGGGCAGATAAACCTTGAAGAATCTGCACACAACATTCGGTCTTTCTGCCATACTTACATCATCATTATAGCCCATGTGCATCCCGCAGTCTAGCATGACATTTTTCCCTGCAATAGACACAAGGACGCAGCTCCGGCCCACATCCTGGCCAGCCCCTGGAGCAAGAGACAAACAAAGGCAGCTGCATCACCTGTCTATATAACCTCTTAAACCTTTAGAAGGATATAAACATTTGAAGCTCTGGGAAAACACTGGCTAGATAAACTTCAACACCCCTATTAAATAGGCAAGTATCATTATCCTCATTTTAGAAAGGAGGAAACTCAGACTCAGACAGAGGAAATTACTTGCCCAATGGCACACAGTAAATCATTGGCAGAGCTAGATTAGAAATCTAAACCCTCTCCTATAGTCACTCCTCTATGCCACAGTGTCTCATCTTTTGGTAAAAGTGAAGCTCTCCATTTAGCACCTGGCTTGTTAGTTTCAGACCAAAAGACATACCTTAGCAAAAAGCATTTCTGCTGATATATTTAAGAAGATACCATCGAACAGTTTATCACTAAAACTGCTATCATCTTTCAGGAACATCCTCTGTATGCAGACTACACACAGAAACATAGCTATACAAACTAACAGCAGCTATTTTTGAATGTGTGTACTCCACTGAACAATGTCCCCCACTGGTCCTATAGCAATGTTAAATAAGCTACCATTCTGCACATGTTGTGCTAATATGTATGCTGAAGCAAAACCACGAAGGAAACAAGAGGCTCACAGCATAATCCAGCTTCAGTAAAAACACTTTTGGAGTGGTCGGAAAACAGTGTTTGCCAAATTCAAAAGGAAAAGAGGAAATAATAATATTTTGCACTATATGGCAGCTTATAAATATAAATGAATTAATCCTTTCAACATCCGAAAGCAAGGTTAGCAACATCTCTTTCCGTCTTCTCGTTTGCAAAGCAAGATTAAGATCGCCTAAAGAGAGGAGTCAAATCTGAATGCGGCATGCTAGTTACATAAATATAACGTAGTAACATATAAGTGCAAGTATAAGACCATAACAAGCTATTCTATGTTAAAACATGGAAAGAAGCATGAATCTCTTGCTATGCATATTGTAGTTATTTCTAACTAATTTTAATTCCTTTAGGGCTCTGTCACAGCATCCAAACCTTTTCTACTTTTCTATCTATTTCAGCTCCATTTTGTGGTTTGAACTTACCCAAGGGAGTGACTTTTATTTCAGGCATTTTAAGCCGAGAAGAACTTTTTGAACCTTAGCAGTATAGCAGTCTATTTCAGAGATACCATAACTGGGTACTGAAAACAAGAGAAGATCCAGCCTTTCTTCAAACCACTGATCTGTTTATTTACTAATATCACAGAGAAGAGCTCAGCTGGGGCCCCATGGCTTCCTAGAGAGAGACAAGAATACAGTCAAGAAAAGAGTCAGGTAACTCAGCACATTCTTAGTGTCATCTAAAAATGCATGCCTGCTCCCAAGATAGTCAAGGCTTAGGTTCTGCGAAAACATAAACTGGTTTCCTTGACCCTAACATTATTAGAGTGTTTTATAGTCGCTCAGTCCAGGACTGATTGGGCCATGGACTTGGTCCTTAGAGGGATTCTGCCCAGGTGAGAGGGGATGCACATTGGCATGGCTGTATGTGGGAAGCCTGACTGCGGCTGATCCTGCCAGATAGAGTGAGGTTTTCAGCCTCCTGGACTCTAAGTTCATTCATTTATTAACAAACTGCAGACAAACTCCCTATTACAGCCTTGATTTTGCAGTGTGAGTTAGTTTAAAAAAATTAAGACTGTCATCTTCTGCATCCCTTTCCCAATGCAAATTGCTATTAGATCAAAGATGAGAATGAATTTAATTCAATTAACTTCTAAGCCTGGACATAACAAAACACCTTAAATTGTCTGAATGCAATTAGTACATTCTTTAGCTCTGCTTCTAGGATTCCAGAGCAGTCCCTATTTTATAAATCATTACAGGAAATTGTGAGGTTGCATTATCACCACTGCTGATGGGAAAATTTTCATCAAAACAAAACAAAAATGTTATTTAAGTCAAAATCAAAATATTTACAAAAAGTTGTCATTTTTGACATTTTAAAAAAAACAAATGAAGTGTTTTAATAAAAATCAAAATATCCTGAAACAACATAAAAACATCCCTTTTTTTTTTTTTTTTTTTTCAGAATATAACGTTCTGATTGTTTTGTTTCAAAACAACTTTTAGGAACAAAATTTTATTTATACAAAAACCAGTTTAAGTTTTAAAAGGTTGGGATCCGAAAAAATGATCAAAACAAAAGTGTCCCAATTAACCCGCAGCATGGCATCCCCGTTCACCCCACACACACACCGTACCCCACGGGACGGCGCCCTCTAACCCCCCCCACCTCCCCCCCCCCCCCCCCCGCCCCCCCTGACCCCCCCACCTCCCCTCCTCCCCCGCACGGCGCCCCCTAACCCCCCCCCAC